>NW_020799091.1:123771090-123829786 GCF_003259725.1 Athene cunicularia
GGGGGGAAGAGGGTAGGGAAGAAGCTCTATTAAGACTGAAAAAAAAAACAACAAACACCACGAACAGAGGAAACTGTAAAGGCAGATATATCTACGGGCAGAACTGGTGACTGGGGCTGTAATAAACTATGTTTGGATGGAGAGCTGGTGGGGTTCTTTGGAGAAAAAACACAGAAAGGTAAAAGCCTGAATGAGAGGCTAAAGTAAGAAAGTTTTAAAACTAAGGACAGAAGTTTGAGAGAATGGGGAACACCAGAGGAACATCCTGCAGGAAAAAAAAAAAGCTCATAGGGTATGAACACAGAGTTATAGGTGAAAATCTGGAGGAAAAACTGTGGGAGTTTGGTTGACTGGAGGCTAAGAGCTGAAGCTATCAGTTGAAGCAGTGTAATCAGTAATAGCTGCAAGACAGCAGCACAAGTTCTGGTTACTGTAGCAATATATGCAAAAATGCTCATACTGAGAGAATATGATTCCTCTGTGCTTTATCAAGCATCACATAATGAAAAGTATGAAGTGACGTTACTTCCCTTCCCTAATAGCTCTGAAATTCTTAAATAGGACTATTGATTTTATTTCCTAAATCCTATTTTTCAGAATGCTTGTCCATGAGAATTATTGTCTACAAATAAATTAATCAGCTGACTATGCCTGTGAATAGTCCTTCTGCTTGCTGATTCTTAGGAATGCTGGCATCCCTGTTTGGTATAAAGCCTGCATGTAGCTATAACAAACCCCGTTGTTTTGTAAATACCCTTTTATTCATGAAACAGCGCTATGCTTTCCCATATGGCTGTCCTACATCCCTCTCAAAGAGGAATTTCACATGCAGTGCCAAGCAGGGAACAAAGACAAGCAGGCACAGATATTTTGCCATGGACTTCAGAGCATCCACACACAGGACATGTGCCTGGGAAATGGGTAGGGGGCTAGCCCATTGGGTTTCTAGCTACATACAAACCCTGGGGTCTTCTTCAAACCAGAGGCCCACAGCAGTACTAAGACCTGGAACTCTGGTCTAAGCATATTTACCCACTAAATATCCACCACAGAGAAGCTCAGAAAAGACCAAGGGAGTTCACATGGATATTTCAGAGGGAAAAATGACAAAACTTTATGGGTAATGAAATTAGAGAGGTGGACTTGCTTTTAAGCTAAAAAGCTATGATTGTTGTCTATATACACAACATGTCATTTATTGTGATCTCACTGTGAGTTCGTGTGGGTGTACGTCAGTATTTTATTACCCCCACAGTTTGCAAACTTGCTGGTCAGAAAATTTAACAGAGCAGTGGAGACCTCCAAGATTTAGGTTCCTGTAAGTTTTGTGACACTGAAGGGATGAGTAAAATTGTGTTGTGACAAACTGTTCTAACAACTCAACAGACAGCTGCCTGGTTTCGCCTGCCAGGCAGTCAATCACCACACAAAGATCCCAAAGCCAAGTACTTGCCAGACCAAGACCTGGTCAATCAAATAGGAAGGAGAGGAGAAAGTAAAGGATGTTTTCAAAGGTCACAAGAGATGCAGGAAGGAGCTGGGTGTTACCAGTTGGGAGCAGGGCGGGATGGGAAGCTTTGGCAGGGCACAGGGTGCCTGAAGATGTGTGGACTCACTGCAAATGCTGTGGTGCTTGATCCTGGGGATGTCAGCAGAAGATAGCGTTGCAGGAGTGCTAGGGATGTAGGACAGGAACCTGCAGGCAGCCAGGTTCCCAAATGAGATTTTCTTTTTGTCAGCAGGTGAAAATACCATTTGCTTTAAAGGTCTGTAAAAGAGGGCTAAGTTCCAGGTAGGTACAGATGCAAATCAGCATAAGCAAGCTCTTTCTAGGCATGCCCACACAAACTGCACAGTTGTGTTAGCTACACATGGATGTGCAGCACTCTCCTCATTCACCCAAATATTGCCAGCAAGCACAGAGAAATCAGAGCAAACCCAAGCTGAGTACACTTGCTTGTCACATCCCTGTCTTATGTCGTGTCCCTGAGATCTTGAAGTCTCCCGTCTCTACTTCTAAACTGAGCTTCTGAACCTCAGGGGCTTATAAAGTATGTGGAACAGCACTTTGCATCTGAATGATGCATGATCATTAGCTGTGGAGGTATTCAACAACTGAGTATCTACAAGCAACCTCTGCAACATGGATTACCATCTAGCAGATAAATTACAGATCTACCAGGCCATCTGTGACCCAGGCTTTGGTCATCCCTGCACCACAAACTCCCCATATCCTGAGACAAGTCACGTCACCATGGCTAATCCATGCAAAATCCAGATCTGTATCCTCTCCCTCACTGCCAAGGAGGCACAGCAGTGGCCAGTTCAGGAGGAGGAATAATTTGAGGTTAATAGATGAACTGCTCTATGCTCTTTCAGTGCCACTACTTCCTGGTCTTGAACTGACACATTTTATCTCTGTAATTGTCCGGGTAAAAAAAAAAAAAAAAATGGCTCATGCAGCCCTGCAGGTCCTTGGCCATCCTCTCCTGCTCCCACCTCTCTGCTCCTACCCCCCCTGCCCCATACCACAAGGCTCCCTGCTAGCGATACCCGAGCGTCTCTGGCATGCCGAGGGTTCGGGGCGGTAACTGAACACGGCTCCTCAGAATAGACACGCTCCCCCCACAGCTCCCACCCCCCTGCATCTTCGGTAACCCTACCCCACCAGGGCAGGGGCTGCAGGCAGGAAATCGGGCGGGCCAGAAAAACAGGAGACACTCAAGACTCCAGGAATTAACTCTCTTAACCAGGAGCAACTGCTGCCAGAGTCCTTATACCCGTCCCATCCCCAAATCTTTGTAACAGGTGGAGAAGGAGGGGGTGACAACCACCCTCACAAGAATCCCTGCACACATGCCTTAAGGGCTGGATATAACCAGGTACAGCCAGAGGCATCCTGGCAGAGGGATGAAGACGGCAAGCCAAATAAAGACATGGAATTTGGCAAGCAAGTAGAGATAAAAATACATGAACTTCACCCTTGCCCTGAGCAGAAGGAAGAGCTGAGAGACCTCACTGCCAAACCCTAGGAATTTCATTCGGCCCTTCCTGAAAGGTTTCAAAAGACACAGCAAATACAGACTCAAGTACAACATGCAAGTCAGGCCAAGTGTGCCAGGATCCTCTCAGCAGCGCTGGAGGCACTGCTCACACGTGTCACACACGCTGCCTGCTGCGTGCTCCTCGGGGTGGGGGAGGTGGGTGGCCTGGACGTGCCACAGGGGCTCCCCTCAGGCCCCAGGGCCAGCAGAATCAGCGTTACTCCTGGGACACAGCTCCCAAATGGTAAGACTAGTGCCACATACCAGGTAAAGTGAAATTGGGTGTACAAGATCTGCCAGGTCTGTGCAGGGTGGGTATCTGCACGGCACCCCTGGAACCACTGCCAAGAGGCAAGAGCTGTTCAGGTTTCTTGGAGGGTGAGGTGGCAAGGGCAACCCAGGACTGGTGGATGAAGCCTGGGAGATGGCTGGGCTTGTTGAACTGGCATGGCTGGAAAAGGAGTCACTGTCCTCGAGCATCCTATCCCGGACTCTGAGTGAAGTCCCATAAGCAAGTGACCAGCGGGTCTGTGTGTAAGTCCAAGAAGGAACAGAGGGGAAGCTGTGGGAGAAATGCAGGAGCAAGGGTAAGAGCCACTATTTGTTCATGGCTTGGAGTGGGAGGAATTAGGAGACTGGTGGCGGGACACAGGGGAGGAATGAGTCTCAGATAAAACTAAAAAGAAGCAACAGCCGCTAGACAGAAAACACAGACTCCATTTTTCTGCACCACTGAACTGAGTCACTTAGTCTTTTATGAGACCAATGATGTACTAGAAAAAAAAGAAACCCACCCTCTGCCTGAGTAGATGAGGCATTTATAGTGCAGAGCACACGAGAACAGGTCAGAGGGCTGCCCTGTGTGCCTCTCCTGCAGCACAGCATGCAACACGGCATGGGCGGGATGGTAACACAGAGTGCAAGGCGGTGGGACTACAGAGGTGATGAGACCAACCAGGCTCAACACACTGGGGAGGGCTAGTGAGGCTGCCCCTCAATGACTGGGTTCAGTTTTGGGCCCCTCACCCCAAAAAGGCCAATGAATGACTCAAACGTGTCCAGAGAAGGGCAACGGAGCTGGTGCAGGGTCTGGAGCACAGGTCTGATGGGGAGCAGCTGAGGGAACTGGGGGGGTTTAGTCTGGAGAAGAGGAGGCTGAGGGGAGACCTCATGGCCCTCTACAGCTCCCTGAAAGGAGGGTGCAGAGAGGGGGGATGAGTCTCTTGAGCCAAGGAACCAGCGCCAGGCCAAGAGGGAATGGCCTCAAGCTGCACCAGGGCAGGGTCAGACTGGCTCTTAGGAAGTATTTATTTGCAGAAGGGGCTGTTGGGCGTTGGAAAGGGCTGCCCAGGGCAGGGGGGGAGTCCCCATCCCTGGAGGGGTTGAAGAGTCGGGTTGACCCAGCGCTGAGGGATCTGGTGGAGTTGGGAACTGTCAGTGATGGTTAATGGTTGGACTGGATGACCTTCAAGGTCTTTTCCAGCCTAGACAATTCTGTGATTCTGTGACTGGTGAAGAGGCCTGTTTGGTGGGCTGGAGCTCTCAATTCAGGAGCCTCAGGGAAGTTCAGTCCCATATCTGGGCTTCAGTGCTTCACTTTTTGGAATGAGCTCTGAGTATGGCACTCCACCCATTGACGATTCAGACTAGAATCTCATGTTTCATCAGCTCTGCGAGAGACAGAGCTCACCTGTGACTGCAGCCCTTTTGATCCAGCTGCTCTGCATTACCATGGCACCCGATGAGACCATGAGCAGAAAAAAAAAAAAAAAAAAAAAAAGGAAAACTATAAACCGGTAACTCAACATAATTTGTGTGTGATGTACCAGACTCAGCAGAGCAATGGATCTGCTCCACTACCCAGCAGCCGGTGCAGGTCTAACATAATGGAAGGCACTTTCACATGTGTAACAGAGCGATCAAGAAATACGGGGTAACAGGAGAAGGACAAAGCCTGCCAATAACCTGGAACAGCACAATCAAGGTGTCACTTGTGCAGTGTATCTCTGACACACAGAGAATGAGACATGCATCATTTGGTAGAAGAAGATACACATTTAGGTATAGCTATTCAGGAAAAAAAACAACCACCTTTGCTAATGTGGCAATAAATGCAATCGATACAGATTGCTGGAGCAATCAAGTTGCCTAGAGAAACCGATACCTACGAATACCATGATCAATAATGCAGGATTCTTTAAATACCTCAAGAACAAGAAATTTTAATGGCCAGACTGAGCACCTTGGTTTGCTGGCACTACCTTAGTCTGGAGAAACACAGCCCTTTCCAGATTGGTTTACTGGAAGCAGGGTTACGTCTAGTCTTCACCAGCCACTCTCCACAGGCAGCTTCCCTCCCCAGACAGCTTCAAAGCTTCACCAATCTCAGGGTTCAGAGGGGCCAAACTGGATCAGGCAGACCCAGTGAACACTGCAGAACTGAGAGCCAGGCACTGATGCTGACAGAGGCAGCAGCCATGATGCCTATACACAAGTTTTCAGCAAATTGAATGCAATGTGAATCACATAGTCAGGGATGAGTTATCTGTGTTAACTGCTTTTGCATAAAGTGTGCTCTAATTCAGTACTTCCTATATCCCTCTCCCTGTAACCATCAATGACTTCGCAAGAAGTCTCTGAAGGAGGGAGATGTAACAGCTGAGCATGAGACAACAGGGCTCTTCACACTTCTGAACTGTTGGAGGTGGTTAGGAGTTGTGTATTCACACATTTGCTGGGTGTTGTTGCTCAGTGATTAAGGAGTTAACTACACCAGCAGTTACATTTTTGGGTTTAAGTCACCTCTCTCTGGCCTAACTGGTCTGCTCACCCCTCCAAGAGCAACTATCGCAAACGCTTTTGCAACTCATTGCGGAAAACCCACTGCAAACTCGGGAGCCCCACCTCATATCCTCAAACATCCAGCTCTGTCTCTGAGGTATGCTTGAAAGGAAGGAGAAAAACCTAATAGAAGCTGAAATTTGCCAGTATTGCTGAAATTCTGCGAGCCTGGCAGCAGCTACAGGATGGCAGCATCACTAGGAGAGAGGAAAACAGATAATGGCCTAATGGGAAGGGAAGAAGGAAGAAGACAGCTGATCAAAGAGGACATAAAGAAGGGCAAAAGCAGAATATAGGAACAGACCTTGTCTAGAAAGTATCATCTGCACAGGCAATAGTAAACCCTCACAGAAGGAGACAAAAACACATGTTCTGGAAAAGGTGTGCGGAAGTGCTGTACTTGGGAAAGGAGTTTCTCCAAATAAAATAATTTCCACCTTTAGTCCTCTCCGACCACAGAATAATCACCTAGCATCAGCAAAAAAACTAGGGAGCAACCAGCTGGGAGGATGGATGATGAGAAACAGATGACATGCACAAATCAACACATACATATATATGCACACACAAAAATGTACAGAGGAAATTCCATAATAATTTAATGTTGCATATCTTAGGCTGCTTCAAAGCCCTCTCCAAGGCACACAAAGATAGCTTTGCCCTCCTGTGACATGTAGGCAGAGTGACTGGTGGGGGGACCTTCCTACAAAGTATCAGGCGCTAGGCATTTTACTCGAGGCAGGATGCTCAATTCTCTCACATAAAAGAGCACAAGCACAAGCTCTGTTTCTACCCGGTTCTGATTGTGAACTCTCCCCGGACAGGGGACAGTCATACCCCTTTCTTGGAAGTGAATTACTGATAACCTTCCTGAATAACAAACAGCCAAGGATGCGACTCCAAGAGCAAGAAAGAGACCCTATAAAGGAAGAGCAGCACAGGGTAAAGGGCTCTTAACATCACCAACATGCAGGGCTGCATGTTGGACTACTCAGCTTCCTATTTCAGTGCCTCAGTAGCTCAGATGCTTAGGAGAGCCTGGTGCTCCTTATCTCCCCCCAGATGTGTACCTTCGCTGCAGGGTAACCCTCAGCACCTGCGGCTGTTGCCCTGGCTCACAAACACACATTTTGGACCTGGAATGTGAGTTCAGTCCTTGCTAGAGTCCCAGGTTAAAACCCAAGTGCCAGTTCCACTCCTGCAGATAACCCCTACGTATTCAGCAGTGTAGTGTGGGCAAGGGGTCCTCCTGGTCCCATCCATAACTCTACTGAGATGACACCTCCGTGACTTACCTGCATACTCCCAATGTATCTGTTATCCCCTACAAGACTATCTTCCCCAGAGCAGCCTTTAAAGACCTCGTTTTGCTATCCTGTCCCCTGCGTCTACACTCTCCAAAGCAGCAGGCAAAGGAAGGTGATGGGGAAATTATTCACTCCCTCTGCTACCACCTTATCACGTGTCAGAGCCAGGCAGCAGCTCGGCCCCCTGCCCATGGGGACAGGGGACATTGACAGGGGACACCAGCAGGACATTGAGTTTGGAGATTTACGCTCAAATCTGCTACTGTACAGTGACCTTGTGCAAGCCAGGTTTCCAACGGGATTTCAGGACAGGAAAAATTCAATGCCCTCAAGCTATGTATCAGAAAAAGGAAAGATTAGATCTTTCATCCTCAGCATTTACAAAAAACATGTAGCAGGCTCAGCAACAGCTTCCACCTCAGAGACTGACTGATGACCTGCAATGAGGACAAAGGCACCTGAGAAATCACCCAGAGCACGAGCCACGACATGCAGCCATCTCCCAACTGCTGGTGATTTAGGAAAACCATCATCTGGGGTGAGTAAGCTTCACTTAAGTAAACTTCCCTGTACTATAGGAAATCCCCATAGCAGGACCCCAGCAGGTACTGGTTTCCACAAGTTTTCACTAAGGATTTTTGCAGTGAAATCCTGGTCTCCATTCAGATCAACTGTCCACGCAGCTCTTCAGGGCTTCTTACATTGCACTGTGTACGTAAACAGGATCTAGGAATGTAACCTCTTCTGCTGTTCAGTACCTCTCCCAGTACAATACACAGCTTCCCTGCAGCCCACACTGCTGCACAGGCACTGGTAAGACCAGTTGGCTACCAGTCCTCCAAAGCCCAAGTGCCTGACAGAGCAGCTCTGTACCCTGCAGCACAGACACAGCAGTGCACACTGAGGGAGAGGTTATGAGGTCACCTAATATAGCGAGGAAAAGGCACACATCCCTTTACAAAGCAGGAGCAGCCACCTGCAAGGTACATGCAGGTGAGAGCCGTGCTCCTGAGGCTCAGCCTCCACCGGAGCACCAGTCCCCACAGTGCGTGGCTGCTGGGTTCGAGCTGCACAGGTGCTTTCCTCTGGCACTGGCTTTGAAGACTGCCCATTCATCTGATTTCTGAGTTATGTAATCACCAGAGGAAAATAGCGTTTGTTTACTTTTTGCTCTAATCAAAGTCATGTAATCATTTTAGGTTTAAGCTCCAGTCCAAATCGGACTATTTTTACATTTCAGGCTTGATCTCTCTGGAAAGAGGATGAGTCCTTTTTTCATGGCTTATGAAGAATGAGTTGTGCTAACACAGCGACTGCTGGAGTACTACATGGAGAGCAGTGAGCCCCTTCTCATCCTGTGCCCTGGGGTGCACTTGCTGGTTGCTCACCCCACAGCTCCCAGAGGTGGAGATCCCTGGGACCCAGTGGTGTAACCTGAACCGCATGGCCTGGACAAACTCTTTCATTTCCCAGTTCTTGCCCTAACTTTCTTGTATCTACACATCCCACTGCCATCTCCACAGAAGTAATTAATTCTCTATTTCATCCCATGTTTTGAGAGAACCACATTTTTCAGCATTTCATCCCTTGCTTTTATGACGCTTCTCTTGACATTAGCTGTCACTGTGCATGCTACCTATCACCTAAATATTGAGATGCTAAATTTCAACCAAAGGAACTAACAAAAGATGTGCACACTTTAACAAATCATACCTTCCGTTACAGCGTGCTACTCTACACACAGACCAAGCTTTAATCATCTGGAATAAACCAGACTTCCCCACCATGCTATGCCTGTTCCCCACTACTACCCCATTTCTACTCATTTGTAGCAGAGGCTAACTTCTGCTGAAGACAGTCCAAGCTTTAGAGGTGCTTAGACCTTGGCCTGAGCCGTCGTAGAAATAAAAATCTGTGTATAAACTTTCCTCAAAGTGCAGAGTGTTTACGAACTGATTTATTGCCCCAGGCCCCATCAGTAGCTGTTTTTCCTCCTTGTCAAATGACTTGGATTTCACTCAACACTTCTTCTCAGGCAGAAACGCCCATCATGTTGGCAGAAGGATTAAAATGGCATGTGAGCCAGCCAGGGTGAAAATGTCCCCATTAATTTTTCATCTTTCCTCAGGCAATTCTGCCTATAGATCTACACAGGTATTAAGACAATCTTGTCAACTAAAACCATTAGCTCATCTTCCTCCTGTGTCACCGGTGCACATCCAGCAGAGCCCCTGGCACAGCAGTGGAAGGCAGTGACCCTGCCATATCAGTGGGTCCAGGGCACCTGCTGAGGCTGAGGACAGGACCCTGTGGACCAAACACATGACTTCAGTCACCCTCCTTCTACAGCAGCCCCAGGGACAGCCGACCCAAAGGTGGCCAGAGAGTGTTTTCCATGGGGAGTTTGATGCCAGGCAGCCCTTTGTACTAGCTACCACTAGTAACCATCACTTTGAATCAAAAGTGTTTACACAGCTGAGAGCATCCCTCCGCTGCACACCCTCATCTCTCTTCAGTGGGGCCCACAGAGGTCAGACCATGCTGGGAAATCACATCTCTGAATGGGCATCTCAGGGGGAGACACTGAGATGCTGCAACTGAAATCCTCCCATGCTCTGCCCCAAAGCTCTTAATGACACCAGCAAGGGTGATCAAACCTCCAAATCCACAGAGCTGCTTTGCTCCAACCCATTCTCAGTCCCCTCTTCTCTGGCATCGCATCTCCCTTCAGCCCTTCCCAAGCAGAGAGGCACCAAAAGAGATGTTAAAAGCCATCAGCCCTGTAAACACAAGAAACCTATAGGCACCCTTCCTTAACAGCCCTGATAACAGCCAGGCCTCCTACTGGCTCTGCTCCTGCACTCACTTGGCTTGAACAGAAAAAAAGCCTATAGCAAAACAAAGAGGCCTTCATGGAAAGAATAGAACTCTGCCCAAGATGAATTTGCAGCCTGTTGTTTTCTCTGCTGGGCCCTGGCTGGGAGAGCAGCCTCTCCCACAGGAGAGCCACGCTGTTGGAGACCCGGGCTTTCAGGCCAGAGGTAAAGTTGAGGACTGAACCACTTCTGGCATTGGAGATCCTGTGGTGGGGTTTTTTTATAAGATTAAAAGTTACAAGCCCGGTGTCATAGCTAAATTCCAGCTCAGGTGATTACATGCTTCCTATCTTAATCCCTGCCCCTCCACTGGTCTGACTGGATGACGTAATAGCAAGCCAATACTTGCCCAATAACCTCCTTTTCTTTTAAAGAGGAGGCACAGCAAAACCAGCAAGCCAAGCTCAGGGAAGACTCTTGTTCAGAGGTAGTTGAAGCCAAAGAGATTTTGACAAGTGTGATAAGAAGAAAAGTATTTTAACTGTCTACCAGGCAGAATGCTCTCTTAAAAAGCCGATGAGAAATTTAGATATTTGTGTGCATTTGACTGCAGGTCTGATCATACATCCTATTGCTATAGATCCAGCCTTAAAATATTGCTAAAGATGCAGTCTTACAATACATACTTGATGTGAGGACCATTAACAATGAGAACTACGTAAGTACTGGATTTGACCAGATGGCAGAAAGATTTTTGCATTTTCTCATCATACAGTTACCGATGGCTCTGCACCATCATCATAATAGCTTTGTCCTCCAGCTGTACAGTCATAATTGCATTTTATTTTTGCATTTCTTTACAATTTAGTGCTAAGCACAGCTCTCAAAATGGCTGCTTTTGTTCCATGGAGGACCCTGCCCTTCTGATGCTGTCTGGCTCTAACTTTTGTTGTGACAATGTTTATCTTCTCTAATATTTGTTTATCCCTTTTTATTCCATCTATATTCTTTGACATACATTTTTAATTAGATGCACTCTTCTACTTTCATTGCCTGCTAACATATTCATTTAGAAGCACGGTGCTCGCTATTGCTGCAAATCTCTGTTGTATGCTTAAAAGGTCAAGTCTATTCTTGCGATAACCTTTGTTTGGCCAAGTTATCAGTCATACATCACAGATAAGACGATCCCTAAGGAGACCTCTTGTATTCAAAATTTATTTAAATCTTCTTCCTTTGGTGACGAGGATTCGTCAACATGAGAGCTAGCAGTATCACACCACTACAGTAATAATTACTTTTCACTTTTAAAGAGAATATTCCTTTTGCAAGGCACACTCTTCCTTCTAGACTCATGGTACACTTGAAATCTCTGGGGACTTTGTTCAACACGGTGTTGACTCTGAACTGGCACCCGCTGCCAAGGCCCTCACCCTCCAGGCCTCCTAATGGTAAGCAGGTTTGAGGCTCGCTTGCCCTCTGTGCATTTCTCTGACGTTTCTTAAGAGAGCTGGGAAGCAGTGGAGCCACTTCGTTCAACACTCCACCACAGATAGTAACCTTCCATTTGTTTTCCCCAAGCTGGTGGCCAGGAGAGAAAGCAACAGTTGTGAAAGATGAATGCTTTTCCTCCTCCTCCAGCCCTGCGAGTGGGACAGGGACCACAGCATGGCTGGGACGCTCCAGAGGCAGCTTCAGCTTTGCAAACAAGGCAGGAACTGGACTTGTGCAGTCAACTGGAAAGCATCTGGGGATACTGACTGCAACAGGCTGTACTGACCAATTTTTCTTTCCCCCAGGACGGTCAGAAGCAGCCTTGGGTGCCTCCACATGGCTGTACAAGGAAAGCAGCACTTCTGGGTTAAGGAGACCATGCTGAGGCACAGAGAGGTGACCCATCTTCATGCAGGTCAGTGGCAGAGTTAGAACTGGGATTTGAGCTGGGAACAGGAATCAAAACACTGAAATCACACTTTGCTGATGTCCTGCCTTTGCCCATACCTTCCCACCACTTTCTTCATGTCAGCTTCAGCAACTGTGCAGCTGCCTGAAGAGTCAGCTCAGGGGTGCAATTGCGAATGCCAGGACAGGGGAGGTGATGGGAAGTCATGGATGGGCTGGCAGAGGGTTGCAGTATGGTCTCAAAACAGCTTACACCAACCACAGACCCACACCTTGAGCAGCCCTGACTCTCAACTTCGTGAATTTGTTAGCTCCTCAGGTGTACAACAGTTGGACACTTATCTCAAGCCAAGTAACTGAACCACTTCCAAGATAAGCCAGGCTCTCCCCAGCACTGCTTCAGCACTGTAATTAATTCACCAGCCTTTCCCTTTCCCCTCCCTGTGCCAGGTCAGCAAATTCACTGTTATGACAGTTACTAAAACAGTGTCTCTCTCCCTCTGGCAGTTTATCAATTTTATTGGCGCGAATATGTCTTCCCCAGACGGCCTTCTGAAGTAAATGTATGGTAGTACAAACAGCTGAAAGTGTGCAGGACAGACAGAGCAAAAAGCTTGCATGATACATGGGCAGGAGGATGGCAGAGTGAGGCTGAGCCCTGTGCACAAGGTGGAGAAAAAAGCATGCCTGAGCAGAAAAGAGACGTCACCCGTACCCAAGGAAGCTGTGGGACTGATCCTCTGGGATCACGGTGGTGTTTGTGCTCATAGCCACGCAGTGCTTCACAGTGCCCAGGGCAAGTTGTGTAAGCCAGAGCTGGCTTTCAGCTAGCCTCTGCAATGCCACTCAAAGCACGTGCTTCTGCAGCAAGACATTTCTGGTTTCTGGGATGCTGCAGGAAGCCTGCTGCGAAACACAGCAAAATAAGATGCATCCAGGCTGCCTACGAGTTATCAGGTACAAGAAGCATTCCTCTATGATGGAAAACAAGTTGCTAAAATAAAGATATCAGCTCTCCAGCTGTGTAAGCAGGGGTCCTTACTGTGAAGGCACATGTATACCAGCCTTCTCCGCTTTCAAAATGCTCCTCAGATTTCATTGCCATCTCAAAGCTGATTATATTTACCCTCCAGGTATTGTCTGCATTGTATTTTAATAATCTGCCCACCTGTTATTATTTTCTCTCCCAAATCTGTCGCTCTTCAGCAGTGCTGTAATTTAACTCCAGCTGAAGGCTGCTTGGGTTTGGATGACATTTTCTCTATTAGTATCTGCCAGATACCAAGCTGAAGCTCATCAAATGATAAACGATCATAACTGCCTTTCACTCCTCGAGATTTATTTAGATCACGACGCAGAGGGAGAAAAAGCTGAAACGTGTTTGGCCATCACAACCTCACTGCAAGCAAAAGTCAGTCCCCAGTCATGACATGATCCACCAGCCAGGGATGCCCACTGGCCTCAAAGGTTTCCTCATGATAGCTGTGGCACCACCACACACATCCAGTGTGCTATTTGCTACGATCTCATCTCTTCCCTTTCAGGGGAAGGTGAAAATCAAGACCAGACACTGTTTTTCTGGCAGTATGGTAAAAGGGAAAGAGATATGGCAGACCAAGTAGTCTACCACATCTTCATGGCATCCAGGCTGTATTAGAGGAGAAAGCAACATCCTGCCTTGTTACACCAAAGTAAAGCTGATCCTGGTGAAAATAGAACACACCACACCCCACCCCCAATATCGAATATAAATATACATGAGAGAAGAGGGTAGGGAAAACTCCTTCCTGGACATTGTGGGTGACTGGCAGAAGACTCAAGGGACTTGGGCTTCTTTTGCAAAATTAAGAGAACTCTAAAACAGATTGACTTCAGAAAGCCCAGGCTCTGCTATCCTGAAAATTTACATTCAAGCTATCTCTTCTGTGCAGGCCTCGTACTTCCATTCACCAGCAACTCTTTCAACTGTGCAACGTGACATTTTACATGCCCAGCAATACCAGTCAAGATCTGTAGCATCTCCTGCCTGAGAGGAAAGTAGAGGAGGGAAAAAAAAAAAAAAAAAAAAAAAAAAAGTATCATTGCACTAAAGTAATTCTGATCTGGCCTACGGGTATATTATGATGAGGCTTCACTCTCTGGTATGTTTCCAGACGTTTCCATTTCCTCACTGTCACTTCCTCTTGGGTAAGTTCATCTGCAGTGTTTGCACAGCTGTCAAGTCCACTGGAGATGCCAGGAGAGCGACAGCCGCTCTCTCGCCTGGCCCCGCATCCCTGCCAGTGCTGCCACCTCCCTCCAGCACAACCCCAGCCACCTGCACAGCAGCCGCCAACCGGCTCCCTGAGAGGAGGACCCAGCCTCATCCCCTGACAGGGAGCAGGTGGAAAGAAGAGCAGGACTGTCTCTGTGCGCAGGTTTGTTCCCAGGTGCAGTCAGCCCAGGGTTGTTCCCTGCTGGCACACGTGTCCTCACCACCACACAATCGTCCTTCTGGCCTCACCAAAGGCAGCTGATGGCTCCCTGAGTGGACATGAGCTTGGACACAGAGGGGGAGGCCAACAAGCTGCCATCTCACACTGTTCTGCAAGATCTTATGGGTTTGGGATGCCTTGGGTCTTGACCTTCACCTGGACAAGAATTTCAGCCTTTTGTGGGGTGCCAGGACCCTTTGCTCTTTAGACAACCATCTGCCTTCCTCTCATAGACACATGACAACTATGACACGATGACAAGCAAACTGCTTTTCACTCAACCTTGCCAGCCAAGGAAGGCATGACACAGTAACAAGACCCACCCAAATTTTATCCAGGCCTGTTGATTGAGAGGTTGAGTATTGCTGGAGCCAGGACTAGCAGCTCAATCACGTCCTGAACTAAGACCAGACTGCACCAGCAGTGGACCATAACACAGAGAGATGGAACCTCCCAGCCCAACAGGCTAGCTGCAAGTCAGCAAACATTAATGTCTAGCCAGTGTGTACTGGCTGTGAAATAGCCGATACAACTCTATTTGAAAGATGCCTTCAGTTCTTCAAGACACCAGATCTCAAAGCTTGGACATTTGCATCAATGTCATGCTACAGACCCTGATTTTCTGCATTCTGTCATAAACTGTGGTTATTCAGAGTTGCCTGCCTGGGGGAAGGAGGCAAAGGATCAACCCTGCAGTTGCCTCTGGTTGCATTATTTGGTTCTATAGTCAGTGTGGCAGGATTATCCTCTCTAAAGGAGAGGAAATTTTCTAGGCTGAAAGCTTCTATCACTTAGCTGGTGCTGTTACCTGCCTGGAAAGACAATGATGCAGCCCTTCGTTGGTGATTCTGAGGTGACAGGAGCTGTCAGACCCTAACAGAGAAGGTGAACATAACAGTTGAAAGAAACTTGCTATTATTCTGTCAGGTAAAATGTCTATGAGGATGCTGAAACATCCCAGGCAAGTGCAGCTTGACTGCTCTCCTATCAAGTCTTGTTAGGAGCTCAGTTTATTAGGTTTTGTTATTGCTAGGCTGAGTTCATTTTAAGGCCTTTTAATTACAATGCAGTCTGCTCTGGAAACAAAACCTGCAGTAGTGTCTGCCAGCACTCACAGAGCAGAGAATTCTACTGGGCAAGCTAAAAAAAGATGTCAGAGAAAAACCTTCAGCTGTAAAGGTCTCCAGTTTACAGCCAGGCAGGTTACTGCAGGGGCATTGGAGCCGAGTCACTATGTGTTAGGATGATGAGGATGGGGAGCAGCTGCCCCAGGTAAGAGCTGAGGCAGAGCATGGGTACCACGTCACAGCGCTTGCTGTGCTAGTACCTGGTGCCACGGCCTTCAGACAGCTGGCGTGCAAAACAGGAACGCTTTTAGGGAGAGTCTCACAGGTTTGGAGAAACAGGCAAAAAGGAGCAGGAGAACAGATGAGGTACAAGGTGAGGAATTTGTGTGCATTACAGATAGGTTCCCATGGGCAGCTCTAAACTTGGTAAACGCATTATGTTTTGGAGATTAATGAGGTGAGATGCTTGCAATGGGAACCCATTCTAGTCGATGCTTTCTGCCAGCAAAAACTCTCCAAACTCTATGGAAAACATGCAGGCAGCTGGGGGGGGATGTGTAAGCAGATGGAGGGGATCAACCTGTATATGGGAAGCAGTCCTCAGCAGCATACAGGCAGACAATATTGGGAGGGGTGGTGGGGTATATTTTTAACTAGTAAGAAGGCTGCAGCACAGCCATTGCTAGAAGCACTCAAGCAGACACTCACTGGTCTGTCAGGAGAACAATGCCACCTTTTCTGCATGGCCACAACCCTGGGACAACTAAGGATTAATACATTAGGTGGCTGTTGCTGTACTCCAGCTATGGTCCCTCTGAACGCCTCCAAGAGCACAGACTGGGTGTACAAATCCCCCGTAAGAAAACTCGGATCCCTCCTGCACAAGGTAAGGGAGAACCTCCTTAGACTGCGACTGGGGCTCTGTCATCCAAAAGGAAGGTCTCCAATTTTTAAGCCTTACTGAAAGTCAGAGCACAAGCCCAGCAGCATGGTGGGCAGACCGATTCGGCAGGGCAAACAAACCAAGCAGCACATACAAAATCAAAACGGGCATGTTCTGAGGCTTTTCTGTCCTCAAGCAACTTGGCCTCACCAGGGCTCCCCCATTTCACCAAGGACAGCTGCTTTCGGCAGAGTCCGGGGGGGTGGGGGGAGTGCCACCAACATCCACCAAATCCTTCCCAGACCTTATCAAAGAGACAAAAGGACTGACACCCCACTACAGTTTGACAGCAGACAGATTTAACAGTGACAGTGTGGGATAAAGCATTACTGGAAAATGTAACATCTGCAACACATCTCCACTGAAAAGTTTGTTTCTTCATATGAAAAAAAAAAAAAAAAGACGTGGAGAACAGGACAAAATATATGTGGAGTCTCAGGTGGTCCAGCCTTAGCTGTGCAGATTAATTTACTACTACGGGGTCTCTCCTCCAGCATTTCCCTGTCTGTATACATAAGCCCCACAGAGCGATGCTCTTAGCCCTGTCACTCCTAAACCAGACCAAAAAATGACTGTTAGGAGCTTTTCTTGATATTCCACCTACATTTCATTCTCTGAGCCTTATCACATCACTCATATACCTCCTGCCACCCTTCTGAGCAGCTCTTCTCCCTGAAGTTCACACCCTACAAATTACAGGAAGACAGTTCGGTTTCCCCTCTTAATCACCAATTACCCATGATAAACACACTTCGTTACTTTAATCTTTCTTCATACCTCGGCTCCCCTCCAGCACCGTAATGACTGTTGTTCTTTGAACTCCTCCTAACTTGCCTGCCTCTGTGACAAGGAGATGTCTGGAGCTGAGCACCGAGGTTTGGGTGGGATTTGACCAAAGCTGCATGCTAATGTCATCATTAGCAAGATTAGGTGTCTCTGGCAGGATGCGGGTGTTTGTTCATTCGCACATCCCATTGCTCGTGGCGGGGCTGTCCTCCAGCCGTCTGCAGTTTCCTACTCCCACTATCATTTGTTGGTTTTATTTAACCAAGGGATTAAAAGCTTTCAGGACCGTAATTACAATGATCGTTGGAGTGCTGGCTCTGAAGCCTGATGGCATGCCAGACGTCCTCCAGTTCTGCATGGCAAGTCCTCTGGCATGAGGGGTGCCCGCAGGGATGGGTCAGACAGTGCTCCCACACTCACAGCCTCCGCAAGACATCTCCACCCATGGGAAGCTGAGCCCAGAGCAAATAAGCATGGCTTGAATGCCATCGCCGCAGGCAGGACAGCCTCAGGGGGTGTGTGCAGGAACTTAGTGCCTTCTGAAATTTAGGGCATTGCCTTGCCCTCACCAGCCCTGCCAAGGGAGACTGCATGTGCATGTGTCTGATAGAGCTATCACAAACAGAGACTGAATCTAGGGCAAGAAAGGCAGATAGGGATGCTCTGAAGTGGCAACTGCAATCTTTTACCGTCAAGGAAAAGGCTTAAGAGCCACCCACATGTGGCTGTAGAGTCACATGAGCTCTAGCATACTAAACCAGAATGAAAAGAGTATCTAGTGATACATGACCACAGTATCAAACAACAGCCTCTCACTGAAATGCTTGTACCCAGAGCACAGGTTGGGAAGTGTCCTACTGGTAGGCCTACAATAGTCTTCTGTACCATGCCCACGGGGCAGAAACACAGGGGTATTGTATATTTTCCATTTGTTAGCTTTCTGCATATGTTCCAGGAACAAATTTCCACAAAATGGAGCTAATGTGTCTTGCCTGATTTGAGCCACAGAGCTGAAAAGCCCTCCACATAAGGAACAGGCACTATTAATAATATATTAGACTTCTCTGCAATACCATTCTCATAGCTGAGAATCATCTCTCATCTCTATGCCTTGGGGGCTTCAGGGTGATTTCAAACTTTGAAAGTCTTCCCCTCCGCTTGCTCCAGTTTTTGTTATTCCTAGAGAGCCGTCCAAATTTCACAACATCACCTGAGCAGTAGAGAAGTAAAAATTGCCTCAGCCATAGAGGAGAAATCTAGGTTAATTATGTTGATAACTTAACCCCCTGGCTAATCTCTAGTCCATTAAGGTAAGCAGATGGTCAGCTCACTGCAGGGAAGAGGAAGAGAGGACAGAGTAGCAGCTCCCATTCACAACATGCAGGACCAGATATGTCCCCGAGAGGGTGGGCATTCCCAACCTGCTCCCTTCCCCCACCGAGGTGTTTTCTTCGCACCCATGGCTGGCAAGGCAATCCGGAAGCACAGAGCCACCGGGAGATAAAGCCCACACAAGTTGGGGGGTTTTGTGATTCAGGTAATCAGTGCCTTTGGCACAGATTGAAAGCAGGGAAGGGGAGGCACATACGGATGGGTCTTGCAAGCTGGCATACCTGAAATAGGGTGGTAAAACAATATATCGAGGAAAAAAAAAAATAAAGGCCAGACACAACATGTTATTACATGGAATGGAGGAGAAGCCTTTGCAGAGTAGTTTCCCGACCAAAGCAGACACTCAAAGCCCTCCCAGGAGCACTACTGTAGGGGTTATGTCCCTCCCGAGGTGATAGGGAGGAAGGACCCCGTGGTCAGTGTACAGGGCTAGAAATAGGGGTGCCAGCTCGTGTCCCCAATTCTTTCAGTGATGAATGGATCAAGCAGAAGGCATTTTGTCTCAGTTTCTCCATCCGGAAAGAATTTGCTCTAAACCCTGCAGGGATTTTTGTAAAGCTTAAATACCTGTAAAGTGCTTTTCAGCCCTCAAAATGAAAAGGGACAGTGACACCTCACATCTCTGTTAGCAGTTGTTCCATTTCTTCAGCAGAGAGACAGGGATGCCAGAAACTGATCTGCCTGCCTAAGTGCTCCCTGGCTTCCACAGAAATTGCACAAGAGTCTTCATCTGCTCTCCTCTGTAGAAATCCCAGGAGAAGAACAGATGAATGTAGGTTTGTGTGCAAACTGCAGTGCACAGAAGGGACTCTCCAAACTACCCTTTTTAGGGATCGTTTCTCGGGGAAAAACCTCCCCATCCCAACTTAATCCTCCAACCACTGCAGCAAGTGACTTCCTAAACACTGGCACTCTGCAGACCATCCTCTAGGACACCAAAATTGCCCACAGCACGGGAATATTCAACCTTATAGTGAAATAGAAATTGGAAGCTTCAGAATAACTATTATTTTTAATGTTGCAATGTTGCATTGTGATATTTGAGATCCCTGGGTGAACTCATCACAGGATCAAACCACAACATGTCAAGTTGCCAAGCTCAGACTAACGTGCAACACGTGCATTAAACACTTATATCTGAAGGAGGTGCACATTAGAGACATTTTACTTATTTAGGGGACAGCCTGAGCAGCCTCTCCTTAAACATGCACTCAGAGGTGAGCTGCACCTTAGGAAAAGCAGGGGTTAGAATAAGAAGATGGCATCAGGGAAGCCACAGGTATGTTTACCAGGTGTACTGCAGGCAGAAGCGAGCCCTGACCATCCTTTGAGCAGATAAAGCTGTGTGGCTGTGGTTACCATGCTGAGATGCAAGATGCATTAGCTTATACCGAGTGCTGCACTGGAGCAGTCTCACGGCTTTCAGACCAGCGCTGGCTTGCATCCACCAGCTCAGATGGAAGGTCTAGAGAGTTTATAACACATCAGGTAGGTATTGCCCACGTCACCTCCCTGTGAACCTATAAATCCCCTGCTCCTCATCTTTGCTTTTTCCCTTCTCTGTTCCTTTTCTGTGGTGCGGGTTCCTCTGGGAGACAGGGACGGATGACACTGAGTGGCACCTCATCGCTATTAACATGCACACACGCAGAAGTATGGTTCACAAAAGAAACCACTGCTTCCCTGAGAAAGCCACACACAGTTTCACCTCCCAGGAACACCCCTCCAGGCAGTCATCTTTTTCCCACAGCACCTCATGAGAGCAGCAACAAAAGTGCAGCTTCTGTCAGAAAAATGACTGTTACACAAGGACCCCTTCTTGCTGCCGAGACCTCTGCGTGTGCCTATGTAGCCAGCTCTGCTCACCCAGATACATTTTAATGCCTTCTTATTCCTACTGGTACTGCACAACCAACTGAGCTGTGTCTCTTCTGGTTCAAATTTCAACAGTAATAAAACACATCCTAAAATAATGCCTATAGGCAGCAACACCAGCCCCTTATAAAATACAGCTGACCCACGCCCTAGGATGAGGTCCAGGCATCTCCTCAGGTCCTCCAACGGAGATGGCTCACCGCCTCCTTCTCCACCATCCCAACCAGGACACCAACTCACCCACCCTGAGGAACCCCGGGCATGTGCTGTGCTCCTTGGCATAGCAGCACCTCTGTGGGTAGGCAAGTGTCAGAACCTCACTGACAGACATTTAAGCCACAGGTCCGTAAACTCTCTTCCAGATGCAACTGAGAAACGTCAAGGAAAAGCTAGCAGCACCCACTCTGCTAAAGCTGGCATTACCAGCAGTGGGGTGAGAACGGGAGAGACGATGCCTCTGCTGTCTCAGAGCCCTGCATGTGTTGGTGGTGCCAAGGAGTCTGCTCCTGCTGGGCAACACTGGCAGCGCCATGCACCAACCACCCTGTACCAAGCCTTGCTGCCCCATTTTGCATCCCCTACAGAAAGACTTCCGTTAGTGCTGGAAAAAGGAGGGAGATGTTTTAAGTAGCATGGAGACACCTGACAATGGCAGGTATGTCACAGCAATAATATAGATGTTGGAAACAGTGCATGGGAAGGAAGCAATGTGTCTCCCTCCTCAAAATATTTGGTCTTGCAAAAAGGCACAGTAAAAATCAATTTCTTCTTCAATTCTAGGGAGTCAGAGTGATAATGATCAAGTGCAAGACCCAGAACTTCTCCCATTTGCACACCAGCATCAAGCATGCTGTTTGGCAAGCCAAGGCCAGAGGAGAAACAAGTGGTGGTGCTCCTCTCCCTGCACTGGTCCTGCTCAGCCCCCAGTGCCATCCCCTCTACACCTCAACATGGCGTGGGAAGAAGATGCCAAGAAGCAAAGCAGAAATCCAGCTCCACTGCTCCAGGATGCCCCAGTGCTCCAGGGTCCTGAAGAGCGGGAAGATATCACATTTCAGCAAGGCTTTCCTCTCCTGAGTCACTCAAAGGAGGAATCTGCTTTGGATTCAGTCCAGCCCTGCCCATTGATAATTTCTAATCCAGAAGATGAAGGACTGCAGAAAGTTAGAGGAGACAGATGGCGTTGCAAAGATGGAGAAGACTTATTGCTTGGCTGCAGCCTGTACTTCCTGCACACAGCTATGACCCTTCCCAGTTCTACCTGCTGGAAAATGAGGCACCGAAGTTTTGCAGCAAGTTGGTGGCAGAGCTTGAGAGAAAGCGATGGGAGATGCCCCAGCTCCCTTCCAGAGGCATCCACACTCGTCTTGCTCTGCCCCTGCCCTTGGCCCAGCCAGGGCACAGCTGGCGAAAGGCCATGTGCTAGCTAGGGAACCAGCCTGCAAGAGAAGGATGCTGCTGTCTTTGGATTTTTGTTTTTATGAGTTTGCAATAGTCTGGGACTTAGACAAAATTTTCTGTATGGATGGGGGTTTTTGTAACTGCTTTTTAAATTCTTTTTAAGACACATTAAAAACATTAGGTCTCAGCTTCCTAATTTTTGCCAAAGACATCTTCAGTGAGCTAATGAAATAGTCACATCACAAGCACCAAACTGAACCCTGAGCCAGGAAACTGAAAAAACATTGAAAACTCACTCTCTGCTTTATGGTAACACTTATTTAAACCCGTTGCCTGACAAATACTTGTGAGAAAAAACAAACTGTTTTCCTGAAAGCCAATGCAATTTTCAGACAAGGATGAAGAAACTTCATGATACACCTTTCCAATCTTCCCAGAAGCCCTCCAGGAAAACCTGGGAGACAGCTTCCTGATATTTCTCATGTGAATAACGAGAAAAGAATCAAAACATACTCTGGGGGATTTCAAACATCCATGGATAATGGCAGAGTCATCAGCAGCACTGCAGTCACTGCCACAAAGCAGCAATGGATCAGCGAAACATGCAGAATTCTGACAAAAGAAACATCTCTGCTTCTAATGACAGAATGTTTTTCTTTTTATGGGACATCTTTAAAACAAGGCAAAGCGAACAAACCTGAGTCATGGCACCTGGTTCCGCTCTTGCCTCTCTCCAGACTGCATGAACCTTGGCAAAACCTCTCCATTCCTACGCCCTAGTCTTGCCTGCTGCCAAACAAGGATCTCAGGGACATTGAGGCCTACAGATGAAAATGTATTTTGACAGGTCCAGGAAGAATAAGTGGCACTCCCTAATTTTGCACTGGCCTAGTCAGGCGCACATACCCCTTCCTGCCCATCCCGTGATGTTGCCAGTCACATCCAGGACTGGGGTGGCACAGGATTCTTGCACAATTCCAAGCAGTTGCAAACTGAACATGCCCCCATGCCCTTGATTTAATACAGAAATAAAACTCTAGAAAGCCCACACAATGCTCCCTCCCCCACCTTTAAAAAAAAAAAAATCCTCCTAAAGCTCAGTGGACCAAAATCCAAGTGGTAAATCTGAGCGTGGTCTGAGGGCAGACAGTGCTTTATACCTCCATCTTCTGCTTCAGTGGAATGTGCTGAGGGCATTATTTACAGCAGAGGCATTGTTGCATACCAGTTACTCTTTCTTTGGGAACTGTGGAGGCTGTAGGAATAATAAGATAATTATCCCCAGTATTCCCAGCAATGGTGGGAATGAGACTGCCATTGTCCCATGCTTCAGACTGCACCAGCTGGGGCGGTTTTTATTCTACCAGCACAGCCACCTTTGCAGAGGCTCCCAGGATATTTCAGCTCAGACAGCACCTGGTTGCACTTGCACAGAGACGGAGTCCACAACAGACCCTGGATATCCCCACATGCCATAAATCCTCCCCCACTCCCCTCAAAACACATGCCATGCCCTACTTGGGCGAGGATCGTCAGGAAATGCAGACAGCAGATGGGAGGGAATTAGACTGAGGAGAGACTCGGGTCCCCCAGAATTGAGACTGTTGGCAATGTGCAGCTGAAAAGCACTTAGGTATCAGCAGTCCTTATTAATTCACCAGAGGGTATTATCCAAGCTTGTTACAAGATTGATGTTCGCTGTGGTACAATCGTTAATAGTTACCCTCAGCACTTGGCCTGGATATGGATGCAGTATCTAGTAGCCAGAAGTTGTTTCTCTTCCTCACTTGATCATTTTGCTGATCCCTTGGCCTGAGCATAATGATCAGATTAGAAAGCTTGCTTTTTTTTTTTTTTTTTTTCTTTCCATTTGGCTTCATAGTCTCCTTAAACTAGATTCATACTGCTGTGGGCCACTTGTCATCACTGTCAGAAGCCTTAAGTAGAGCTGATGAGAACCTGCATGACCTGCTGTAGCACAAAAATGGCATCATGGAGGAGCAGCGACTCCAGCAGAAGGCTTGAACCAGGATCTCAACAGAGTAGCCACCCTCCCCTGATGGGCCAACACATGCAACAGCTCTAAATGCATTCAGGCAGTCAAGAGACCACTGGAAAGTGAGAGAAAGGTAGTGCAGTCGCCAAGCCCAACAACAAAAACGCAGCTGAAAGTCCTTAATGCAAAGTTACACACTGCACTGCTCTGCCTGTGGGTGGGCTAGATGGGCCGTTCCACCCTAATTCTTTTCACCATCCTGTATTTCAGGGAAGACACAGGACTGTAGGCTTCACAGACTGCAAAGCAGCCATCGTTAGGTAACACCTTTCCGCAATATTCCTCTTGTTTCAGTGAGCGCTGCAAGCCTGACCGCTCGCTGCTCTCGTAGAGCTGAAGAGCTGAGCAGCAGCAGCTACACCTTGCACTCGGCAGTCCTCACAGCTGCGAGGTTATTTTCAAAGGATTGCCATCCTTCACCTGTTCCCCCCCACCACTACTTCTGGCTTGTGCCAACGCCGGGCTCAGAGGAGCCCCTGATGGCCGTGTGAGGGCGAGCACAACGGAGACGGTCATCACGGGGCTGCACACAACAGTTGCATTTACGGAGGTGGTGCCTGTGACTTGTCGAAGCTATTTCAGTTGGAAAACAAAAAGCCTTTTTTCCCCCCCCTCCCTTGTTTTTAAACAGGCACCAGGCACATGAGAATGACGCCGGTTTTGCATGCAGCTGTAGCACCTGCACCCTGTACCACTGGCAGCAGGAAAACTCCTCACTGCGGGAGGCACTTACCCATGGAGGAACACAGCCCATTTACACCCTCAGCTGCCCAGAAAAGGGCAAATATCCTCAAGGCCTCCTGGGCTGGGGAAAGCTGCTGGGCACCAGGGTCCCGCATCTCCCATTTCTGGAGCAGCAAAAAAAAGGAGGTGAGGAGGGACTCTGCATGGCAGTAAAGGGGAAATAGAAGCAAAATATTTTTGGCAAATAGAGAATACAAGCAGAAAAAAAAATGGACAAAGCGTGCAGATGATGAAAAGGAAGTTAATTTAAAAAGAAAAGTCACCATCTACTAGCACCAAATTATTCCCCGCGGCACACCCAGGTTTCCTTCTGCTCTTCCAGAATAGGAAGAAAATAAAACCAGTTTCTTATGATATCCAAGTGGTAATTAGTTCATGAAGGAAAGAGGCATAGAGATTATGTATGCCAGGGACAAAACAGAAGTTGAAACTCAGAGCTTTCACTCCACTTTTCCCCTCCTCTCTGCTAGCATCTGATGCCTAGGTAAAGCCTGCACATCCCTTCCTGGCCTGCCTTTTTTCTCTCTTTCAAACTAGGTGAGAGTCATCAACCTTCCAGCTTGATCCCAGCAGGAAAATCCAGCCCTCATGCCAGGAAAGGGTTGGCCAGGACATCTCTTCCCCACCGAAACCCTCTGCTGCCCCAGCCCAAGGCCACACCAGCCACGCAAGGCGGGCTGCTGACCTTTTCCTGGCACGAGCCTCTCCGCATATTTCATAAGGGGATTGTTGTTTCCTTGTGAGTTAGACATTTAAGAACATTATATTTGGAGCATGGATAGAAAGGATCTATTTAACCAGATCTTTTATTCCCTCTCTCACCCACACGTACACACTTGCTGCTCCCCCACGGCCAGCTGTCTGTGCACACATACACCAGGCATGCCTTTTGGCTGCCTCCATCACACTGGGTTTAATTAAACACCCTGGAGGCTCGTTTCTAAACCCGGATTATTGATAGATTTTTACTTTTTTTTTTAATACCCTGACTGCTGCAATTCAGAACTAAATGAGGTGAACAAAAAGATTCGAGCAGATCCCCAATCCCCATCACAGTCTGCAATCATCCCACCAGCCCTCAGATGAATCACATCCCAGTTCACTAGGAAGGAAGGACTAGGAGCACCATGCAATTTGCTGGCAGTGGACATTTTGATACAGAAAGGTCCCACAAAGAGTAATCTCACCCTCCTCCCAGTGCCTGGTGCCTCTGACAAGAGAACACCCAAAGCTGTGACTACAAACTGCCCAGGGACAGGAGAACAGGTGAAGTGCTCCACTAACACCCTGTAGGGCTCTTCTGTGTGTCTTCACCATCAGGAGGAATTTACTGGGCAGAAATGTTCAGAAATTTGAAAGAGTGGAGCACACCCCAAAATACAGAGGAGGGGTAAAAACCCAACCAGATTATAGCAGATCCTGTCATGCTGATCAGAGAAAGAAATGGCCTCCTGACCCTACAGATGACCAACAGACAGCCTGAAACATGAGATTAAAGCATGTGCGAGAAAGGCTGAGGTTATAAGTATTGTCCAGGTAAACTGAGAAAGCCTAGAAGGAATCCCTGCAGGGATACCAGCACTTAGGCTGGAAAGATCCTTTTATCTCCAGTTGGTGCAGGCTTTCCTGCCTCACTGAGGCTCTAGTTTCCAAGACACCTACTGCAAATGACACCACGAGATGAACTGGGTATATTATTTACTCCAAAAATCCACCCAGGATTTATGCTGGCTGCTCATCTTCATGCTGGATCCAAATTCAATGCCCCTGCTGTTGCCAACACTGAAACAAGTAAAAGGTTTTACTTGGTGAGAAGGCAGGAAAAAGAAACCACAATAAATCACGTGCCACTGCTGAATATCTCCGAGAGACTCACACCAGCCCTGCAATGACAGGAGGAAGAATGGTACCAAGGTAGGGGGGGAAATAGAGAAACTCCAGGCTAATTTTGCTGGAAAAGCTGATGCTGCACAGGCCAGAGGGGCAGGAGAGGAGAAAGCTGCAGCACGGAATGGCCAAGCTACACTCAGTGAACGCCAGTAGTCTGAATGCTGCAAAGAGAGGGAGGCTGCCAGGAGTTTGCCCCTGCTCTGCCCAGCCCGTGACTTCACAAGTGTGACTACACACACGCCCCCAAGCTTGCCCTACCTCCTGGGTTTCTTGCCAGGCTTAACTCAGCATCTGCAATGGCCCATGATGAAAAGCGCTGTCTAAAGCAGTGCAAAGTACTGCACGCACTGGTTTCTGACAACACTTGCCAACTGTTTTACTGCATCACAAGGCAGACAAAGGCTCACCCCACACAGCATCGAGACTCAAGCTCAGCTCAGTCCAGAACTCACGGCAACAAAAGCCCTGTGCCTGAGCTGAAGCTGGTTTTAATGACACAGCACAAACTGCAGTTTATGCTTTAGGTAGGGAAATACAAAACTCTTTCACATCAGACCGTACCTTATCCTCAGACAGCCTTCTTGTTCCTCCCACTCTTCCAGAGAACATCCCTCTGCTGTGCAGGGTTTTATGCCTGAAATAAATGAGGTAGCTTCACTGAGCACAGACACAAGTCAGAAGCAGCACTGACCCATGGTATGGGCTGTGCAGCACCTGCGGGACCTGCGCTGGGACCAGAGGGAGCATCTCATCTTACCCCTCAAAGGAGAGCAGAGGATCTCTCATTGCTGTTGGGGCTACCCAGGGGATTAGCCCACAGTTGTTCATCTTTGATGAGAGAGAAGGCAGGCATGTGAGCCCAGCTCAGTGTGCAGGGTACCCTCTGTCAATCAAAGGATTGGAAGTTGCAGCCATCAAGGCCAGAAAGTGCCTCAGCTGAGCTGGGCTATAACTGGTAACTACAAAACTCAGCAACATTCCTGCTTTGTAGTCTCATGCAAGCTCAGAGAGAGACCTTAAGCTTTACACACACACCCCCATCCCAAATACTCAAGGAATCCCCAAGTAGCAGGACTGAAGCCTCAATTCCTGCAACCTGCTGGCTTAGGTTTTTTTATGCCTGATAATCAACCTCAGTTCACACTACAGACCTCCTTTCTCTCAGTGGGGTTATTAATTCAGTTTCCATTCTTAATCTGGTTGTATATTTTGATGAATTCTGGCAAATGTGGTATTTGGAGACTCCTATCAAACAGGGCTGAAATTGGCCAACAAGGTACAAACCTATGAGGGGGAAGCAGACATTGCAAGTTCACAGTCCTTCCCTCCCAGAAAAATTGGGCTAAAAATGGGTCCTGCAAGCACACTGTTTAGTTACTGCACCAACAAAAAACAGAGAGCCTCAAATCCTGTCCCAAATGCAGTTTGGGCTAAGCAGCCCTTTCCATTCTTGACTTCATTTAAGCAATAGATTTTTCAGGACTTTTATATGTTTTAAACATTTGAAGTGAACTGTATAAGAGGTTACTGATGTCCCTTTCTTTACGTGACCCAACTTCTGAACCCTTCCTACCCATCCCAGGATACACACAACCATTAGGAGGTAGGAGTGCAGGCAGGAATGGAAGCACTGCAGTGGCAGGGTGAGGTACCACTCCCCATCAAAACCTTAGGCACAAGCCTAGGTTTAGGCTAAGGCTGGCACCTGGGCTGTAATGCCAGCTCCTTCACTGAGCAAGCCCACACCATCAGGCTTATTGCTAGCCATGGCCCTCGCTCCTTTTCCCCTCCTTCAGTCACACAGTTGTGCCAGATAACCTCTGAGGCCACCACGTAGCCAGGGACAGGCTCCCATGATGGCTACACAAGGCATGCATGCTTGAGCATCTTCCACTGCAGTTCTATCAGCTGGGATTCAGGGTCAAAGTATCATTATTTCCTCGGTAAGCACCCAAGTGCTCCAGGAGGGCCAGTAACCCAACATGTGGAGTCTGATGCTACTCCTCCATGCCACCCAGCAGACACTCCTTGATGCCCAGCCATTTTTCAAGGTCCACTGCTTCTCAGAAAGACAAAAACCCAAAGACAGAGGTTTAGTGAGCTGAAGGTCAGTACTAGACACACCCATACCCGAGTCCATGGGGGCAGAGAGCAACCTCACATCATGGCACAAGGACACCGCTCCACGAGGCATCAGCAGGAAGAAAGGGGCAACCTCCTGGTGGGGAGTGGGAGGTTCAGCCAAAAACCCCACACTGCCCTTTTCCCCTCCAGAGGTCAGGTATTAAAACACAACCTGGTCACTGCGTAGGCATGAGAGCAGGCAGTGAAGGCAAAGAGCAGAAAGTATTTCAGGTTACGTGACCCCATCTCCACCAAATAGGATTGCCAGACACAATCCAATTGGCCAAGGTGGGTCACAGTGCTGAGAATAGTTTTGTACTCTTGCCCTCTTAGCTGGTAAATAGCTTTCAGCCTCCAAAAGTGCTGAGCTGCGCTATGCATTGGTGGAAACAGCTTGCACAAAAGTGAGATGGCTCGAGGAGGGGGAAGGGAAAACCTGGGCACTGGGTGAAATGTTGCTGCAGCATATTCAGGTCAAAAGGACACCCTGAAAGGAGCCATTTAAAAAAAAAATAAAAGAAAGAAAACACAAAAGATGAGTTTAAAGTTGCAAACAACTTAACGTTTCATCTTTGATTTCTATTTAGGCACATCTCATACATAAAACCTGCATGGTTAATGTGGGACTAGGAACATAGGAAGCAGCATAGGACAGAATCTATTAGCACACAGAACATGGCCCCGACACATAATCCCTTTCACAGACAGATCAGGACTCCTGTTACTCTGCTTGGAAGCTTCTTCCCAAACCTCCCTGACCTAATGGTTTGAAATTGTTCAGTAGTTTCCAAACTAGATTACCACAACTGTACTACTGCTGGCACTTTCTCTTAGTCTTAAAAACTCCTCCCTTCATCACACTGTTTACCTGCTGACATATTTACAGAGCACTCTCATCCTCCCCCTACCATTTTCCTCAGGCTAAACAGTCCAGGCTCTTCTAATCTCCCCTTGTAGGACAAGCTTTCCATTGCCTCACCCTGACAGGCACCTGCTTCAGCACAAGTGCAGCTTCTGCTCAGGAAGATCAGCCAAGAGCAACACCCTCTGCCCAAAGGAGGAGACAAGGTTTTGGAAGGTTGTTTTCGTTGTTGTTGTTGTTGATTGTTTTTTGTCAGTTTGTTTGGGGTTTTTTTTAAACAAACTTTCTCCCTTTGTGTTTTGGTCACTAGATTTTTCAGTGTCAACACTTCAGTTTTCTCTGATCCCAGAGGAGTTGCATTCTGTAAGCCCTTTAAAAAGCTCCCTGCACTCAGGGAGAGGCCCACGTACAGCCCATCGGTTGCCTGTCCCCACCACGGGCATTGGGATGGTGGGAAGGAGAGGCTGATGCAAATTAATTTCTGCTCTCTGTCATGGGCAATGCAAACAGGAGCGCCATTCCTAGCTTTTAACCAGCCCAGCCCTTGCCTTGTACACTCTTAACATTACGCATAATCTTTTCTTTCCAATCACGACTGGTTTTAAGGATTGCACTTTTGGGGAGGAATCCGTTTCCTATTTCAGCATCCATTTTTAAGTCCTCGTGAAGAATAACAAAGGAAAAAGCAGGAAACTATTTCCTGAGAGCTAGCTTGGCCAATGTCCCCCCTTTCTGACCTGCAGCATCCCTGCTGCCCTGCCCATGAGCCAATTCAAAGCACAGATAACAAAATGTTTAGTGGTCTTCTAGTACGGGCATGGAGGGCAATGTGGAGCCCACTTACTGCATGAAAGCAACATTTCTGATACCACATTTGCTTACACATCATTAAAACACAGCCTGACCTAGCAGGACAGCAGTACACACAGCAGCACAGGCATGGGCACACTGCCCAAACCACGTCCCACTCTGAAAGGATGCTCTGCCAGTGCACCCACATCTCTGGAAGTCTTGCACAGTTCTGGTGGCACATCCTGCTACCAGGCTCGAGCAAGGTGTGCCACTGAGAGCACTGTGCTTTATTCAGCCTTTGCAAGTCTCGAGGAGCTAAATCAGTATGGCTTGGTCTCTGCTGCACGCCCTGCGGTGCCTGCCCTTTTACGCCCAGCTTGAGTGATGTCCACCGTATGGCACAGTAAGTATGCCCTCTCCGCTAATGTGATTCACAGCCTAATTAAACCCCTGCAGAAAGAAGACATTTTCCCTGTGACTTGCTGCGAGTTATCTGCGCAGACTTGTCAAAATGCAGCAGCGACTGTTGCCACAGCATCCTCTCCGCAAAAGAGACAGGAAGGTGCCGTGGAGAGGGAAATAGCTTCTACTGGAATAATTTACTTTGCTGACGAAGACTTGGAAGTGCCAGTCTGCTGGAGCTTCCCAGTCCCCCCTCTAGTGTGGCAGGGAGTGTGAGCCAGGAGCCAGCCCGCTGCAGCTTCTGCCAGGGTCCCGGGTTTGCTGAAGAAATACACCTGCTGTGCTGGTGGGAACCTACCTCTCCTTCCCAGGCTCTTCAGACGAACATATCTGAATCTAAAACAAGGGGCACACTGTTATCGAAAAGCATAAGCGGTTTGTTCTCCCCTCTCCGCCCGCTCACAATAGTAGCCACTGCAGGTCATGCAGGAAAGTGAAAAAGGTCAAACAAACAGTTCCCAGGACCCTTTTTCTTTATGGGTCCAAAGGGGATTAAAAAACCCCCAAACAAACCAACCCTGAAGAACAAAGCAAATCAGATACAAATGTCACAAAAATGAAAAAAAAAAATAAAAAGGGAGAACAATAAATAACCTGAGTTGAGGTGCCCAAGTATCATCGTGCTGTTGAAGACTCTGCTCCTCTCAGGGTTTCCTTTCTTTGTGAATGTGTCCTGCTGAATTACAGAGATGCTAGTGAAGGGATGCTCCCTCGCCAGCAGTGGAAGTACAAATTTAAAGTCCTAAGAATTCAGAATGCACTGAGAACACAGAAAACATTGAGCTGTTTCCAGGACCATATTTATGCCTGAATTGAGAAGGTTTTATACAGCATTTAGAGCTACTGTTGGGTCTGGTGGTTTTTTTGGGGTGACTTCTGCATTTCCTTTTATTTAGTTGTGAGTCAGCCAGGTGATAACCGTGTGCAGGTTCGTCCATAAAACTGAAATGCAACAAGCTGAACTATCACCACAGTCCCATAGCTAAACACTCCTAATCTGGAAGTGAAATGCTAAAGGTTCTCATAGTAACGTTATCTCAGCGTTTTACATACCAAACATCCAGCAAAACGGTCTTTGAAAAAAACCACAAAGAAACATTCCTACTGAAAATACAATCTTCTCCAAACACAATAAAGACAAGATAACATTCCCCAAATGTCACAATTTAGAAACCTATTCATCTGAGACATTAATGTTACAGTAAAAGAAGAATCTGTATTTTTCTCTCCCTGAATTCCCCACAGCCTTCACTATTAAAAAAAAGGATCAGCTGTTATGTATTACCAGTTATGTATAACTGAAGCTGCTCAGCTTGAACAAGTTCCACAGGCTTCACCGGCATAAACTCTGTAAGAGGGAGTGCAACATTTAAAAGCTATCTGATGAGAAGGTCTCCTCTTGTGGAGTTTATACACCCCACAGAAATACAGAGATTTCAACAATCTGTTTGCTGTGTTAAAACTTGTCTGAAGTTTCCATACTGAAAATTGTCACGGGAGCCCGAGAATTCCAGTGGGACTCAGAAACTTAATTTCCTCTGGGCCCCTTGTGCTTCATCAGTTGGTAATGTTAATATAAAGTCTGATCCTGCTGGGTTCTGAGCACCCTCAGCACTCCCTGGGTCCATCCACAGGGGCTGTCAGCTATCATCGCTCCACTGATGTGCTGAGCATAATAGCACACCAGCCCCTACAGCTTCGAACAGCACTGGGTGCTTGGCTTCCTTCAAATGTGCTGCTACTGATGCTAATTTGTTATTCACTTTGGTTTCTATTCCTTTTTTCTTCCTCATGGCAAAGAGCAAGAAGGGCTCTTCTAATAAAGAAAAATGTGACTGAGTTTTTGCATACTTTAATTTTCACCCTTTCATATTACAAATAAGCCTTCCCAAAGGATCAAAATAAAGGCATCATCCTGCACAACTCCACGGCACCTTCTCTTCAGAGCATAGTGACACCACTCCATCATAAAGACACAGGAGCACATGAAACACTGCCAAAACACCAACTAGAAATCTCTTCCTCTAGGCTAAGACCAAACCAACCAGACTTTCCGTCCCCAAAAGAAAGCCCTTCTTACTAGTTATGGGTGTACAAAAGCTGAGAGTGCAGTGAGATTTCCAGCGCTGATACAGGCAGCCAGAGTACTGCTTGAAGGAGGAGGAATCATCCTACAGTTGTTCTACCAAGCTGGGAAGGTGACTTGGTACTTCTCCCAGGTACTGCCACTAATTTGCTCAAAGTCTCCACTAATTGTTTATGTCCGGGTGCTGGGAATATGCCAGTGCCTAATTCCCAACAAAGTCAGAGGACAGCAGCTAGGAACATCCACACCTCTGTAGGTCTGTCTCTTACTCTTCTGGCCTTTTACCTGTGGGCACAGGCAGGCAGCCACAACAGCCCATCCTTCACACAGGGCTGGCTTCATGGCAAGAGAATTGGGGTAACCAAGGAGCATCTCTCAGGCCACCAACCCCCAGAGCCCGGAGAACAGGATACACTGGATTTCCAGTGCTTCTGTTGGCAGGAGAGAAGCAGTCACCAACCTGCTCCACCACCAACCTGAACAAGCCCCATACTGCTCACAGGATTCAGTACCACCCTCGCATCACCAGTCCTACCCTGCTGCCAGGCCTGGGGTGCAAGCAGAGGGGGTAAAGGCAAGACCTTGAGGCCTCTGCAAACACTCAACCATTTGTGTGCTGCAGAGGAGTGTAGTTCACTTGAATTAACGTCGCCGTTAGTAAGGGAAAAACAGGACTCCAGGGTGGAAAAAAACAAGGGAGAGAAGAAGGGGTCCACCCAAATTAAACCTTTAAGTGACCAGAAGCAAGCGTTACCTTTCCTTATCAGCAATTTACCCACACTGACAGAAGAGAAAGGTTTCTCATTCTCATCTGCTGTGAACTAGCGATTTAACACATCGTAACCGGTTTCAGTGGGCTTTGTTTGCTGCCAGCCTTGGCAGAGGTCTGCCTGGCCTCATCACTGTCCCCACGCTCCAGCTGGCTCTTCCTACAGCAGCAGAGAGGGAAGCCTGCTCTGCAGAATTTAAATGTCATTGGTGTGACACTATTTGGGGAAAACCACAAACAAACCTGGAGTCCCTTACTTCTACCCACAGAGAAAAAAAAAACACCCAAAACCGGTTGAGAAAAGCAGCACCTACAGTCATCCTAGCACACGACAGCGTTGGGAGCTCTTTCATCGCTCTTCAGTGGGGACTCCTCATGTCACCAAGAGCTCCTGGAAGCTGAAAACAGCAGAAGTAGCCTAGTTCTCCCACACCATGTTGGGGAGAGGAGCTTCCCTATGGCAGAGACCAATCCATCATGACACCTGCACCAGCATCATCGGAATGGCAAACTCAAAAAAATTTAGCAGAGGGGGCTATAAGCTTTCATCTGCATCTAGCTGTAGTAACGAGAGCCCAGTGCTTCAAACCCAAGCAGCTCACTGCAGGGTCCTGCATGGATGCACACTCCATGTGGTGAGATGGGGCAGGAGGGTTTGGTTTGTCCACTCAGAGGACACAGGGCAGGGGGTTAGATGTTGCTCTTCTGTCCTGGCTTTACCCTGAAATAGTGGAGATGGGGATCCGCTGCTGCAGATCTGAAAAACAAACATCAATATAGAAAGCTACCTGTGTGGCAGGATGTGGTTTTTAGATGAAAATATCAGGGATGAGGCACAGGTCTGCCTCTGACCTGAAGCATCAGCGTGAACACACGAGGCAGGAGCCCTGGGCACGATGCACCCTCACCCCCATGCACGCACCCGCACATCATTCAGGCCTTTGGCAAAGGACTCCATCTCATTACCCATCCCTTGCTGCCACTCCAGTTTGCCTCATCCCTCCCTTTTTTATTACCTCGGCGCCACACGAAAACCAGCTGTAAGTCAAGCGAGCCTCTGATAGACCATAAAGCCCCAAGTGGGGACAGACTGGGGCTGCTTAAAATGAGTGGCGCGTTGCCCAGGGCCAGGAGCCTGCCCCCCACCAGCCTGGCGCCCCGGGCTTCAGTGGAGGAGCTGAAAAGCCCCATTGAGGACGGCGGGGACGTCAGGGCTGGCTGAACATCCCATCTGAGAACAGTGGGCTCCTTGTTCGCCAGCCTGGGTGGTGGGGAAGCCTCAGCAGAAAGCCTGCTATTGAAATGGAAATGAGGGCCTCGCACCCAGCCAGGAGGAGGAGGAGGAGGATCGCTGGCTCCTCCTGAACAACAACAAGGGTGTTGGGAGACTTCAGATGGAGGAAAGGCTAGGGAGAATGGGATAGAGGTGGGGGAGACAGGCTCCAGCACACACACTGGACAAGTGGATGCTGGAAGGAGAGTACAAAACCCCTTTGGGGGAATAAAAGGAATCCAGCCTCCCCTACAAGGGAAGCACAAGGCATAACTACTTGGCTCTCTTGCCCCATGAGAAGCAAATTTGGTAAGGCTGGGTATCTAACATGTCCACGATCCCAAAAGCACATCTCAAATGAAAATGACCCACATTACACACAAAGAAATAACAGTCCTAAGGAGTAAGGCCACGTGCCCATGGACTTGTAGCAGTCCTGGTGCAGAGATGTGATGATAACACCATGCAAAAATTGTTATCAAGTCCTAAGAAATTTCTCTCTCTTCTTAAAACAGCAGAATCTGTGAATCCATCCCTTCCTTCTCCCACCCACCCCACCGGTGGAGCGGTGGAACAGGGCAAGAGGATGAGGGTAGTATCATCAGTAACTTGTGCTGGATCATTACACGATAACACGCCTCTCCAGGCTGCAAGAAAATGCAGTGGCTCTTCACACAAGACTCTTGAGCGAGCAATTCAGCAATGGAATAAATCAAAGCAAACCCTCAATAAATTAAACCTGAATTAAATTAATTAAGAAGAGACATTATAACTTCAATCATGGGAAATTCTACAAGCCAACCTGTGGCTTTAATTTCACAGCGGTGTTTGTGCTACCCTGTGGTGCTATCATTCTAAATTAATTCTAGGTAAAAATCATAAAATGGTTTGGATTGGAAGAGTCCTTGAAGATCATTTAGTTCCAACCCCCCTGCCATGGGCAGGGACCCCTTCCACTAGCCCAGGTTGCCCAAAGCCCCGTCCAACCTGGCCTTGAACCCTGCCAGGGAGGGGGCAGCCACAGCTGCTCTGGGCAACCTGTGCCAGGGCCTCACCACCCTCACAGGGAAGAATTTCTTCCAAATATCTAATCTAAATCTACCCTCTTTCAGCTTAAAATCATTACCCCTTGTCCTGTCACTGTATGCCCTTCTAAAAAGTCCCTTTCCACCTTCCTTGTAGGCTCCCTTTAGGTATGGGAAGGCTGCTATAAGGTCTCCCTGGAGCCTTCTCTGCTCCAGGCTGAACAACCCCAACAACAGCCTGGGAGACAACAGCTGCCCTACAGATGCCAACAACTGAGGTCCAGATCTCTCTCCTCAGTCCAGTCTTCATCCTGGATAAGGCCTGACCAGGCAGGGAGACACCTCTTCCCCTAGTCTTGATGGTATCCATTTCCCATTCACAATTTCTCTGGACAGGGCACTGGGGAAAGACAGAGCCTAAAAATGATCCTTAGTTTACACATTCCTTTCTCAGGCAGGTGCAAAAACAAAAAGTTGAGGGTTTTTTCTTTGTCTTTGGTGTTGGTAATAGGATAACAGAGGAATTTTCAAAGTAACTCAGTGGGACCTACTCCAAATTTCAATTATTACAGGACACAGTCACAGGCCACAAGAAAAGAGAAATTATATACTGAACTCTGGTCTTTCATTTGGCCAGGAACCTCTGTGTCATCTGCAGGAAAAATATTCCAAAGGAAAGGGTAGAAAGCAAGAATCAAAAGGAACAAATGAAATGTCTGTGTGTCCTGCCCAAGTTCACCCTTCACTTCAGAAAGTAGTTGCGCCCAATATTTCTTGTTGGCTCTATTTCTTAACTACCAAATAGACAACAGGAACATACTTGGAAATAAAACTATGGAGAAACACAAGGAAGGTTTCATTTGCCCAGAAATCCGGCAGTCTCCAAACTCTCCCAGCAAGTAAGCCTTTCTCTAAACCATTAAGATAAAGCACAAAGTGTCATGGACAGACACAACAGAAATACATCTTTTCAAGGCTCACCGAGGTGGGAGGGAGATCGGTTTGATTAAAAAGCTACACTTTCACATTGAGAAAGACTAATATACTCTGCAGGGCAATGAAACCTCTCTCCAGATGCATATCACCCCTAGGAATTAAGAGTCACTATCTTTGAGTTTCTCACATCAGAAGTTCCTCTCCTACTTGCAATAGTGACTCACACACAGCTAAAACACCTGGAGACCAGAGGGCAGGGAAGGGGAGGATGCTCTCTTCTTCCTGTTAATTTTTGTAGGAGAAAGTGGTTCAGTTACCCTCCAGGTAACTCCTGGTGTCCATTTTAGCCCTCTTACTATGTGTGTTTCCTTTACAACACACAGTTAAAAAAATTATTTACTCTCAATTCACAAACAGTTTGAAAATTATTTACTCTTGATTCACAGTCACTTGGTGAATGATTTAAGGAAAAAAAAAAAATCCTTTTGAGAGAGAGAGTCTGCTTGCACCAGCTCTTCATCCAACCAGTAACCTTGATCACAGGGTGCTGGGTCTTGACACAGTCTGAGAGCAACAGACTGGGAAAGCAAAATAGAAAATTTTCTTGCTTGCTCCCAGGAACACCCATGCAGTGAACAGCCATCTCCCCAAACACTCAAGCAACTGAAGCTGCCTGTACAAAGATTTAGGAGCAGAAGCCTGCTAAGTTATTGTGGGCCCAAGTTCAGGTGGTAGGAGTCATTTTCATGTGAATCAGGCCAACCCCTTCAGGTTTTTGAGGTCACAAAGGAAGGGATCCCCAACTCCTTAGGGACTACTGGTCTGGTCTTCAGCAGGACCAAACATCTTCAGCACCTGCTCTGGGACTAAATCTCAGCCTCCCAAGAAAGCAGTTCACTGCTTCGAAGAGGCAACAGTTCCTGACGTGTCTCAGTACAAACGTAGATGTCCAGCTTTAGGCACCCAAATACGGTATATTTGGCCTAATTGAACTGGCAGAAGTCCCACTGTTCACCTTTGCATAAGGCTAGGTTAGACAGCCCCCACAAAATACACATCACATCCAGCCAAGAGACTATTATGTCCTCAACTTTCACTCTTCTGAATAAAAACAGAAGTAGGGAAGAACACTAATGCCCAAAGAGCATCTTTTGGCCACTGCCAGGGAAAGCAGTGTCCCTGCTTCACTTGCCGGCCCCTCTTCCCCAGATGCTGCGATGCTGGGGAGAGACTAGAAGTGTAGGTAACATGATATATGTGAGTTCACCCACCACTTTTCGCAGTCCTTGCTGCCAGAGACACCAGGTATAATTCGTTCATTCCATAACAAACATGTGCTACCCACCATGTGCAGCTCCTGGGGAAATTCACTGCCTATATCCCTTTCACATCCACCAGCTTCTCCACATTTTCACCCATCAGCTGAAGCCATTTACGTTACACTAGAGTCATCTCTCTCCTTTTCCTTCCTATTTTTCTTCCTGAAGGAAGAAAGAGACTCTGCCTATACTGCCAGCTACAATGATGAAATACTTGTACTGCACAAGTCTCAGAACATGTTTTGCTAGATGGTCCCTGCACCAAAACTCCTCTTCAGTTAAACGGGACAGCAGTAAACCTCAAATAGGCAGTGAATGACCACCACACCAGTGAGTCCTCAGCACAGAATCGACAAGAGAATTTTCATGAATATAATGTACCTGCAGGGAAAGAATGAAAGGGGCAAACTACTTTGAAGAGATTTAAACTCCCTGGATTTTTAAATTAATTGCTGTTTAGTGCTACTAATATAACAATTATTAATAGTTACTACGTTATTATTATGTTAATTCATCTTTTTAACATGTGTTGTGTAAGCACCAGACTTCACCAAGGTAGTTTTTAAGCAAACTGTCAAATCACTCAAGTGTCACCACAGCTCAGGTATTCAGCCCAGATGCTGCCAGAAAAGCAACACCACCAGACACCACATCTACTGGCACTGCTGAAATGTAGCTGACCCTTTACTAAATCAACCAAATAAATAAAAATATCACATACTTTTGTTGTTTCCTGCTTGTTTCAACCTCCAGGATAGATGGAAACTGAGCATATTAATCCTGTTTTACTGACCGTGCACTAAATATGTGACCGCAGCTTTAAGTCCCAGCCAGAAGGTAGAATAGCCAAGTCCCTGTGGCGTTCTGAGGGTGCTCACTGGGTGTAGCATCCCACACCATTTGCAAGCAAATTCTAGTTTTTCAGTTCCTCTGGGATGGGACACTGGTCTGCTTGCCCAGCCAGTCTCAGACTTATCCTGCCCCTCTCCTCTAAGCCCCATCAGGCCACAGGGTCCCTCACAAAGCACAGCCCCATTCCCAGTCTCAATCCCTCTGTGCGACTATTGTCTCCCACAAGGGAGGCTGAGAGAGCTGGGACAGCCTTAAGCAGAGAAAGCTTGGGGGGCACCCCATCACCATGAATCAGCCCCAGTGAGTCTCTGTCTCCATTCAGTCCCATTTGGCTCTGCTTCCTCTCCTCTCCCCCTCCATCCCGTCCCACTCTCACCATGTCCCTTTGTCCCCAGGCATCCCCTGCCTTGGTCACCTCCCTGACCAGCTGCCTCTCTCCTTGAGCATGAGCAGGGTGGCTTGCTCTTCCATCACATCCAAGTATTACAAAGGAAGTCCCCCACACAGGTAAGGGAGACACAGACCCACACCCTGCTCCTGGTGCCAGAGACCAGCCCTACTCAGCTCATGGCATCTGCAGAGGAGGTCTGGGTTTGTCCTGGTACCAGCTCAGCATAGTCTGGATGCTGATGGGGGGCACAAGGCACAGCCTCATTATACACAGCAGCTACAAGGGGGTGAAAGCTAAAGGGCTTCTTCCTTGCTAAAAATTCCACAGCATCTCTGCTGAGCACATGGACAAATCAGACTTGATTTTCCAAAGGCTCTTCACCTAGGCAAATTGAGGTAGATTTTCTCGAAGGTGGCAGAAAACACACCTGTGTCACATAGACCATTCTTCTGATGTGTTTCAAGGTCTGGCTGCCCAACACAGTGGAAAGACAGCATCCAAAAGAAAACATTTTTCTTTTTGAACATACAGGAACCCATTTTTTTCCCCTAATCTTACTCTCAAAAATAGGACAGAGGTGGCTAAAATTTTCCATATGAAATCAGTCTGAACTATAATACAGAGATGGAGAAGTTTCAGCCCACCTTTTTAAAACATGGCAAGATAGTTGTCTCAAGACAGGATAACAATTATGACTATCACAGTTATGCAGGAGGCAACAGTTGTAATCAGGGGGACCATTAATACCATTTACTGAGAGTGAAACAGAGGCAAAGTGAAAAGTGTAACTGAAAATACCAGGCATCCTTAAACACAAGCAGCACAGCCAGCCTCCTTGATTGCAGGTTTTTTTTTTTTTTTTAATCCTAAAAATACTGTTATCATCTCCAGAGACGATCTAACCAGGTTGCGGATTAACCATGATGTTGGTGCAGAAATAGTGGTGGCTCCCATCAGGGTTAATGCCAGCGTGGCTGGCCGCCGAGCCCTTGGCTCTGCCCAGCATGAATGAGGCGAAGCTGCTGTGAGAGGCAGATGAAGGGCGCAGTGGCTCGAAGCCTGAGCAAGGCAGCTCTGCCAAGCAAGGCAGCACACGGAGCCAGCACCAGGGTGCCTGCACCCCTGAGCCGCTGCTGCTGCCGCCCAGGAGTACTCAAGTGCACGACGCAGAGACGCTTGAGTGACCCTGCGCTGTGCCAGCCAGGTTTGATACAGCCACTCGTGAATCAGAGTGAATAAACCATGCCAAAGCTCCTCTCCTGCAAAGCCAATTAGGTGTCTCTCCGCTGTGATCCCTTAGAGGCAGCGTCTGGGAGAGCTTATCCCAAGTCCTAAAGCAAACGCATGGAAGCCAGCTCAGGCCTGGCGCTGCAACCAGGCTAAAAAGCCCTCTCCTGACCCAGGCTCTAGGGAACAGTGCGCAAACATGAGCATGGCCTCAGTAAGGCTCATTATCTCTGGAATGACCTCCACCATGCCAAACACACAGTTTGCAGATGCATTTGCTTTCACAGCGCTACCCAGCGTCTGTAACACCTGGGTGCTTCGCCATCCAGACAACGCTACCCTGCATGACCTCAGCATAACAAGAGAAGCACTCTACCCTGAAAAGACCAGCGGTAACAATTCCCCGAGCAGCAGCACTCTTCAGGAAATCACTAGTTCATCCTTCTGCCCCAAGGCAGGATTTCCTACAGATCTATCACCCTGCCAGCTGCTGGCTGAACCTATTCTAGAGGTCTTCTTCTGAGGTGAAAGCTCCACACCTTCCCCAGCCAGCCTCCTCCAATGGTTGTCAACCCCTCCTGCACTTAGGAGACCTCCAAGGAAGATGCAGATCCTATCTAAGCCAATGGTACGTACGGCACTCTGACACCTGGGATTGAGGTTGCAACTGTTTGGGTTTCTGAAGGAGAGCATGAGCACACAAGCAAAATGAGCCCTGGGAGCTTTAATGAACCACACGCTATCCCTACATGGAGAGAAGCCCATAAGATAAAGAATCTCTTCACAGAGTCTCTGAAGTCTTATTCATGGTCTATTTGTATATCTGCGCTGATGCTAGCGCAGATACATCCACAGAGCACAACACATCCTTGTACATAATGACAAGGGAAAAACATCGCAGTTCTGCTTGGCCGGGTCCCAACTCAGGGCAGTTTTCCTGCAAACCTTTATCCTCATTATGCATCTTAGGTCATGGTTATGGTGGTAACATAGCACCAACATAATATTTTTCCCTGCCAGCACCCTCAGAAACAAGCCCCTGTCATTCCTTTCCTAGAGGTGGGGAGAGCAAGGCCCAGGTGTGTGCATCCACCACAAGTAACCAACAGGGCAGGAACGAGACACACGGCCTCATGCTCACTCCATGCTACTCCATCATGTTCCCCAGGCAACACCTCCTCCTGCCTCTCCCTGCCTCCTGCTCCCATGGCTGGTCAGGGAATAAAAGCCTGAGAACGGGTATGAAATTCAGTCCCAGGACAAGAGAAAGCAGAATCTAGAAGATGAATGGAAAACACAGAATTGGTGAGGTGCTGTGTTTCCCCACTGGAAAAAAAAAAAAAAAACAAACAAAAAAACACCACAAAACCAAACCAGAGTTTTCCTACCCCAGTTCTCAATACAAAAGAAATCCAAAAATCAAACAAAACACTGCCTTGCCGCTGCTTTACTGGTGTCAACTACTGCAGGACAAAAAGGGTGAGGGTGTTCAGGCATGTCTAGCCAGCCTGCTGCCAGCAGTCATCCCTCTGATCTCTCTGCATGCTGCATAAAAACACAAGTGGGGACAGGATAAAAGCAGACCCTGCGCTTTTCTATGCCACACCTATCAGTGCGTTTGTGCAATGATAACCAAAATAGCTGCGAACTCCTCCAGTGACTTGAAACACAGCTGCACCATCTACTTACCAAAAGGTGATGAGGACCTCCTGCAGGTTTCACCCATTTTCTTTGGTGCTTATTTACTCTGTGTACCTGCATAGCCACAGACAGGATCTGAAATAAAAGCCTCTTCATGCACACATATATATTCCCCTACCTCACAGAGAGGACAGCTTCAACCCTTATCAGTCCCCACCCTTCCAATGGAAAAAAGTGTGTGTGGGCAGGGTAGGGGGAATAGTCATGAGCAGAAGCTGTGATCTGACTCTGTCAGCAGATGACTTCTATTTGCACTCGTTAGCACTGCCCTAGCATGAGCTAACACCACCCCCTCGGGTAATTTAAATTTATAAAAAAAAACCCACAGATGAGAAGAAAAAAGGAAAAAAAAAAGCCCATATTTCTATATTTAGGAGGTTAGGATAATCGGGGTGGAAGAGCCCATCTGTTTGACGTTCACTCCAGCTGCTGTGGATGCGGAAATTTGTCTATTTTCTTTCCTTTTGCCTGTTCCGACTTGTCCTGGCTGACTGTGACAGACACACAGGGAGCCTGATGTACAGCCACAGCCATTTAGGTCTGACACCGTGCACCATCCCATAGGAGTCACTGCAGAACCAGTTGGCACAACTAGGATCTTTCCCAAGTGAGTGTAAACCAGTTAATAATAATAATAATTTTATTATTATTTTTAGTTGCTACTATTAACAAATCTATGTTCATAACACTGAAGTGGAAGCAACACAGAAAGGCAGAGGATAGGTAAAACATATCTAAGACCTCTATAAAAGACAGTTTTAGGAAGGCAGGCTTCCCCCATCACATCCTCCTTCTGGGAGATCTCCCCATATCAAGATGAATTTCTGTGAGATGCCAACTCATCATCAGTGGCACTAGCCACTGGATGGAGACAGAGCCACACTTCTTTCCAAACTAACCTGTTCTGCCATTTTCATCCCAAGGCTCTATGAAAGCAAGCCCAAGCTAAATTCAGAACTGGCCTTTGATGTCCCACCTTCCTGAGCTGACCAAGCTCTGGTCCCAAAATAGCAAGGATGCAATCGCCTCAACAAGTTTCTTGATGCAGTTCCTGTCACAGATACAAGGGCCCACAGCCCTTATAGGATGTAGCATCTTTGCCCCTCTAAACCTAATGCTGTAATACTTACTTTCCTGCTAAAGGCACCCCAGCAGTGCATAAGGACACAGGGCAGACCGCTGGGGCCATTTGCTGTTTATCTTATTTGGTATAGGTGGCTGCTTTTTAATTTCACAATGTTCATCACTGGTGTCATTAAAGGTGCTGCGGATGATCAGTAAGCCTGGATAAATTTTATGCGATTAATGTTCTGAAAGCCCTACAAAGAGGAGAGAAGACTGCTGGTGCAAAATTCAGCATTCCACCACCAGCTTTTCCTTGCAGGGTCCTCTCCAGCCCTGGAGCTGGAATCACACAACAGGACATGGAGAAGGACAAGTGCGTGAGGATCGCAGATTGATAAATAGGAACAGAGGAGGAAAGATGGATCAGCCCAGGGACTCCCCAGTCCTCCCTGCAGCACACACCACTAGTCAAGCTCTAGCACTGCTTTCTTCTGCCCAACAAATGTGCCCTCAACCTTCCCAACCACACAGAGCTGAAACCACTCCGTTGATGTCCACGTGTGCAAGATCGGGATCTAGGCCATCATCTAAGGGCAATAAATGCATCCAGAGGTCCAAAAACTTCCCTTTGGAAAAAGCCTTCCTCTCACATACATTGTGTAAGTCACCTGCATACAAGCAGTTGATGGACACTGACAACCACATTTTGCAGGCTTGTCCTTGTTCTGGGTTTTGGTACAGAGCACAGCTTGGATGCATTTCTAATCACTGTGGCATAAGAAACAACATCGTACTCTTTTGAGTCTCTGCTCCAAAGAGGTCATTTTAGCTCTTGCTAGTCAGCAGGAACAGTTGCTCTTCCTCACCCCAAAGTCACTGCCTACATCCACAGCTGCCTCCCACACATCATTCATCACCCAGAGATGGCTTTTTCTCTTCCCAGCTTCCAAGACCACACTGGCCAGAGCTGTCTGTGGTCTTCTGCTAGCTACTCCACTCAATATACCCATGGGCATCATGGCCCACAAACCATTGTTTCCTCGGAAGTGAGGCCCTTGCACCCATCCCCCCTCCACCAGAAGAGTAAAGGCCTCAAAGACTTTTCTTTCCATGAGGTTCATTAATTTGGGTGAGCAGGTACAGGTGAGATACTCACTGCTAGGGGGAAAAGACCACGCCATTCTCAGCCCTCTACTAGACATAAGAGAATCCTCATAGATCATCCTGATGGCACAAGTGGGAAGGAGATGAGGTCTCACTGGCTCAAAAACCCACAAAACTAATTATTTAACTATGATTTTCAGGTAGGTCAAGAAAACACCACCTGTGCTACAGAGCTGAAGGTACATCACATAACTTCAGAAGCTACTGTCCGGAACATGTAGCCTCCAAAAGATGCACAGAAAACTGTAGACCTTTCCCCGTTTATATTGTTATGACAGCCATTCAAGATGCTAAAGTAACTCATACCTATTCCTTGCAGACCTGGACAAAGCTCTCCTTTCTGCGAGGGTCACCTCTGTCAAGCATTGTTTAATATCTGAAAAGCAACTTTTTTTTCAGAGAGAGAGAGATGATAAGCCAATAAAAGTACATGGAAAATATTCTGGTATCTGAGAAATCTTGAAAGATGAAGATATAAATAAAATACTAAGTAAAACTAATGGCTGGGGGGTTTTCAGTTCTTCATGTTATTTCCCACAATATTTAAGGGAAAAAAGTACAGAATGACATGTGTGGGAAACTTCAGATGAACTGTCTTGTATTTGATGAAATCAGAAATACCACAAGCTAGTGCAATATTTATATCATCGCCTCCCCTCCACCATCTGAAAGACGCACTACTCCATAATTGCAGATGAGGAAACAAAATTCCCTCATATGTTCACTTTTATGAAAGAGAAATTTGCTTTGTTCTGTATTTTGGGCCCTAATTCATCAAACCACTTAAACATATGCTGAAGTTCATCATTTGCCACTCTAACACTTAAGCATCTACTCAAGAATATGCCCGAAGTCAAGCATATGCACAGCACACTGCTGACTGTGGACCTTGTGTCTTCCTGTTCATTTCTGCAACTATTCTAATTTAGTGATGTGAATGTAAAGGAAGTAACACATTTTATGCTATTTTAGCACACGCCGGCAAAAGTGAAATTTGAACTTGCCTATCCACGTAAATAATCTGCAAAATTATTAAAAAGTAATAGCTAATTCTTGATACCTTTCAGAAGCAGCTTAATTCTAACCATTACCTTAAGCTGTCAGGACAGTGAAATACTATGGTGTGAACTTTTGCTCTGTATCAGTGTCAAGCAAGCAAACCTGGAGCTGAAATACTGCTCCTCCCCAAAGGAAACAGAAAAAACACCCCTGCTCATAAGCATGCGGTATGTCAAATATTATTTGTAGAAGCTATTCAGTAAGTAATTTCAAATAAGTAAAACGCAAAGAAACCACAGGATGTTCACAAACAATTTGCAAATAGAAATGGAAGAGGAATTCATTAAATAAATTATTTGCTATAAATTATTCACCTACCTTTAATCTTACTACCACTTAGACTATAAAATTCATGCCATAAAAGATACAAGATACATAACAAGGCATCATTAACTTATGCATTTCCCAGTGCTGCTTTATTTTGACTGTCCAGCTATATTATTGCATTAAGACAGCCTTTTATCTTTAATGTACTTAGAGTGTAATACATTTTTGTTTTAAAAGCTGAGCTAAGGAGACCTGGTCTGATTTTAGACTGTGATTTGATTTTGAGCTCCAAGGCTTAATAACTTCAAATCTGAGAGAAGAATCCAAGCTCTTCGCTGAGCAAAACCAAAATGAATGGGAATAGTACACAGCTGGCTAGCTTAATGAGATTTCCACACTTTGGGTCCATTTCACCTAAATTAACAGTGAAGAGTGGGCATTTTTTGTGTCCGTTAAGCCACATTTTCATAAAGGTGAGAGATGCAGGAGACACATATCAGAGAGCCATGGGGGGAGCTAGGAGCAGAGCACAGACAGGGGACAGCAGTGGCTCTCCAGGACCCACTGGCTCTGCACTGGATCACAGCATCCCCACCTGAGTCACTTCTCCTCTCCGGCAGCTGCAAGACAAGCTGCCGGTTGTGCCCTACCTATACAGGCTATATGGCCAGAGGAAGAGATTCCGGAAAGAAACTGAAAATACAATATGCAATTCTTTTTAGCCATGAAAACAAAATCCCAGAAAGGGTTCTCACTCATAACCAAGGATGAGGCAGTTTTTTCACCTCGTGTCCTGATATTCTAAGCAACAGCCACACTCCACTGTGTTTGGTCTCTCAGTAGTTGTTTGATTTTTTTATACCCTATTTATTTACTTTTAATTAAAATGATAACGATTGTCACCGCATTTCTCTGTGCAAAACCGATGCAAAGTGTGGTTATTTGGTTATGGAAGAGAGTGAAAACAGGTTCTTGCCATTGTCAAAATAATCTCCCAATTGTCTCCAGAGTGAATGCTATCGCTGCTGTTGGCAACGGGTTGCAATTAAATGTTGCACCTCATCATCCATGCATACTTTTACTCCTTGGCAATGAAAGAAAAGTCGCTTTTGCAATATTGTCATCCTGAACTGACTCGTAGGAGGCTTAGTCCTTGGCCCAGTGGACATCAGGTGTATTTATCAAGCCCCAGCACAGCACAGAGTCACTACATACAGTGTTATTTCTTATTTCCACAGCGCTTATGAGTGGTTTAAAAGACCCCCAGCCCAGGGCCACAGGAGGCAAGGGCATCGGGTCCACTGAACAGGAGACCTCTGGAAGACTCCAGTCCCAGCTCCCGACACACAGATTTTAAAAGCTAAATAAGCTTTACCATGGCAGTTGCTACATCAAACACAGCTATGGCACTGCTGACGGCACTGCTTCAACATAAATTCACGCCAGCTAGGCTGTTTAAAAGGAACCTGAGGGAATTGAGTGCTTAATTCCCATAGGTACCTTATGAAATCCCAATTGTAACAGACAACGCTTTATTTTTTTTCCATTCCCAGAGTGACACCTCAGCATGGGTAGAGAGTGGATAAGGAGGAAGGGCTGTGCTTGGCCAGATGGAGACTAAGGTTCCCTTGAGCAGTGAAGACAATTCCTCAAAATGCAAAGGACCAGATCCACTCTTTTCTATAGCAGTGCCCTGGCTGGCATGTATCCACATAGAAACACGAATTGAAAGCAGGCCAGTCATGCAGCAGACTGTCCTGGACCTCTCCACCCAATCCTGAGCGCTAAACTATCCCCAGCTGATCTCAAAGCAGAACCCAGCAGAGCAAGGCTCCCTCCACAACATCTTCAAGCCACAGACGGTTTAAGATTGTCACCAGCATCACAGACTGTACCCAGTATGTGAACAGGCAGCAAGTCAGAGGCAAAGAGGACACATGCACACAATCCCCTCATCAGTGCCCCCAGGACCACCTTTCCAGGGGTCCTGTGTATGATTTTCATTGTGGAGGTGGCCAAGACAAGGATGAGAGAAGAAGCGTATTAATTTAGGCACTGCAGATTTTCTTTATAGACTCAAAATCATCCAGGAGCCACTGCCACAAAAACTCAGGAGGGAAAGTATCCAGCAGGCCACTGACTGACGCTCCCGTGCAGAAGGCACGGGCTGGTAGTCAGGAGATGCAGGATCCAACTCCAGGCTGGCTATGGGAATCCTGCATGACCATGGGCAAGGCACTTCCCATCTCTGAGCCTCACTTTTCCTGTCAGCTGCGTGATGATCTAGATAACATGGATGGTACTTAAGACAGTGGAGAGAAAGATTGTACAAAGATTAGCATTAAAAACGTGGGTGGAGCACAGCATAGATACGGAAGGTTCTGAAAAATATGTGGGCCTCATTCTTCATACTCCTCATATCCTTCTACAAAGTATTCAATAGCAAAAATAATTTAGCCTTCCTACAAAGGCAGCACACATCAGACACACATATATTTAGATGACTATTTATTACTGAGTTTTGTCCAAGACAGGAAAATGGTAACCTGTGCCACAGAATGGGAGAAAAGACAAAGACCTCCAATTCACCCTGGAGCAAGGAAAAGGAAAGGATCCAGATCTCTGGGACAGATTCAGCTATGGTATGAACAGTGATGCTAGCCACACTCAAGAAGGTCATGAGTAAATGGCAAAGCTCTCACGAGCCTGACCTGGAGGTCCATCAGGTGCTAGATGCAGATGGGACAAGCGCTCACCTTCCTTCATGTCAGACAACTCATTTCAAACCCCTAAACAAACAGTAGGACACTGCAGCAGAAGCAACCCTCAGGAAGGACAAGACAAAATACCTTTTCAGTCATTCTATTTTGCAGATTTTTCAGCTTGCTAGGTTATCCTCCTCACCTGGCTGACTGTGCCACATGCTCCTTTTCCTCACCCAGGAGACATCAATCTGTCACTAGGGCCACTCACTTGTTCCTGACCCCAGTGTGTGATTTTTACCCCTTCTATTTGCTCAGAGAATGGAAACAGCAGCGCAGAGACCCGGTAGCAGCAGATGGGAACAGAGCCCGCATGCCCTAATCCCCAGTGCTCACAACCAAAAAAAAAAAGAGCTCTCCCCAGCCCCCAGCACCTGATTTCTCCCTTACATGCATAGCATCGCTGCTGCTGAATTGCAGCCTCAGAAAAAGGAAAGAAAGAGGCCCAAAAGGCAGCTAGGAAACCCACCGTCCATTGGCTTCCCTCCACGCGAGGCGAGCGGGCTCCTTCTGCTGCAGTGACTTGGCAAGCACACCTCACTCTGACTCAGCACCTCGCCGGCACCTCCTGTCAATTATTTTCACAAACTGCTGACGCTGGAAGGGCTATTTGCAATTAGGATGCAACACAAACCAGTGGCAGTGGGATGCCTCAGCTCCCCTTGCTTCACCTGCAGTGGTCCCCCATCACCTTCAGCCCTCTGGCTCAGGGCTGGAGGTTCCAGGGAGTGTGAATGGGGGGATAGTGCAAGAGGGCTGGAGGATGGGGACCAGTGTGTGTGTGGGAAGCCTGCCCGTGTTGTACCTGTTCTGTGGATAAACAGACAGCTGCCATCAGTGTGTCAGCTGAAATGCAGTCTTACCAAAAAAAAAAAGATAAATAAATAAAAGCAGCCACTGGGAGTAGGGACAAGAGCAGCAAGAACAGATGAGACTATGCAAAAACAGCTGCTGAAGAACTAACACGGAGCATTCCCCGAAGAACAAGCAAAACGCAGCCTTGCTGCAACTCCACGCAGCTGAGAAACACAAGCCTACACTCTGCGTCTGAGGCACTTTCAGCTTAGAAGAGGGAGGCACTGATTGTGGATGAGTCCCGTAATAGGTGCCCAGGGCACACCAGCTGTTTCAGGGGCAAAAGGAAGAGCTGCCCTTGACAAGCCAAGGACGTGACAATTCTGCAGACAAACTGAGGCTATTCTGTCACGCTGCCAAGTAGCCAAGGTCCTCTCAACCTCCCTGAGCCACTACCTCCCGACACACAGCCAGAAAGCCAAACAGGCTTACAGCCTAGCAGGTCCACAACGAACGAAGACGTTCAGACATCAAACACCATCAGACCGTGAAGTTCTAACACGTGCTCAACTACAGAAGCAGCCCAGTGGCCACACAAGCCCAGCACTGGCTTGCAGAAGCCCTCCAGCACTTTCTCTCGCAGGGCTTCACTAAAACAACAGAGTCTGGCACCCACCCCTCTCTCCCCTTCCCCAAGGGCCATGGGGAGCTTCAGGCTCCCCTCGCTGTTGCAGGCAGTGAGAGGCAGCAGAGTGAGTGATGCACAAGATCTGGGGGGACCCAGAGGCTCTCTGCAGGTGCACCCAGGGACCTTTTAACCAAGAAACAGGACTGTATTTTCTGAGATATGACTTCGAAACCAAACATTTCACAGAGTGTGGCTGATGCTGATAGACCACACGGGAACACAAGTTGGAGCAGGCGGCGTGAAGCTAGAGTAAAAGGCTCCAAGGAGTGCTTCAGGTTTGATGCTGAAGGCTGCAGTGAACCATTACATACAAAATGATGCAATAACCACCCTACACAGTGCAGGAAAGGGATGAAATAACCATGCTAACCAATGGTGAAAGTTTTCAACCTGTCTCATAGTCCATGGGCCCACAGCTGCAGAATTCATCACAGAGTAATGCCCTGCCCGGAAATCCAGTATGGGCAAAAGGGCAGAGGCATCATAACTGCAAGATGAGTAATGCACATCGAGACAACCAAGGCTAAAGAGGGAGAAAAGTTAACTAAACACCACATCTCACTACAGCAACCTGGATTTACCAATGGCCTCCTGATCAGGAAGGAAATATCTACTGCGCAGGATGGAGTGAAAGCAAAGGAACAACAAAGTCAAAGAAAACAGCAAAAAATAGTGACTTCAGCGACATGTGCAGGAATTAGCCAAGTGTCACAGCAGGTTACAATTCTGCAGCGTCTTAAAAGAGCATAGGTAGGGCTTGGAACAGACAGTCCCAGGGTACTCAGCAGCTAAAACACTGCAAAGTGATGCAAAGAGCAACCGGAGTCACAAAGTAATGGTGACCGCTACATAACCAGATTTAACATCTCTGTGAGAAAAAACAATACCAGAACTTCACATGATGCCTCTTAAATGTGAGATGATTATAAGCAAAACCAGTCAAAACAGCCTAACTCCAGAAACAAGGGAATTAAAGTTGTTACATTCTGTATTGTGGTGTGCTGAAGCAATCTCAGCATCTTCACTGAAAAGGTACGCGGTGCCCCTGAATAAAAAAATGCTGAGAAGCAAGAAAACACATTGTATAGTTAAACAAAAGGAAAAAGAAGTCATTCAGTCTAAGCAGTTGCTTCATAAGATGGTAGCTAGGAGGGCTGAGAACAATACTGAAGGCCAAATTGCAAAAGCCAAAAACCAATCATTTCAGTATATTCAAAGGCCAAGTCCAGAAGTGTCAAAGAGTAGGAGAATGACATTTCTCAAGAGGCTGTGCTGCTAGCAAAGACATGCAAGCCCTTGCTAAATTGGGTGTTTTCTGAAGGATGCAGGATAACCTGGAAGTTGCAGCAGGTATCAGTTAAACCGGTCAAATTCCCTAAGCCCCTAAAAGTACACAACAGGAGACAAACCCGCTTGATCTCTGCTCAGAGGAACTTGTGGCCCTTTAATCCACTTAAATTTTGGAAGGAAAAGGATAGGACTAAGTGATTAATTTTCAGTTGCTTCAAAGCACACCTGCTAAACCATTCTGGGCAGGATGCCAGTTTGGTGCCAGTCCCACTCCCTGATTGTCTGGGGTGGGAAACACCTCTCCCTTTGCCTCCCCCCCAAGTCAGGTTCATGCCACTCGGGTTCAGGCTGAGTCCAGACCTGCTGCCCCACCATTCAGCGCTCAGACTTGGAGGCACGGGAGATCCTCTCCCCCTGCCCTTGCTCTGGCCCCAATTACAAGGGATTACCCCCAGGTTTCATACAAGCTCTGGGGTGGTTTAATCTATTCCTTAATATCTGGAAGAAAGACAGGGAGCTGGCAGTAATTTGGGCTGGCTGAGACAAAAGAAGATTGAGAGAGACTTCCGAGGGATCTGACAAAGCTCGGCAAGTGGGCAGCATAATGCAAGATGAAAGTCAACATTGCCAAACAGACAGTAATAAGAACTTGAGAGAATAATCTGAACTACTCATATACTGTGGGGCTCTAATTCAAATGTAATCACTTGAGGAAAATATCTTGGTATCATTGTGAACGGCTCAATGAAAACATCTGTTCAATGCACAACGATGGTCAAAAAAGCAAGCAATCTGTTAGAATGTCTAAAGGCGGAGGCTGAAAAGGATGCTGGAAGTATTAAAATGCCACTACAAACACTAGCAGTGCACCCTCAGGCTGGAATTGCTGTGGTTGCTTCTGGATGGCATACCTGAAGATACAAAAGGCACAGAAAGGCTTCATCATAACCAGTTGATAACGCTTACTGGTAAAGCACGGTTAAAACTGGGACAGTTTTATCCAGACAGGAGTTAGACAGAAATTATCAAATGGGTATAAAGAAGTGAACCAGGTGCTCCTATTTTTGGATTTTTTTTTTTTTTTTAAGAGAAAGGCAACAGGTATTTCAATACTACAGAAAAGCAGGAAATGTGACCAGACATAAGGAAACCATTAATTATGATTTGATTTTCCTTTTCTATTTTTACTTTTTCTGCTTATTCTAAACACAGCCCATAATTAACCACCAGGAATGATTAGCCCATGCCATCATAAAGTCAAGAGCTCAGCAGAAATCAGAGGCCTGTGCATTTATAAGGATACTGGGTACATCCACAGGTATGTCAGGTAAGTAAAAAAAAAAGAAAAAGAGAAAGCATAGCAGCACTACACTATCATGCTTCTAGGCATTAGCCAACTTCTAATTAACAAGGATTAGGAAGTGATCTCCTCAGTGGGCATGCAGAGAGGGTGTACCAACCCACTTGCTCCTGGCAGACACCATTAATAAGCCAGGCAGGAGAAGAGCTGAGCCTGGAGAGCCCACCCACAGCCCACCGCGTTCGGGAGGTTGAGGTCTGGGTGCCCAGAGGGGTTGCACACCACACCAACCCCCCCAATAACTGATGAGGCTGGAAGAGGGAGCTCGGCTACCCTGGCTCAACCTCGCTCCTGCCAAGTGGGGAAGTTTTACATCTGTTGCTTTGCAAGCGGAGGGGGCTTCCCTGAGGAACGGCGAGGGGATGGACATTTTATTTGCTCTGTGTTGGTAGGAGGAATACATACGACTTAGTTCATTTTATGGCAAGGAAGCGGAGCATGGACACCCCCTGAAATTACAAGAAAATTGGCTTATGCCGGCCTCGAAGTCCAGAGCAATGCATACACTGACCTCCTCCTAGGGCAACCTGTAGCACCTGCATGGCACCAGACTCCTCTTTGCTCTAAGTTTGGTACCAATTGCTGACTGTACAGGTTTTGGTACCCCCCCGCTGAAGCACCCAGCATTGACCACGCTGCTGCAGACCAGCGGTCTGACCCAACCCAGTGCTGCTTAGGCCACTACAGAAATGCACCACACATTGTAAACAGGGTGTCATCCCCACCCCTCCCCAAATGACATTCCTGGCTTTGGCATTTTGAGTAAAACCAAAGCCCAGATGTATCCAAGTGGAGTTCAGACATCAGGTTTCCCCTGCTGATGCTTGTGAAACACAATCTACCTCATGTACTCATAGTTAGGTTAACTCATGAAGATATGAGAAAAAAAAATGCACAAGATTTTATCCCTAAGTAAGAGAACTGATCAATCTAATACTGAAATTACACTTGAAATTAACTTCATGCAGATATGCAAATACACAAGTGCTGCTGTGCTGCCAGGAGGAGAGCTGTGGCTCTGCACATGCACAAGTAATAAGAGACTGAGCTCGATCCGCTAGTCCTGTTCTGACTTCACCAGCAAATGCTCCAGAAAGGGAAACAAAGATTAACACAGGGCTCTATTTCTTAAATAGAAACTTGTCTTAGTTCATACGCCATATTCTGCTGCCTTTGGTGCAGTGTTCTACAGCACAATGAATAAGGAAAGGACATGGGCAATGCCATGTACGTGTACGTGGTGTTTGCATACATGTGTCAAGAGTGCAAAAATTAGAGAGACCGTTTATTGCTACAAGTTGGTTTCTATCACTGTTGTTTTTAAATGCACTGTAGAAATAAAAAATAGCCACCACTAAGGCTTATGCTGTAGATACCTCCACTAAACCAAACCTTATTGAACATGGGATGTTTTTTAAAATCATAACTGTGTTTCAAAAAAAAAACCCCAAACAACAGGGGAGAATTGTCAGAGAAACATTCAAGTTAAGCATTTTTGGGATTAAAAGTTTTGACTTTTCACATCAAAATATCTTTTAGCTTAGGGTATTTTCTTGTATTACGATAAAAATACAGTTCCACAATGAAACACAGTATTGGTGGTCCTAAGATGGAATTTCTCTCAAAAATTTCCTTTCAAAACCATCAAAGCATTTAACTTCTATGTCCATTCAGAATGAAGCCAAATTCCTCAATTCTGATGAAATAGAGCATTTGTCCTCAGCTGAGCTCAAGCAATTGAAAAAAAAGAAAAAGGGGGGCCAGAAACAAAAATGGACACAAGTGACCTCCAAAACCAAAGAGATGAAAATGTATAAGGAAAAAACCCCAAACACAACAGTTCACTGTGTATAATTAATAATATTGTTCTTTCTGCCTGGTGCATAAGACATGAAACATTTCTGAGAGAGAAGGGGGGTGGCATATGACTAGGAGCCCTGTAACTGTGACTTCTTTAAAGGAGAGACTGGGCAGATGTCCCCCCTGAGAGCAGGCAAATCATTTAATCTCTGTAGACTTCAGTTTTCCATGCTATAAATCAAACTGACCGCCCTCACAAAGAAAGTTTGGAGACTCTCAATTAGTTAATGTTTATAAATGACTGTGCAAACACAAGGTAGTAATAACCAGGGAACTCTTTGTTACACTACTGTCTGTTAAACAACCAGGAGCTAAATTTCTCTCTGAACATTTACAAAAGGGAAGGCAGCATTAATGCTCCACAAGGAGAAAACAACAAAGAACAGATTTTCAATGCATGCACTTCTCCTTGAAATAAACTGTGTTAAAAGCACTTTACTTAAAAAGCACAATGATAGTAGCATCCTGCTAAATATAGATGACTCACCACAATTTAGTAGTGAACACCCTGAAGAGTACCATTACAGTATTGCTTAACCTGCTGCATAAATTTAAGCCTTCTACTGTGGTTACAGTTTAGACGAAGAGACTCAAGATTACAACCTGCATCTGCTGACCTTCAGTGGATCATGAGGCCTCTCTGAGCCTCACTTTCTCTATCTCTACTACTGGTACAACAATAAAAATGCATCTTCCCAATGAAGACAGGAAAAAATATTTCTAAGTTTCTTAATGAGTTGTTTATACCATCCTCTGTATATCTGTATTACTACTGAGCAGCTAAATATAGGTGTTCTCGAGGCACTTTTGAGATCCCTCAGAGAGGGGAATCTTACTAAAGAAAATTGGGTTTTAGGCAATGCTGAAGAAACAGAGATAAAGAATTTGTTTCCAAAATAAGGGAAGGATGCCCACTTCAGAGACGCAAGAAGTAGTTAATGCATCTGTGCCTACCACTGGAGACCAAGGTCAGGTTGCGAGCAAAATGATTTATCTACACGTCACAAAACCACACAGCTTGACACAAATGGCAATCTGTTCCAAGAAAAAATGCATAAGCAGAGCAAGGGACTGCCACAGTCCTCTCTTGCCAGGGCCGAGGACCTGGTGCAGGGCTGCAAGGATATGTGCACAAGGGGGCTGCAAGGCCAAAACTTAAACTCTCAGTTTCAGCTATTATAACACCAGACTGGCAGGACTTCAGGTGAGGACTGGAAAAAGCAACTTCTGAAAAGTTGCAGAGAAGCTGTTGCATTGATGTGACACTGTCAGGCATGCACGCACACACACCCCTACCCCGATCTTGCAAGATCCAGCTGCAACAGACTGTAAGATGCTGACATCTTACCTGTTGCAATACTATGTCACAGGGTGCAAACACAGTGCAGTTAAAAAAAAAAAAAAAGTTGGTTCTACAGTTTAGTTGTACCCAATGTGTGATTTCTAACACGTTTGACAATTTGCAGTGCACTATTTCTGGCTACTTAGCAGGATTGATTTGCAATCACAGGTTTGGTTTCAAAGGTCTGAACAGGATTCCCTGCTATCTTTTCTTAAACTTCTCTAGGGAGCTTGACAAAATAATATTTTCACAAAAGTTATTATGCTCATAATACTTTAGAGGGAAAACATAGATGCTGCCCCTGCCCCAAGAGCATTAAGCATGTGGTATTACAGGCCCAAAGATAGCAGTCATCTAGCTCTGGTTAAAAAGAATCATTGCTATTCTGCAAATTGCAAAACAACATAAGAAAATGGGACTATAATATTTGATTGACATTTCACTGCAAAGCCGCACTGTATTTTATTATAGGCATAAAGTGCGAGATTGACAAAATTACTTCCAAGGACCTTTTTTCCCACTACTCTTCATTTCTTTAGTGTGAAGTATTTCGTCCGTATATAGACTCCTACAGCTTCTGATCCTGTAACTTAAACCTTTCACCTTTCATCTAGGTATCCCTTTGCACATGACCCGATCATTTTTTCTCCTCCATCCTCAAAACCAACCTAAAGCCTCAAAATGGAAAAAATCACTCTTCCTTAACCAGACCTGGCAACCCAGAGCAGAAATACATTTACTGATCTCCTGCAAATGCTGTTTAGAAAAAACCCTCTCAATTTTAGTTCAGCTTTCATGAGTGTATGTCTGTTCCTTATACCTTATCACGGTTTTCTTTTCAAATTCAAGAACCACCAAAAAAATGCCCATACTGGGAGACAAAACAAAAATTTTCATCTGCCAGAGTCTTCTAAAGCCTTTTTCCAAGACAAAATAGAAAAAAACTAAGCTTGAGACACAGGTGGTTCATTCAGGTAACCTTTAAGCCTTAAATAAAAGTGCAAGAAAAAGCATTACACTATTGCAGATAAGTGTTTCATGGAAAGGTGTGTTTCTGTGCCTAGTTGTCTCCATCGCTATCATCCCCACATGCCCTCAACCACAAAGTTAAATATTGAGACAATCATTTTGCCTAAAGAGATAATTAAATGCCCCTTTAATTTTAACCTTAAATCTGGTTATTGTTATATGTTTTTGCAGGGCACAGAAACACTTCATCACTTACAGAAACGCTTCATCACTTATATGCCTCTAACTGCAGCAGGCACAGTAACTTTCTAAACAGTTACACCTTTGCAGACACAAACTTGTGGCGTTGAGAACCTGAAAGTCATTGAACTCACTTTCCAAACTGGAAAAAGTTCAAAAAGCAAACAAATAGCATGAAGTGTGAAACAGCTGAGATTATTTCTTTCAATTAAATGTTAATAAACTTTTTTTTTTTCCATAATTCATCTCTTTGAAGTCAGCAGGTGTAATTTCCATTTAATGCACGCCACCGAGACTCCCAAATGTTTGCTGAGGATGGGGCTTAGTGTGTTTTCGGGGCTGAGGCATTTGTGAAAAGTTCACTTTGTCCATCATAAGACTGGTTTCTCAGGGGGTCCTGGGCAGAGAGGAATGGCCTGCTGCACCTCGCAGGGCACTGGGTGCCAGGCACTGCCACCCAAGCAGCAGACTCCATCCAGATCCAGACCTGCGAAGATACTTCATCCAGAGCTTGCCGAGACGTCTCTGGTATCCTTGTGAGAGAGCCCATCATTTCTTATTCTCCTCCTGCTCTCTCAGGGATCACTTGCAGGAGGTTTCCCAGTTTTCCTGCTTGCAGCAGTGCCTGGCTGGCTCAGGAGAGCTGTGCACTGCTCAGTGCCGAACAGCCCTCTGGAAAACTACTTCGTGAAACTCTGCATACATGAGCAGACCTTAAGAAAATTACCTCGTAGACCTCAGTAAAACATAACTGAGCGGGCCTGTTCTAAAGTTTGGCATTACGTGACAGGAGGCATTGCCACCTGATCAACAGATGAGCCTGAACATTTTGCACTTTGTCGTTTCTTCTGTTGCCCTTATCGCAGCACCTCCTGGTGCTCTCCAGCGATGCACTAAGTGATGGGAGTAGCATCTGTCACGGACCAGGGTACGCAGCTTATTTCAGAAGGGCTTCTGAGGGTGGGAGGTGATGGAGTGGTTTGGGGCTCTCCACTTTCCCAGGGGTAGGCACTTAGAGCTAAAGGAGCCTGCCATGCACCTGTAGGGAGGAGGAGGAGGCTGGGGAAAGACCTCCGGGGGACACGGAGGGCTCCGGGCAGCCTGATTGCATCTCTGCAGAAAGTTCTCTGCTGCCTGAGGGCCTGAAGGGTTAGCCCAGAGTTTTCCACCCCGGTTTGCTTACCGAGGGGCTAGGCCCAGGCAACTAAGCACGACGCAAAGCCCAGTTTAAAGCAAGTTTTACAGCACCGTAAGGGTAAAAAAAAAAAAAAAAAGAGTAAGAAGGATGGTGCAGAGGAGGCAGCAAAAGGAGCCGAGCGGAGCAAGCGCTCCATCCCCACACGCCTTGCCTGCACAAACACTCGCCCGCCGCCGCATTTCCGAGCATCACCGGCGGGACCGCAACCAAAACTTCCCCACCCGCTCGGCGGACGGGGCATCGCCGTGGGGTCGGCGACGGGGATGGGGCGGGCGGGGGG
>NW_020799091.1:123829836-123867397 GCF_003259725.1 Athene cunicularia
TGCGGCGGTGTCACCCCCCGCACGTCCCGTCCCAGCACGCAGCGCCGCATCCCACCACCCTCCTTCCCTCAGCGGGCCACCCACAGATTGCGGGGTGTCGTGTGGTGTGTCGTCCCCCCGTCCTCCCTCCCCCCCATCCCCACCACCACCAACCCGGTGCCGCTGCATCCCTAAGGATGCTCCACGGGCCAGGCTGAGGGGTTGCGGGGTCCAGCACAGGCTGGAGATTGCACCCCCACAGCTCCTCCGGATCATGACGGCAGCGGGCGGGGTGTGTGTGTGTGTGTGTGTGTGTGTGCTTCTCCTCATCAGGGCTTGCATGGAAGAAGAGAGCGGCAGCACCCAGCAAATTATTTGGGAGCGGGCAGTGCTGCAGCGCACGGTATAAACATTGCTGGCTTGTTGTTCAAAGGTATGAGCCAGCCTGACTCCACTATTCCAGCGAACACACCTAAAAATCAGACCAAATAACTGCAAAGAGAGTGAGGCGGTTCACGGAGCTGGGGCCCTGCGGTACTAGATAACACAAGGATCGCCAACAAGTTGTGTCATTTAGGGTCATAAACTTCAGTAATTTCAGTCCTTAAGGCTACACAGGAAAAAAAAAAAAAAAAGAAAAAAAAAAAAAAAGAAAGAAAATCAATCAAAATCCAGCACACTAGACATGAAGTGTTCACGTAGAGGGTGGGAAAGGAGGAAAGAAGCCTTTACAAATTCAGGGTGGTCATCCGGGGAAAGGATCCAAGCAGAGAGCTCGCACAGACCAACACCTTGCACACAGCCAGCTCCCTGTCCAAGCCTGACCACGTTAGTTTTGTTTGGTGAAAATAAGCAGTTTGGCTGGGAAAATCCTCTAACAACTCTGCAAAATGTACAATTGCTTCATTCCCCTACCCAAAGCCTCCTCCCCACCAAGGCATGGCCATGCAGCCTTTGCATCCTGCAGGCAGCCAATCCACCTTGTGAGGCTTCTCTCTACCTCCTTCTCAGACACAGGCCCTGGGAGCATCCCTGTGCCCAGCCTGTGCTGTCCTTCTGCCTCCTCAGCTGCCTCAAAAGCTGCACTGACCCTTGGTGTGGCTGCACAACCACTGAGGAGCTGCACCTGGGAGGGAAGATGACAAGAAAAAGTGTCTGGGATAGAGGAACTGAAATTACTTTAAGCAACATGAAAAAGGGAAGTTGGTGCGTGTGGAAATAGCAAGCGGGAAACTAGCTGCCTAGGTTAAGCTCAGCGTTGCCCAGCATCAAGCTTTGGCACTCTTCTACCAGAAGGCTAGGTAAAAAGTGTCACCCCAGTGGTCCAGGTTTACTGATTTTCTTGGTTCTAGATAAAAACCCACAACACTAACTCCATTTATGAGGCGCAATTGTTGACCTGCTCTTATCAGGCAGCAAAACTCCTGTTGAGTCCCCCGTGGTCTGGGATTTCATTCCATGAGCAGTGGTACAATGGGGTGAGAAGACACCACATGGTGACTCAATGGATGTAGCCCCAGTCCCTTTCTAGCTCTGTCAGGTACCTGCTGCTTGTCCTCAGGCATCAAACCTGACCACGTGGACTGTCTCATTGGTCTAGTGCTCTTGCAAAACACCCTCCACTCCAGCCCCGCCATGGGCCCGAGGGCTAAGAGATAGTTTTGCTCCATTGAGAAGCCAGCTCTTGGCAAAGGCTCAAGCAGCTGAAGCATTGCACTTCAGAAAAGCACCGGAGAGTCATAGCCCAACTGTTTCCCTCATTCTCCACCATTATGAGGACTGAAGTTTTCTCAGACTCCCTCAGACCTCTTCTCTTTCCTTCAGCTGACTTGCTGTATTTTTCGTCTAGAAAAAGGACAGAGGAACATGATGTTCTTATTGACCAGAAGCAGATCCAGGGGACCCCCGTCCTGTGGGTGTGTACAGTGACTGCCTGGAGGAATGCAATGGGTATGTCCACACTCCTCACTACATTGAAATCCCGTGAATGTTTCTTGCCAAACATAACCTCCTTCACCAAAGACAAGGGCAGAGAGCCTAGAGCATGTTGGGCACAGTGGCCTGCCACTACCAGTACTCCTTCAGATAACTTCCAGGGATGAAAGATGCAAAGGCAAAACAAGTAAATACAAGAAAAAAATGCTTATACTCCCCAGGACTGCTGCACTGCTTTCCTGATCTGCCAAGACTTGGAAGTTCTCTTGACCTAATGGAAATAAGTGTGGTTTTCAGTATAAGGACACACCGCATTTGGCAAATGCCACCCCAGCTCGCCTTGGACTGTTCCTTGCATCCTGCTGTGCAAAAGCTGGCAGGTAAACAGCAAAGATCAGTTCGCCCTGTACAGTGGCTGAATTAATGTGCTTCCTAAAAAGCGCAGTGAGCATAATGTGACTCAAGAGTCTGGTGGTCAGAGAAAGCATTTCTGCCCAGAGTGGACCCCAATGACTCCCGTCTGACTCAAACTGGTAGGAGTTCAAAGGAGATCGCCTTTAGGATCTGGTCACCACAGCAGCTACTATGTCATACCTGCATAACACAGTGACACAGCAAGTGACTTTAGCTGCTTCTTGCAGCAATTGCAAGAACAATCTGTGGCCAAGCTCCAGAAGGATGGAGCAGCCACAGGGAATAATAATTTTCAGATGCACCATTCAGTCCTCTCACCCTGGCTCCCTCTCCACTTTACCACCACTTCCAAAAATAGCTTGCAGATTGTACAGAAAGGACGTGGATGAGGAGATATTGTTCCTGGAACTCTGAATTTCTACTTGAGTTGCCCTTGAGCCTTCCCCAAAATATTAGGCTTACGCCAACCATGTGTTCAGTGAGTGCAGCACACTCCAGCCAGTTGGATGCTAGAGCTATGAGCAGACGCATTTGCTGCTCCAGCAGTCTGTTTTCCCACCAGTAAGTGCCATTAGCTCTTCCTTAGCACTAATGGAATAGCACGTCGTGGCTAGAGGAGATATGTTTGCAATATCCCAAGCATCAGATGCTGGCAGGTGACCACAGCGGGATTCAGTTGTGTTACAATGCTTGCAAGAAGAGACATGAGATCCTTAAACTGAATGGCCAAGTTATTTGCCAAGACTTTACACGCTAGGCTAGGCAAGGACAGAAAGAGAAAAATGAAACCACTCCCATCTGCTTTTTCTTTTGAAAGAATTATGATAAGTAATGCAATTCTCATGTCTTAGGGAAAAAACATCTTTCTGAATCAAATTTGAAAAGAAGGCTTTTCTCCAGGACAATTATTTTTTTCTTTCCCCTTAACATGACTAAAAAAAAACCCCAGAAAAAAACAGTGGGGTGCTGTTGGGTTCAAGAGCTGCAATAGATGCCAAATCTTACATCACCTTTGCTGTCTCCCAGCTTGTTACTGGGTTTACTATTGTCAGATGGGAATTTATTGAAGGTGACATTGCTTACAAATTGATCAAAATCAGCTTTAGTGAAGTGTCCTTCCAAGACATAAAGAGATTGATAAAATTCACTCAGTTGATCATTAATAACTTCAGTCTGTGGAATTGGTTATCTCCTTTTGACAGAGGAAATAGAGTTTGCAGATTGAACTGTTTTAATACTATCTGAGAAGAAATATGACAGGCCTTCAGAGATACACCCAATTAACTATCTCCGTACCTTTTCACTAAAAAAAAAAAGTTAAAACGAAACTCTAGATTTATTTTGCTGAACACCTGTGTATACAAAACAGATGTCACTAACCAGAAGTAATACTCCTGTCAACTCATCTATCCCAGGAGATTTATTTTTCTCCCAGCCACGGGGATGGTTATGTGGGAATAGTCTCCCAAGTACAAAAGTTTGTGGTTTTTGGAAGCAGCAGGAGCCTCAGGCCTGGAAGCGGTGGGTATTTACTCGTTTAGTCTCATCTGCCCTCTCTGTCCAGAATCAGGTGCAGTCCAACACAGGCACTGTGAGGCCAGTGCATTGCCAACGGAGGCTTTCGGGCAAGTGCTGCCCGTGTGCTGGTCAGGATAACCTGATCCCTGCCACAGCAATGACCTTACCTTGCTTGTTGGCCACACAGCAAGACCTCGGGAGCGAAACCAGCCCCCAATAACAGCCAAATTTCCGCACTCCTTCCATGCCAGATGGCAGGAGCGGATGTGTCCATGGAAACCCAGGTGGATCAGGCATATTTTCAAACTTCTGGGGATTGAAGCAGGCCACCGTGCTGTTTCTTTCTCCAAGGCCACTTTGACCCACACCTTGAGGGCAGCCTGTCCTCACTTCATGGGAAGGGAGCCACAGAGCCGAGATCCGCAAGCACCCAGGAGCTGGGCTGAGGCACTGTTTCCCCTAGACCTCCCCACCCTCACATGCTGGTTTGTCTGGTTTCTTCATCACAGGCCTGTAGTACCTGCAACACCAACTTTGCTTAGAGCACTGCAAGGTGCTCCTTTCCTCAGTAGGAATAATAAATACATTTCTATACACCCCACCTCTGTGATTTCTGACCACCCTGGAGGATCCCAATGTGCTTTGAGCTAATCCACAATCTTGTCAAGTTCCTCCATCTTTCCTACATCTTCTGAGTTTTCCTTGGTCGCTCCTACAGTAAAAGCAAACCTCCTCAAAAATCCTACAAAATCCTCTCCCCTCCTCCTGCCCAGACACCCCATGTGTTTCAGCGTACACATGGGGTAAAAGCTTTTTATTCAACATTTTGAAATCCTTCATCTCTTTCTCACTCCACTCCCCCAAACCCAATCGACGCAGACATGTTCAGAACAAATTGCTCCCCAAGGCTTCAACTAAATCTTTTCTTTGGACATGCTGTTCTTGCTGTGGTTAACAACGGTCCGTTGTATCCTGTCAGACACACGCTGCCACCCCTGTTAGCAAATGGTGGATGCTGCATCCACATAAAAGCATTTCATAATGCTGGCATTTACATAATAACTTTCTAAATTGTACATCGACAGATTTCCCCAAATCATTACAGTAGGTGAATTAAATCTTCCACTAAACACCAGCAAATGCTGGTAATGACAAGTCTTCTAAGTAGCACACCCCATAAAGCTCAGAAAATGGAAATCAATCACTCTTCCTTTTTTTTTCCCCCGTGAACTGCTGAAAGAATTTATTACACACAGCTGTGACAGAAAATAAATAGATGACAAAATTGAGAAGAAATACACTAAAGTTAAGACTCATGTGGACATATTACTGCAGTTGCAATACAAAATGGGTCTTCGAGAATCTTGTTTAGCGGCAGTGTTGCTGTGGCTGTGATGGTCTAAAGATATGTGAGGTGCAATAACTTCTACAGAGAAGCAATAATTTTTACTAGACCAGCTGATGTAGCTGAAAAATACCAACACACTTTTGGGCACATTGACCTGAAGAAGGGCTTCCATGCTTGAAAACTCATCTGTTTTTTCCTTATTACATCCACTGGTCTAATAAAAGATATTGCAGCTTTCTGCTTTTCTTAACTGTTTGATGTTCATTGGCAACTAGTAACCACACGATGTTTTTCAGCCACTTGGTTTTTCCTATGAGGACTTAGAATGAATAAAGAGTCCAGGAAAACAAGAGGCTAAAATCCTTGTGCCAGGGGACATATGACCACTTTGCTTAATCTTGGTGTTGATAATGGTGCAAAAATAACTTTTAATCCAGTTAATTATCTAGATAGTCCACAGAATGGTGAAAACTCTGGGGATATACAGGATAGTCTGGAGAGCACAGGGCAGAGATTTCCACATTCACCAAACACCAGCTTTCCCAGGCCCACAGAGCAATGCAGGTACTTCTGTAGCACCCTCATGGCTGCTCCCACCTCAGAAGAGTTGCTTGACTCAGGGACCACAATGTTGTCTATGTTACTCTGCAGCTGAGCAAAGCATCTCTGTTGGACTGAGGCAGGGGAGAGGTCTTTGGTGTCCACAATACAATGTACCCACGGATGAGATGATAGGTGATGGGGGTGTGTTACATAGTAGTGGACTGAAGGTCAATTCAGGCAAGGTTTCCCACATACAAACCATCACACCAAGGCAACTGTTAACTTTGGGACAGCATGCACCTTACCCCTGTCAATGCTTTCAGAAGAAAAGTGCTCAGCACCTTCTGAGTCTGACTCAATCCTCCAACACAGGGAGCCAATCACATCCAAAGGGTGACTCCTCCAAAATCTAGGCAGCCGTGTGGCAGAAAACAAAGCCTTCTCTTTAGAAGCAACATAAGAATAAAGTAATATAAGAACAAAACAAAAGCTTGCACTTTGACACAACCTGTTGCTTAACTTTTCTAGCTGCCCGTGCTTCACTTCAGACCCAAACTGCTCCTTGTAGCAGCATTTGCTGTGCTGCTGGGAAGCTACCCTCAGCCCATGCCAGCTGATCTTCCTTTCACCCATTCTGGAAGGAGTCTAAACCACTGCTGACAAGAATGCAAGTTTCCAAGCTATTATTGACAGTATTGCCTGTTGTTGCTTAGTGTTAGCCATGGGCCACGTGGTATTTGTCAGAGTACACAGCGCCTGAGGAGTTAATAGTATCTTAGATGTGCACAAATTTAGCTCTGCTGAACATACTGCTTTGGCACAATATGCCATGGCTTCCTATGCCGGGCAGGGTGTGCATAATTCACATTAGCCTGGGCCAGAAAGGGTTTGTTTCACAGCAAAGAGACAGAGAGCAGAACTGCCTTGTCTTAGAGACCTTGCCATGCTCACTACATAATGAAACACTCATGAGATGAGTCCATCAGGGCCAGGATTTAAGCCAGAGGAAGAAGTCATCAGGGCTGATTTAAGGACAACGGGAAGGATTAAATCCTGTCCTCACCAGACTCCAGAGCTAGGAGGTCCTAAGAGCCCGAACCCAGCAGCTGCTGTTGGGAAGGAGACAAACAGCTCCATGGATAAGACAAGGCAGATTTGCACCTCCCACCACAGACACACAACAAAAGAAGGTGAATTTTCAAAACAGGTTCACCAATGATCTTTCAAATGTCCATTTAAGGATTATAATTCCAGGGTCCACATCAATTAACTAACATGGGGGCAGAGTACAGCCTCTCTCTCCATTTTTGCACTAGGGCTTTTAAATAAGTTGGCAAGTCGGATTTGTAAGCACCCTTTTGATGCTCACATACAGATACTGTAGTTCCAAGCAAAGACAATGCTAACTGCCAGATAGTGCCAGAAGATCTTGTTGCTGAATCTACTTCCGACCAATTTTTGCTTCCCTTTATGTATATAGCAAGAGGTTTTCTTCTCCCTCCATTTCACAAAATGGTCATTATGGCTGGCGATTACAGCACCAACACTAAAAATGCAACAGGCTCATAGAAGGTAGTGTCCTCTGAGTCTAAATCATGTGTTCCTGCAGGTCAACACAGGAATTAAGCTATAGTCCCACTATTTGCTTTTAATTGTGAACGCAGGAATTCAGTCGGCAGAGCAGAGTTGTCAGTCCTGCACCTTCCCTCACCCTGCCTTCATTTAGTGGTGCTTAAAAAATGTATGCTTAAAAAGCAAAGTTGAGTTGTCTAAGTGCAAAAGAAAGCCTCTTAATTAGCACTCAGATCAAAAGAAGGGGGGGAAATGCAGGAAAAGCATAAAGAGATTTAACATTTCCAAGTGAATTTCCTGGACCTTTCCCTCCTCCCTCCATCTCTCTTTTTTTTTTTTTTTTTTCCTGAATCTACCAAGACAACAGCCCCTTTGGGCCAGCTGGACTGAAGAGCGTTGTCAGTAAAAGCAGTACATTGGGACTGCCAGTTCATTTCACCCTGATGGCACTGATTTATACCAGTGCCTGGTCAAGGATTAAGCCTTCCATCAAATTTTAACAGCCCCTTGTCCCTTTAACAGTCTGATTTCAAGCAGGAACCCTTCTTAGACCCTGGATGTCTCTATGGTAACACAACAAGATCGTTTTGTTCTAGCTCACAGCATTGTGTGCATATTGAAAAGCACAGTTAAGATATTTTGAAGTGGAGAGTCCAGATCAGCCAATTCTGAAGCCCTGCAAGAAAAATGATTATGCAAATTAAACTCCTAAAGGTGAATGGCAATGCATGCTTTCAACAACAATACGGTTACAGTATGAGAAATGAGAGCAGCAGGCTCAGCAAGGTGCCTCGCTCAGCAGTACAAAACCCACTACACCAGTTGCCTTACTTTTTGCTTATTTTAGCAAAACCGTCTGGGACAGAACAGGTCACAGCGACAAAAGAATTTCTGGGTTTTGTAGCTGTTGCTGCAGCAAAGTCAAGGCTGAGCACAGCCACTGCACACCGAAGTCAAGTCTCCAGGTATCATAACAGGGTCCCCCTCAGGTTAAGAGAAAGGAAATAAAGATGCAGCAAGTAGAGCCCTGAGCTCAGGACTGGACTAGCAGAGGCAGTAATTTAAATGTCTGCTTGCTGCCAGCCTTAAAGGAAAACTGTACCTCACCTCTTCCCCTAGTGCCATCTGACTTGTGGCCAGCAAGTCTGTGGTATATCTCTCCCTGGTTTCTCCAGAAAACATCACAAGAGCTTGGTCTTGTGGAGTACTACAAGTTGGAGAGGGAGGAGAATGTCTCATGCCAGAGGGCACAAAGCTGAGCCTGAGGAATTTATTACCTCTTCTAGCCATCGTTTCTTTTTTTATTTTTTCATGGCTATCATTCACCTGCTGAGTGCCACTGTTTGCATTCAAATTCTTGCTATGGACAATATGGAAACAGACCTTATATGCAAACCCAAGAATTTACGGTCAGTGTCACTGAAATCTTAACAGTCTAATCAAAGAAATATTATTTGCCTAGATCTAATTATTAGAGGAAAAATAATAAAGGCTATTATCTGGAAAAAGTGTGAATAATAATACAGTTGAAATTGTTTTCCAAGCTTCCTGGCAAACATCCCATCTTCCCCTTTGCAGGGAGGAGCACAATGTTCATGCAATTCTTCCTCCTCCATCTAAGGCCCATATGGAGCTGGGTTCATACATTTTCTAGCAAACATTTTACATCTTGCTCCTCTTTCCTTGGTCTGCAAGTCCACACTGCATCCAGATTCACTACACACGGAGAAGTTTTACATATATTGCATTTTGGGTTTTTTGTTGTTGTGGGGTTTTTTTGTTTGTTTTTTTTTTTTTTTTCCCCCAGCTCTCATGTTTACATCTCATTATCTGATCATTAGCGAGCTGTTTATAGAGCTGGGGTCTACACTGGTATCCACCTCTTTTCTCATCACCCCATGCCTATTCTCCTCTGCACTGCATCCTTTGTCCCTTCTTTCAAGGCCTCTGTTATCACACCATGCCTGCATTTCTCTGTACTGTATGAGAAGCAGAGAGTGTGCCACCTCCACCGAGGCTGTCCTTTTGAAAACAGGAGGCTCCCCAAAAGCTGTGAGGTAGTAGAAGCTGAGTGCTGGCCAGCCAGAGGGAATGTGTTCTGCTGGGGGAACACCTAGTTCTTCAAACCCAGCTGGAGAACTACAGAGGATCAGACCTTTAGGAAACCAACTGGAGTTTGCAGTTTGGTAGCACAGATTCAACTCAATTTAGCTAAATTAAGCCCTTAATAATAAATTCACTTTTTTCTTCATCTGCCTGTTCTTCAAAGGCACGCACTGGACCAATCTATGGGGGGCTTCATTACCATTGGACCCTTGGGTGCAACTGGAGTATGAAATAATTCTGAGAAGACCTAGTTACTGCCCCCAATGTTATTCACTCTGTCTAGACACATTTAAAACTGAGCATAGACCAGATTCAAGTTTTTCAACTGAATTTTTACCAAAAGTTTTTTTCTTTGCATTGCATCTTTTTGTCAAAAGATTCCAGTCTGAGCTTCTCAAATACAGAAGAGGTTTGAAAGGTTTTTTCTTAAAGCTTTTAAGTGTTGTTTATAAGACAACTTAAGTTGAGGGGAAAAAAGCAATTAAAAAAAAAAATCTTACTTAAAAAAAAAAATAGCAAATTAACAATTTCAGCAGGGTCAAATGGGTTGCTTGGGGCTTTGACCTGAGTCAGTTTTTCAAAACCTCTAAGGACAGACTCCACAACTTCTCTGAGCTACTTATTCCAGTGCTTAATTATCCTCAGCAAAAAGGGCCTGCCTCAATCTTCTCAATGCCTTCCCCAAATGCATTGGAAGACAGGTGTTTGTTCCCCAACCCTGTTCTTCTCCAGGCTGAAGAAGCCTTCTTCCTCATATTTTCCTTGTTTTCACAAGAAGTAGCGAATCAAAGCTTCTACATCACTGCAACAGTGCTTGATTTCAATCTGATTTAATCAGTAGAGGACAACAGCAAACTCGTACTGGTAACAGGGCATGGTTACCAACTCATTCTCAGAGTAGTATCTACGCTAACAGAGTTCAACACTTTAAAGTGTATGTAGCATAGGAAAGGTCTAAGTGACTTCCCTGGACATATCACCATACAAAAGATGATGCAGGTACTATGGAATTTGGGACTGGATTTACACTTGTGCATAAGGTTACATTCGGACACCTTGCATGGACTCCTGATCCTAACCCCAGTGGCTCGGGGCAACTTTTTCTGAAACCATCCTCCCCCACCCATTCAACTCCCAGTTTAAGATGGCACAGATTTCTTCTGAGTATAGAAATATCAACTCCAGTTACCAGGGATACTATGTTCTATAATGGTTTCCAGGAGGTGTCATCTCCAAGGATGAATCCTTCTCCCAAAAGAGAACAAAGCAGCTGGCTCTCTCTAGGAAGGCAAAGGCAAGAGGCTACAAACCAGATTTTTCAGAAGCATCTCATAAAATGGATCTTGGTGGTGTGAAAAGACAAGAGCACAGTCTTTGTCCTACCTGTACCAGAAGGAGCACAGCGCCATAGAGCAGATCTTGACCCTCCTTAGACAAACGCTGTTGATTCTTTCCTCCTTAGCCCCTTCCCCATTCATTGCATGTTGCTAGGAAGAAAACCAGAGGACTGGATGATGCATTCATGTTGTTGGATTGAAAATTTGAAAACTTCCCCATTGGATTAAGTAAATGCAGCAAGTAACATGCAATCAAGGGCCAGAATATGCCTTGGCCTGCAGCCCAATAAATGAATCCTTAAGGAGCTGGCATCTCACTTCCACACAAATATAGCTCTCTGCTCATTACCGATCCAGTCTGAAATACTGGGGGAAGACTACAGGAAAACAGACACCTGGTAGAATACTGATTTATTCAGCGATACTTCCTAAATCACTTACAAGGGGAGCACAGGCTGTGCAGCAAACAGTAGCTCCAAGGTGTGACATGGAGGTGCACAGCAGAGCTCCTACAACAACCTCGAAAGTCCTGCAGGTAGGGGTACAACAGCAAGGTCTTGACAGCAACATGGGGTGTTGACTGACATCCACTTCGCAGTCATTTGGTGGGGGGTCCTTCTTCCCCTCGGTGTAAAAGGGCAGCAGTTCAGTTTAAGCCTGCTTTCCCTAGGCTGCTTGAGAGATGGGCTCACAGCAAGGGCAGCTAATGCCCTTACAGGAACCAGGAGCTCCTAGCTATCTTTTCTCATTGCCTTGGCCACGCCTAGCAATGACCTGTTCCTGCCTGGGACAGACCGCTTCTTTACAGGCAAATTCTTCTCTATAGCCCTGTGTTACAGTTTCAGCCCACCAGGGGGCAGGAACCCCCATATCCCTCATGAGCAAACCTTCAACCTCCGGTGGTGACTCTGGCATCCAAAACCCGCATCATCGAAAGCATCACTAGACAATCCACCTTTGCAATGCGTCTCCTGGCCCCTTGAAGAGCCCTTCTCAGCTTATTTCTCCTTGGAATCAAAATTGGTCTCCACAAGGGAATGGCTGCAAAGACAGAAACTGGGGCATTTATTGAAATAGTCAGGAATTTATTAAGCACGAAATCTTCAATAGTCTAATATTTCAGTCGTGAGCAGCACTGCCTTCCAAAATAGTCTCAACATTTTTCAGGTGCATGGTCTCTCTCTCTCTCTCTGTGTATCTTTATTTCTGTTTGTATAGCACCAAGCATACTATGGCTGACATACAGGTATGGTATTCCTCAACTCTACAGTGGTAGAAATAAAGAATGTGATATGCCTAATTAGAAGTGTGATCCAGGCTATAAATGATACAGTACTGTCAAAACTGAATTAATCATGCACCTTTCACCAGCTCAGATGTACTCTACCCATTAATCCATCTTCACTGAGATGTATTCTAGTGTTACAAATAACTCATCAGTTTCAAAGGCATTTCTCCCCAACCTATCCCCACTCAAGGCAGCCAAGATTCAGATTCAGCCTTGGGCGAGTGATGCTTTTCTAGGCATAAAAACCCCGTACAACAAAAACTCTCTCATCTTTAATGCCTGATGGTTATGAAGGGATAGAAATGGGAGCTTCATGCTATTAGAGAAGGGCAATTCCCAGCTGCACAAAGGGGACACGTCCTGAAAAGACTTGAGATTTTAATGCTATGACTTTTTGTGATAGAAATGCATTTGAGTCATTTTTAAATGGTTGCACAGCTAATTCCCTTTGAGTTCTGCACAGTTGGATTCATTGAAATGGAGGCAACTTTGTTCACAGTAGTAGTATTGTTGTAGTTGTGAAGGCTTTAGACTGTAGCTGAGACAAAGTTTGTAGGGAATTAAATTAATTTTTATTAGCTCAGCTAAGAGATGAAAAAAAAAATCAGATAATCTTGTAGGCATGCAAAGCCTTTGAGATTAAAAAAAAAAAATCTCTGTATCTGAACACTGGGGATCCAAGGAGGAGACAATTCTTCCAATAAACATTTTAAGCTCACTAAATTATTCCAGTGGGGTTTTTTTCACTAGCAATTGGCATGCGATGGGCCAAAAAGTTATCATGGCTCCTTCAGGATGAGCCACACAAACAAGCTGTGTACTTCGGGACACATGAAAACAACTCCATCCCCAACTCTTCAAAAAAGACAAAAATTTATCTGGCATACAACTTGCTCCTATCCACACACCATACCACAGTAAAAACTTTCCCTCTCCAGCTGACAGCAGGCACCTGCAGATCACTCTTAGCTGAGAGAATAATTGATTATACCCAAAGAAAACCTTTGCTGCTGGAGTTTAGTTATTTTGTTTGGTTGCTTGAGGGGTTTTTCCCTAGCCATTCATATATTAAAAAAAAAAAAAAAAAAAAAAAAAGGAAATTCAACAAGTGATGACATGAAGGGAAGCATTATGAGTATTATGTAGTGAAGAAGTTAGAAAAGAAGCTAAAGTAGCAGAATGTCACAGCTTCAAGGGAGCAAGCCGGGGCTGCCAGCCCTAACATCTACAGCAGCTGCAAAGTACATAACATACACAATTTAATGTTTTTCCAAATGAGAGAGCAAAAGGGGTTGCTTCTTGGGGTCCGTAATGGCAGGAAGTTGTAACATTTTTAACAGATTTCTGTAACACTTGTTCCAGAAATAATATGCATTTAGGAGGAAAAGACATGAGGAGTCAACAAGATCACATATTAAGTGCACCCACAGGAACGTGCACCAAAAATTTTTTTGGCCTCCCAAATGTAAGATATCCGCTAACCTTGTGCCCCTTGGGACCTATAGGCCTCTGACAGCACAGAGAGGGGAGGAAAATCTCTCATTCAAGATCACCTTTGAGCTGAGTTAAACTCTGAGACCCACTGGAGACAGCCAAAGGAAGTGGCAAAAATTCACCTCCCTCCATGCTCTAGACACCACAAAACATCTTCAGGCTGGCTGGGAAAAGCACTGTCCCAGCTTGGGGCTCAGACAGGTCTTGCAACAGGCTCGTTTAAACTGGTCACCAATGCGAAATATGTCAAATATGCCAAATAATGTCAAAAATGCCAAATAGGTACAGTGAAATAAGGCAGAGCAGAGTCCCCACCAGCTAATCCAGAGAGAAAGCACTTACCTATCCTTCCCAGAGCAGATGGTGTAGTGAAGCTTATCTGGGATGGAACAACATCAAAACCCCACCCCCAGAGGCAAGCCAAACCTTTTTTTTGCTGCTATTTAAGCAGGCCCACTGACAACAGGGGATGACCTGACCCAACCCAACCTCACAGCTCGTCCTGTTTATATAACAACGACCACCAGCAAGACTGCAGAGAAAGTCTTTGAGGCTCTGTTGCCTGCCTCTATTAACAGAATTTCCCTATTTAGCTCTCACAAGTTTCCTAGCAACACCCTTGCATGCACATTAACACATATATTAGATCTTGCACAGGCACCTGTAGAACAGTCAGGACTGAAAAACTTTGCTTTCATATTGACTCTGAGGGGAAATCAATTTGCTTCAAGAAGCAAACTCCTTCAAGGGAGCAAAGGCTACCAGCATGTTTATGACACGTTCATGAAACCACGGAGCTCTTAGTGCAGGGAGAACGTGCTGCATCTGATTTCATTATTGGCATTTTCCATGTAAGAAGGCAGTGGGTTATCCTATCCCTGCAGCTTTCAAAGAAGGCAAATGTCATTACAGAGAATAATGCTCTGAATAACACATAAAGAAGTCAGAGTACCCAGACAGGCAGACACTGGACAAAAGGTCAAAAGGAGCAATAATTAACTTCTACACAACCTGTGTCAAACCCTCTATGTGTCTAATATCTGCCTGTTCAGGCAACTGGATGCTGCCCTTATTTCTCACTGTCCAAGATAGTGGCTTTCTCACCCAAACCAAGCAATGGATGGGTTCACCTTCCCCAGCACCGCCTCAGTGAATCCATCACGGAGGACGGACTTGTCCCAGTCTGCCAGGTGGGTTCAGAGTTTACGCTTCATGTACCGAGAGTGTCTGCTGCGCAGGGAGATGAGGACTCACCAAGTGCCCAGATCAAAATCTCAGTAACTAGCAGGAATGAGAAACTTCTCTTTGTTAAATCCCACTTGCAGCAGTGACATAGGGATAAATAACACCCCGGGCCAGAGCAGGGCAGAAATCATGCCAGTTTCCTCATACCATTGATGTAATACCAGCACCTCCCAGGAGTAGCAGATCAGCAGCATTTACCTACCACATTTGCTGTGTGACTAATACAGAGCTGCCTAACTGGCTTGGATTGAAATCACTTGGAGGCTCTTAGACAAACAAGGAGCATTTGGGACACCCCTCAAGGTGATCAAGACAGTCTTGAGGGCTTGAAGGTCACACTTCTAGTCCTCCTCACCCTGAGCTCCATTACTCCAGGAGTAATTTGATCTGCAATTTTTCACTTGTTTGGAACGTGATTTGAAGCCCAAGCTTACCCTGCATCTTGCCCTGCTGAAACTTCATGCAGTAGAAACATGTATGGTGCAAGAAAATTGCCTTGAGCTGAAATGCATGCTTTAGGGAGAGTGCTTTGCTTTTGAGGCAAAGACAGCCTTGTCTTGCCTGTTGCCTAAAAACTGGGTCATGAGAAACATCCCGATTTGCTGCTGCCTTCCAAATGGGGTTTCCAGCCCTGGGAAAAATTAATGCTGGTGTGCAGAGCTCCTCCAGACTTGGGGGGAAGCTGGTGCCTCGCAGGGCCATGCCCAGCAGTAGGGAACTGGAGTGAAGCCACCACCGGGGAAGTGTGCATCTCTGATTAATGCTCTCAGGCTGCCTGTTGACAAAAGCAGCAAGAGGATTTGCAATGCCTAAGCTTATCATCATCAGGCTTTGAGAAAATCCCTCGTCAAGAAACAGTGTAAATAAGTAAAGTTTTACAAGTTAGCAGACTCTCCCAATTGAGTAACCCTTGTAAATTAATAACATTGAAGCAAATGTGCAAAGACTCTGCTGACTTTCTGGAAGATGTCTAATAAGATCCAAGTTTACTAAAGAGCCCAGAGGAGTTGATCCCAAAACCTTATCATAATTTGTTGAGACACTAATGATATCTAACTTCTAGTGGTTTATTCAAGAGCATTGGTATAAGGACAGGACAACCACCAGTAGGTCTTCCCTTCCAACCCAGCCAGGTGCTAGTCCTTCCATTCCTACTACCTTGCAGTCCCGCAGTGAAGGGTGGGGGGCTCTCTCCTTCCTTCAAGGGGCTCCAGTGAAAAACCATCCTTGGAGCACCCTTCAGAGCCAATGTGGAAAGTCTCAGGGGTATCTCTGTATGTCCATGCCTGAGGGCTCCACGTCTCAAGGAGACCACATCCTCCCACCCTGAGCAAACACGTTTAATAGTTTAGTCCCAATAGGTGAAACATGAGAAAAATGCTTAGTTTCTATTGCCATTTCTGTTGCGCTTTTTGCCTTGCCTTCCACTGTTCCAGCCATTAACAGCCTGATCTCTCTGAGGAGAAGCTGTGGTTGGGTGAATAATGCTGAATGAATATACTTTTTTTTAATTTGAAAGAACTTTGTCTTTCTTTGCTCATGGACACTGACAGCAGTTCCTGCTACTGCAGTCACTGTTTGAATCTATTAGGCCATCCACACTGTATTTATTTTTACTTTAATGGCTGTGAATATTCACATGCCTTGAGTCACGTTGCTCAGAGCTTGTCTATCCATAAAATTGTGCTGGTGTTACTTGCATTTAGTTGAAGGCCCACTGCATTTGCTCACACTCTATACGACTGGAAACAGCTTATGATGATCCAGGTTAAGTTTGTAAGGAAATTATGAATTAATAAGCAGTAAGCTACTTTTATACTGACACAAAAGAGCTTAGGAAGGAGATTGTACTCCTTTAACTAGCCCAGGGCAAGGCCATGGGTGAGAACGGCCTCAAGGCGACAGAGAGGTGCCTTCTCTCATGTTCTGCAATGCCAGTGGAAGAGCAGATGTACCTCAACTTGCTCTGGTTGCCCCTTTGAGGATGGAGGGCTTACACAGTACTGCTGGGAGACCAGTTCACAGGAACCTTCCCAAATTCAAGCCACGCGAAAAACAAACAGATTAGTTGAAGCCATCAAAATGGTTGACGTGAGCTAAGCTTGAGGATTTTGTATAACTTGGATGAGGGAATGAACCTTGCGCAGCTTCTCCGCAGATCGTGCAGGACTGGCAACTTCTAACAGGGCAGCAGTGCCAGTGAGCTGGGGCTGCCAGCTTTGCCATCAGTACAGCGACCTCCACTCACCTATGCAGGCTTGGAGTAAAGGTAACTGGCATCACCCCCTCCGACCAAAACCTGTTTGGATGCCAATGCAGCCCACACCACTGTGCCCAACCCAATAGCAGTGAAAGGAAGGGGGAGGTCTTCCATCAGATGCAGCGCTCAGCTCTTGAGTCAAGTAGGCTAGACCAAGGGATGCAAAATATAGGACAATGACCCCACTGCCTGCTTCACCTCAGACAAATCATTGAGCCGGGCTGGCTACTGCTGTGCTCAACAGGCAGAGGACTTGTAGGACATGTAGACATGCAGGACACAAGAAAAGGAACACTTCCAACAGTCCATCAATGGCAGCTCCTCCCCAAAGTCCTGGCCTAGTCTCACTCCTTCAGACCCGAAGCAGTCAGTCTTACTGATGTGCCTGAGAAGCCCTGAGATAGCTCTGAGCGCACAGAAAGGCTCTTGAACTCCCAGGATTTCTGCATCTCTCCTGCTCAGATGGAAAATACTCTGATACGCAAGACAGATCCCAGTTTGAGAGAACCAAGGGGGCCCTGTGTGCATTTGTGTTAAAATGCCTTACACTGGCAGCTCTAGTCTAGCACTTTTTTAAGTCATGGGCAGTTTTGATCAGTGATTGCACCTGATTTGTGCAAAAAATTAGCACAGCAGCTGTGCTGCGTGGTGGTTCTGGTGTGTGCACCTCTCTCGGGCAGAGCAGCAGAAGGCAGCCCCAGCTCAGGCAGTGGCCTGATGTGTACAGAGAGACACAGGCAGAGGTGCATTCCCACCTCACTCAGCATGATCAGCACCACACAGACCCCTTCACACAGTACTATGAGGCTGCTCCCCACACTCACAGCTCCTGAATCAATCCCAGCAAGGAAATGGATGTTAGGATCCAGGGAGCAGTGATGCCTACCAGGTTCAGGTCTCCTTCTATAAATTCTTTGGAAACTCATCACCCAGACGACAGTCCAACCTGCTGTGACCACAGAGGTGTGCTTTGTGCAGCCTGATGACATTCAAGCTAGCAGAGCAGCACCTCTGGTAGAGAATAGAGTGAAGGGGGAAATGAATGGATGTGGGATCAGGGACTGGTATCTGAGCCATGTTTCTTATAGCCCCCGTATACCATTCCCTTTGCTCTCTTACACCTTGGATGTCTGCAGTAAGGTTCAGATCAAGCCCCAAGTGAGAGAGGAGGGCTTGTCCCCACAAACCGGGTCTTCTACAGCACAACAGAGCACCTCTCTTTGCCCTGACTACAACAGAGGGAGAATAAAGGATGCTGTGATCTTTTAAGGAACATGGAGTGAGATGGGGATGAGGGAGACAATGCACAAGACCACAGAACTGCTCTCACAGGGGTCAGCTGAGCTTTGGCTGACACACAGAAACCAGGACACACTGACTGCTACGGATTAAATGGGCTGTCACTGGCCAGCAATAGCCCAACTTTCTTCTGAACACACAGGTACGGTGGGTAAGAGGCCACGACTGCCTTGCTGCCTCCTATAACCTCCTGGCCTGGGTAACCCTTGCCTAGATCGACCCCTGAGCAGCCCCAGGGCCTGGAGCTCACTGGTGCAGTATAAAGAGGCCTGAGAGTGCAGGGCAGCTACCGCCATCACAGCTGCCAAAGCCAGCGCCTCTGCTGCAGACAGGCCCTTGACCCTGTGGAGTGGCGTGGCCCTCACAAAACCATCCTGCTTTTTTCTCCTCTCCATGCTTCTCTCTGAGTCCCTGGTCTCTTCTCTGCTTCTTGGTGCAACACAGCTCATGGTCCCTGCCCTTGAGGAGCCCCAGAGGAGCACTCCTGCACTGAGCCCAGCGCAGACATCAGGAGCAAGTCCCCCAATGCCTGCAACATGATGTACAGTCTGTGTGTTCAAAACAGGAGAAATATATTCCTTCCACACTACTAGAAGCCAAACTTCTGAGCTTGCCAAGCCAGAGATACCACACCATGGCAAGGTCTTGCTCTTAATATTTAAATATGAGAAACATCCCTTTGGCAAGTAAGTGCCTGTCTGTGGTAGAACAAAGAGACTTTTCTGCCAATGCATCAAGCAGAAGCGAACTTTTACTTGTTTGCATCACCAGGGCAAACAGCACGAAATATGCTCCTGAACTTTTGGTAATATTTAAGTGTCAGTCAGTTCTCTGTAAGTGCAATCCTATTCCAGACTTGTCACATCTGCAGATTTACAAGCTAGATGTCCCACAGGAGAGCACAGAAGAGAAAATGTTCGTATAGGGGGAAATATGTGTTTGCAATGCATCTGCATTGTGCAGCTGCACTGTGTATTATTACACTAGCTTCTCATTTTATTAAATCAGATCACTGCAGAAAGGAAAGAGCTCGGATGTGATGGCCTAATGGAACATCAAAATATGAAGGTTGCTTTCTTTAAGAAAAAAAAAAAAAGCATGAAAGCTGATGATAAATGCTGGTTTACGAAATCATTCAAGTCGATAGATACAAAGGTGAAGGAAGCTGTGAGAAACAGCAGCTGAAGATGCTCATAGATGGAATAAAAGAATATAAAGAAGCAACGCAGCAGTGAGGAGTTCAGCTAAGGCCCAGAGCTCTTCGCAGCCTTACGCTTCAGGGAACCAGGACCCTAAGCCTGGCCGAATCCCAGGGCTGTCCTAGCTCTCACGAAAGCCCAGCCATGCCAGTTGCTTCTGGCTAGATGTCCTGCTGGGCCTGTTTGGGGAACGGTTCCTCACTGTCCCCTCAGTGGATCTTGGTGCAGGGGGACTGGGCCAAGAGCAGGTGACACAGGTCAGTCCCTTCTGCTCACAGCGGTCCAGTCCCCCACCGCCCCTGCCAGGAAAGCAAATCAAACTTCTCCAGGAAAGTGAGGCACCGCACAATCCTGGCTTCATGCTACCAGTTGGTCTAATTTCTCTTGACATTTCTTCCGTAACAGCAACTGCAACGTGTCAGGATTAATTAAGCCAAACAGTGGGTTAGTCTCAAAAGAGAACACACATCTGCTGTGATGTGCCCCCACATAAAAGCCAAGGAGCCTTTCCTGGCATGGAGAGGGGAAAAGGGAGAAGGAAGCAGGAAGGATGAGATATCTTCCAGCAGAAGATGTGAGCAGCCTTGAACTGGCAGGGGTCAGATGAATACCAGCATGGATGGCTATGGCATTCCAGCCTGAAAGCAAGCGCCTTGCGCCTTGTGATTTAGCCCTTCAGACAGGCTCCAGCAGTTTTTGCAATGCATGCATTAGAGGTCTGGCAGGCAATTAAGGCCACTTCTCCCCTAGTCTGAAGATGGGACAGAGTTTGTTGGAAGATTCCCAGTGAGAGGGTCAGAGATCAATGCATGTCTATGCTCTGGAGACACGCATACAGCCCAAGCGGTGGCCTAGTGCTGAGGAGCAGAGTTATGCTTCCCAGTCTCAGGCTGAGAAGGGAAGTGGATCCCCAATATAACAGAATATGTTAAGTACATAGCAGCTGTTTTTTGTGAAGCCAACTCTCCCTTCCTGACGTGGCCAGGAGAGGGGTTTGCACAGGAGTGTGTGCAGTGGTAAAAGAAGCTCATACTGCCTGATAGCTGGAATAGCCAAGTGGTGGCATAGTATCCAGCCATTACCCTTGGGCCCTTTTCTCAGCTAGAAGGTGAGACATGGATGAGCCCCTCAGCTTAGTGGGTCTCAGTGGCACTCAATTTTTTCACTAACACAAGAGGACCATTATAAATGCCTGGGATGTTCTCACTTGCCCTTCTTTTTAGTTGCTTCTCCCAATTCCAGCCCTGCTGCCAAACCTTTCATTCTTTCAGCAGTCAGATGAGGAGCTGTAGGTAGTCTGTGCTTCCAGTTCAGCATTAATTCACATAAATTGAGCCCTGTCGCTTTCACCAGGGTGGCAGGTGGCTCAGTAATAAGAGAAATCCCCACAATTGTCATCATGTTTTAAGGAAGAAAAGGTATATTTTAGCAATGAAAAGAAGATGTCTTGTAACTGGCACTACATGTAGGATAGACAAGTCATAACATCCTGTATAGACATAATTACCTAAATACTAGTGTTGGTTGATTATCAAAAATCCTGATACATGAATCAGCCTTCTGCCTGATTGACTCTGAGTGACGTACTTGTGTGTCAGTATCTGGATAACCACAGAAATGCTGGGCTGAATGTCTTCTAATTTTAGGAAAGATTTACATTTGTCCAAAAGACTTCACCAACAGTATATTTATTAACATGCTCTTAAAATTAATCCTCTCATCAGACATCACTGCATAACCAAGGAGACCAGCTACAGGCAGAATGACAAAAGAATTCACTGCAAAACCTGTAACTTATTAGTCAAAACTGTTTATGAATAACTTCTGAGAAAATCCACTGGGAGAAAAACAGGATTGAGACACAATTCATGTACAGAAGAAAGAGCATTACATAAGCACTGAGCAACTGAGCCCATTTTACTAGGTAGTAATACTAGAACAACAATCTCTAAGCTGTGTTGTACAGATGTTACTACAATACAGGATGTTAAAGGGTTTGACCTTATTTGTCATACTCTGCATTCTTCAAGATACCCAGCCATATTTCTGCTCCCTTTCTATCAAAATAAGTGTAGCTATTTGGCAGAAGGTACACCAATCAAGCCAGGCTGGGTGTCGAAAAGGATGGAGAACACTTACAGGTCCATGTTTTTTTTCTATACATGATGTTCTTGAAAACCCAGAGCTATGGGTTCTCTCCCTGGCACAATCTTGATGTATATCGGTCTACGTATTATGCATACAGATATTATAACGGTGCATACAACCAATTCCAGTAAATCTCTTGTGCTCAGACATTTCTAGATATCCCTGGATCACAATATTCAAGCCTGACTCGAAATCCAAGTCCTTCCTTACCCCACCACTGATGAAGAGCTCCATCTCTGTCAGGGCCCGTAATGAAGAGGCACTATGTCTCCAGACACATGGCACACAATTGTCAAGGTCATTGTATGTCCTTAAGCATACTCCATCTGCATCCACACCTCACAGCTTATTGCACTTTAAGCCTGTCCACATGGTAAGTGGTTTTCTAATACCAGCCATAATTTTGCACCCAGTTGGCATGTCGGAGGCTATATTAAGCCCAGACGATTAATGCTGTCTTTGCTGAGAAGCAAGAAAATAGTCTCTGTGCTATTATACTCTGTCAGCTTTCCCAAACACTTCAGGCAACTAATTCTGAGGACTTTTTGACTGAGTTGACACAAAATGCATACTTCCCCTCTTGTTGCTTTTTAAATGCTTTAGGTTATTTTTATACTGCAGTCTCAGAGGTCATTGGCATAAGCATGTTCTGCCTCTCATCAGGCACTCGAGGAAATTTATGAAGACAGTCAGGTCCCATTTGTTCTGGTCATCCTCAGTGGGATAACATGTCTGCATAACGTGCGTAAGAAACAAGTTGTCATCAGAAGACCCTTGGGTCTGTCCATGGGGAGGGTATTTTGGAACAGATACGATGGTTACTGCTTTCAGTAGATATAAGAAGAAAATTGGTAGATGTGAAACTGGAGAGGGGCCACCTGGGAAGTATTAAGAAAGGTATAGGAAATCCATCAGGGCAAAACCAGAAGTCATTTATAAGATAGGCAAGGTGGGTGAAAAGCTTGAGAAAAATTCATACTTATATATTCTTAACTTCTGGGACTGAACATTTTGTGGACACACCATTCAGAAGACATTCCTGCTCAGGACTCAGTTTCCAGATACTTTCTGTCCTCATAGCATGAAATGAAGTGGAAGGATTGGTCTTAAATACTTAAGATGGTATTCACAGGGAATTGGAGATTATGCTTTGGTAACCACTTTCTACAGGAGCTTGTTATTGTTGACTGACAGGGCGCACACCAAGGTGAGGCTTGCAGCTCAGGAGTGAGTTAAACTGTGTGTGCTTACAGCCAGGGTGAGATGTAGGGGTCTGGACTGTATGTACCTACATGTGAACCAGGGGTCAAATGTCTGCTTACAGCCAACACAAAACGAGTCAACAAAGAGGCTGCAGAGCCATTCAGCCAAACAACTACGTCTACTTCAACAAAAGCAGCACAGCTCTCCAAACTGCACCACCTGTACTTGACTGGATCTCTGCTGACTGCCACGTCACAGCTTTCCATATTTAAGCAATGGAGTTGGAGTTAAATCCTGCTGTCAGGAAGAACTTTTGGAAATACACTCACTGACAGAGGCCAAAGTGAAACACGCTTCAGTCCTTGCATGTTCAACTGGCCTTGCCTTACCATTGTGTCCTGTTTTGCCTGTAGGTTGCTCTGATTAACATTAGGTATCTGCCTTCAAAGTGTCGATTGCAAACACAGCGTGCCCTGACATCAAATACATAGGTTGTTCTTTTGCAGACTCAGGGTGCTTTATAACATCATAATCAGTGAGACTTTAATTTCTCTGACTCATGTCATCCAGGTAATGGGGCTTCTGCAATTCTGAACAAAAATCAGTCCGAGGCAATCAATCACGCCATTGATTTGTATGCACAAAATGAGATGTTGCTCAATGGCAACATTTTGACATCCACTAAAGAGGAGATAGGATGGTATGGAAGTGAGAACTGGATGTTTTAACTCCCCACTGTAGATAAATTGTCTCGGCAACAATTCTCCTGTCCACAGAGTTGCCATCTCTTAACCAGTAAGCACTTTCCGTATGGATGTAGCATTCTGTTGGCTGTCTTCCCATGAGCTTTGTGAATAGGCAGTGCAAGCTCCTCACTTGGAGCAGAGAGGGTGTTGATGAAAGCTGCTTTCAAGTCAGTTCAATCCCTCTTGGATCAAATGATGTTTGGGAGACAGAAGACCTTCTGTTGCAGTAGTTAGAACAAAGTTATTTGTTTTACTACGTTTTACAATGTCAGCACAGTCACATGCAGAACACAGCCAACAAAAGGGCCTGTGCCCCTGCTGTTGTGCACCACCATTTCAGCAGGAATCCTAGAATCTGGGTTAGTTCCTCAGTGCCTGACCTTCAAAAAGGCCAACCATAGGGTGTTTAGATCTGGTATGTCTGCATCTGCTCCTAAGATTCCCTTTCTTACAGAGAGCACTAGCAGCATACTTTATACAGCATCCAAGTGGCTAAATTTTCCAGTTCTGGGCAATGTAATTTCTTGCAATTTCAATGTAATTTCAGTGTAATTTTAGGGTGCCCATACAGAAAACAAGAAAAGAGCAGTAAAGATATTATTCTCTTGCCATCCAAGATGTTCTAACACCAGAAGTAGTCGTGTACTCAGTCTCTCATTCCTGACAAATTCTTAATTGGCAAAGTACAGGGCCCTGTCCTCCACTCTTGCTGGATTACATCGCCACCTTCTCAGCTCAAGAGCCTACTGGGAGAAGTTCCTGGGAGATCAGGTATTTTATGTCTGAAGACTATTGCCTTTACCATTCTCACAAATAACACAAAAGAAACTTCAATATGATAGACTGATTTTATTTTTTTTTCAGGCAAATGATCACACCTAGTTTCATGATTTATACAAATGCAGAGTAACCATTTGCCTTGTAAGACAGATGAACATTATGGAGATCTTTTCTTGCATGTTGTTGGAAAGCTGAGAGGCAGTCTATTACAAAATCAATACTAAGGCTTTGGCAGAGAGGGAGGAAATAATCTGTCCTCCATATCCTGACTGGATAGGATAATATAGCGACAAGGAGGACAGTGACAATGAAACAGTCAAATAGTTGCTCAGTTTGGGGGTTGCTAGAGCCTCTGTCACTCAGATGCTTTGGGAACAGGTTATATAACTGGCAAGAAGGACACTGGCAAAGCTGCTCTTACCTTTTGGATTGGGATTGATTAGGCTAATTTGGACAGGCTAGAGCAATGGGCTGAGGCCAACTGCATGAGTTTCACTGAGGGCAAATGCCGGGGGCTGCCCTTGGGCCACAACAACCCCCAGCAGCGCTACAGGCTTGGGGAGGAGTGGCTGGAGAGCTGCCAGTTAGAAAGGGACTTAGGGGGGTGTGTGATTGACAGCCGGCTGAACAGCAGCCAGCAGTGTGCCCAGGTGGCCAAGAAGGCCAATGGCATCCTGGCTTGTGTCAGCAATAGCATGGCCAGCAGGGACAGGGAAGGGATCTGACCCCTGTGCTCGGCACTGGTGAGGCCACCCATTTTGCCAATTATTATACCTAGCATAAAGGACACAGCCAGCATAAAGATGAACCAATAACCAAACTGTATTTGATACAAAAGGGTCAGTACATGGGTGAGTGCTGGGGGTACAAACAAGTCAGATTATACATAATCAACATGAATCCATGGACCCCAACAACACTGCACAACCAACAACAGGTGGAATAAATGGTGAAATGCAGTTTCCCATAGAAGGGATGAGAGACAACCAAGTCAACAAGCCAAACACATAAGACCAAGGAAGCCACATGCTGAATCTTTACACAGCCCACATTTACAAAAGCCAGACCTGACTAGAGCCCAGTTCCAGGGAGGTAGGAGGTCCTTCCCCAACAAGAAACTCTACACAGTACATGTACCTCACAGACAGACACTGCCCCTCCTGCAAGTGGTCCCAGCTTTTATCCCTAAGTGGGACACCTGACCTTTGCTTACTTAATGTGGGACACCTGGGGCTCATTTACCCAATGGCTCTCCCTGCAAGGCCGGCCGCACCCTGGAGGGAAGCCTAAAGGCAAACTCATCACCCCTTTGTGGGTAGACTGTGGGAATCACCCATATGTCAGTCTTAATTTGGGGCTTGGGGTTGAAACCCCAGCATTTCACCACCCCTCGATGAGTGGGTTCAGTTTTGGGCCCCTCACCCCAAAAAGGCCATTGAGTGACTCGAGCGTGTCCAGAGAAGGGCAACGGAGCTGGTGCAGGGTCTGGAGCACAGGTCTGATGGGGAGCGGCTGAGGGAACTGGGGGGTTTAGTCTGGAGAAGAGGAGGCTGAGGGGAGACCTCCTGGCCCTCTACAGCTCCCTGAAAGGAGGGTGCAGAGAGATGGGGGTAAGTCTCTTTAACCTAATATTAAGTGACAGGACAAGAGGGAATGGCCTCAAGTTGCACTAGGGAAAGTTTAGACTGACTCTTAGGAAGCATTTCTTTCCAGAATGGGCTGCCCAGGGAGGTGGTGGAGTCCCCATCCCTGAAGGGGTTTAAGAGTAGGGTCGACTTAGCACATAAGGATCTGTTGTAGTTGGGAACTGTCAGCACTAGGTTAATGGTTGGACTAGATGATCTTCAAGGTCCTTTCAACCTAGTTGATTCTGTGAACTTCTCAAAGTCTGTTAAGGCTTACAGTTCAGTAAAAAGTACAGGATCTGGTCAGGATCAAAGCCCCACAAACAAGCATTGGTAAGTCAGGCCAGACAGGATCATGGATGCATTAGCATGAGACCCATGGCCCATGCTGCGCTGCCTTCTGCATTCTAAAACATCTGCTGGAAACAGCAGGAGTTTGGATGTGTAGGAAAGCAGGACTGGTCCTTGATATTCAGTCAGAAGGTCCTAGGATTTGGGCTGAAAAGAGTTCTCTGCCTCATGCAGACATTGCAAGCCCCTTCACTTGAGTTATTTGATGCAAAATATCTCTGCTCATTGTTGCCGGAGCTGCTAAATTAAGTGTGTTACTTTCTATAAATCCTTCCTGTTGTCAGTGGGTTGCCTCTTACTTATGGCCATTGTCCCTTTTTTTGCTACCAAGGAAAGAAACATAGCAGAGAGGTTTTGTTTAATGAGCCATCACATTTAAACATCATTTGTCTCAGTTGTTTTCCTTTTCTCATCTACCTTTGCTCATTAAACTCCACCCTGCTTGGCTGTTAACAGCACAATCATGGGGAGCAATAGCATCACGAGATTCCTTGTACCAGCATGATGTTGCTAACCCTGCTGCTTTCCCCCCATTCACCAGCTCTGATGGGTCTGTGCTTGCCTAGCATTAAAGCTGGGGTAGCAGCAGCTTCAGAGCCAGCTTAGTCCAAAGGCTGAACAGCTGGAACTGTGCTTCCCCATATGGAGCAGGGTTTCAGATGGATTTTCTTGGTGCTGCCTGTGACGATCACCTTGTCCTTTTGCATGTCTGTCGCAGCCAGTTGTCAGCCCCTTGCCTCCACAGAGGGTGTGGGGCAAGGGAAAGAGCCAATGGGCTGTTCTGTACAGATGGCACATCATCTGCAGCAACACTCAGCGGGGACAGGGGACAAAACCAGAAGTGAGGCAGACGAGTGGTGCTTGTGCCCCTCTGCAGAGGTGCGGCAGGAGATCCCCCGGCATAAGGGTTCTCCTGTGCTCCCTTCCCTGGCGAGGAACTGCAGCAGTCCTAAGCTAGGCAACTGGAGGTAGCACCAGCCTCACTAACAGGGCAAGGCTTTGGGATAAGAGTTGCTGGCTCCAGTCACTCTAAGGCTGAAGATCCTAACCAAAGCCAGAGACATCAAAAGCATCTCCACAGTTCTCACCTTCATGTGCATTCTTGAATCAGAGCCAAAAAATTGCCCTTACATTCCTAAAACTCTTGCTGTGTCAGTTTTGGGGAGGAAGGGTACTCCCATTGACTCTTAACATTTTTAGCATGAAGGGCTACAATGAAAACTCAGAGTCAGTGTCTGTTATCTACCTCCATGGCTTTGGTGGTGCATCTCTTCTCAGCTGTCCAGGACATTCAGATCCTGGTGGATCCGAATCAGGATCAAATCAGGTGGGATCTCATCAAGAGAATAAATCGAATACCCTCAGTACAACAAAACAGGGAAGACTGGCCCCAAGGAGGGCGTTTATGAGAACATATTGTAGCCTCAAATCCCTGTTAGAGCTGGTCAAATTTGAGGCTTTTTCTCAGACCGTTAGGAATACTCAGCAGACACCCTGAGTGGAGAGGTTAACATCAACCTCAAATAAAGTCCATCTGCCTTTTCTCCCATCATTCAACCCTTTTGTGAGCTGAAGGCAGCCAGGACAGAAGATGCACATTTTTGGCATATGCATATACCCACTCTTTGATAATCCACTGTGCAGCTACTCTGCCTTGGCCCTTGGGTAACCCTGAGCATCTTTTCTTGGGCTTAATTGGCCATCATAACCATAAGGCTCACAAGAAAAGTATTCCTCTGGTGGAGTGAGGACCCAAGAAATAGCACTTTTCTAACATGTGGCAGGTGTGCTGCTTTGTCACCACCCAAACCACCGCCCCACATGTGTGCACACACACAGAGTGCTGAGCCCATCTTTCACAAGGTAAACAGGCTGTGGCTACTTTCTGCCAATACTCAGCCTCAGAAAGTCAGAGCTGAACATCTACTTCTCCAAGGCTTAACCCTGTGAGCTCCATGAGTGGGGCTCAACCTCTTCCATACTGCAACCCTGCTCGTCTTACAGGGGGTCAGAGGACTTGCAGCTCCCCAACACTCACTGGATGTTCCTAATTTTCCTCTCCCCTTTTTCCACCCACCTAGGCTGCAAACACTCTTCTAGACTTGTTAATTATTCTGTGTACCTTTCCTTCGCAGGGAAAGATGGCATTTTCATAACATCATGTCCAACACTGGCAGAGCAGAGCTGATTCCTCTTTTATGAAGGATATGATCCAGAGCCAGAGAAGTCTCTCTTTCCCCTGATTCTTATTTTCCATATTCAACTTATTCTTTTAAAGCTACACTCTTTATTCAGCAATACCTTCTAGATTTTGTCAGTGTGGGGAGATTTTACCAGCGTAAACTGGATTGTGAGATTGAAAACTTTACTTTCACTTTACCGGTGAATATATGGATAGAAATTCCTTCCCTCCCTTGTTTTAGTTATGTTTTGGAAGAAGCTTAAATTAAACCAAAAAAAAATCATTTATTCTAAAAGAATGTCTGCAGGGGACATAAACCAATAGTACCTTAATTTGCCTGTATTTTGATTGCTTTAATGTTTCTAATTACAGTGGTAACACTTCTCCCATTTGACAAGTCAGGAAGACAATTTGGCTCAACCAAGGAAGCTGGAACATGGGTTATGGGAGATGTACATCACCTTCCAAAATGGCTTGCTCCTGCCAGCTTGGAAAAGAAAGGATGCTCTCATTGGCATTCTGTTATTTCAGCCTGTTCTTCCTTTGGGGCACTGATGGGGTAGCATTTTCAATGACTTTGCAGTGGCAATGAAAATGCTGCTACTGCCAGTTTTGGCAAGAAAACTTTGTGGGCATATGCAGAATCACAGAACATAAAGTTGAAAGAAACCACAAAGAATGATCTCTGCTTTCCTTCTGGGAGAAGACAAGATCACTTCAGTGTGTTCATCCAAACTTCTCTTCAGGCAGAAGCCATTTATTCCTGTGCTTTATTACTGTACCACTCGTAAAGGCTTCTTAATGTCTAACCAGATCTTCCTTCTGTTTACAATTACATGTTGTCCTATGCTCCAGGAGACACAGCACTGATTATTTCTTCGAAGTGTGTCAAGGCCAATACAAATTTAAAAGTAAACACAGGACTGTGAGTGAGGTATCTAAAGACTGACACTTATGTACAACTGGATGGAATCCACAGCCTGGACAATTTTTAAGGGATCTTCATAGACAACATAAAGTGCTAAAATCTTCACTGTGGAAAATTTTAATCCAATTTGCTTAGATGGAAGAGAAAGATGGGAGCTTTTTTTCTAATGCCTGCAAAAATGTGTTTCTCTTATATCCAGAAGAATGTTAATTCAGATCCCTTAATAACATAGTCTGAACTATAATTTAAATGGTAAGCAATAGATATTTATATCTTAGTAAATTTAATCCTAAGTATCCGACTCCATTTGAATGCTAGAAAGCTTTGAATTCAGTGCTACTTATTATTCACTAGAGATATCCTGAGTGGCAAAATGACCTCTGCTGGTGTTCTTTTCCAGCACATCCTATGAAATCGTACCTCCAGTCTCCAAGGAACAGGTCAGTGGGAAGAGGTTACACCCAGAGCTAACAGCACACCAAGCTAAAATCTACTCCTAATTCAAGAGCTGGGCTGGGGCTAACAAACTAGAGTGTAGTACTCCATGCCATTCATGGTGAAGCAGATGAGATCTTCCAAACAGTGACTCGCTTCCAAAAGTCACCTCTGAAAAGCCAGCATCTCCTCTAACTGACAATCCTATTTCTCCCTCTATCCCTCTGTGCCACAGATGCTCCTGTGTATTAAATCTGTGTATTTCATCTGTCCCCACACACATTCCTCTCCATTACATTAATTCTGCAGTGAGGACTGTAGAATTGTTCATGCCTTTCAGGAACATGTATTTGGTGAAGCGTCGAGTATGGCTGTACTTCCCTCCTATAACCCCCCCAAGCCTTCACCAAATAGTGAGAAACAGCTTGAACCAGAGCTAGCATCTTCAATTTAAAAAGATCTCAGCAGATTGTCTTCCAGGAACTGGATGTGGGAAGTTTCTAGTCTCTCAGCTCCAAGACAGCAGTTCCCAAGAGTTAGGCACATTCTTATGGCCAGACAAGTGTTTTGTCACCATGCTATTCACTGCTGAATCAAGACAGCCCATCTAAAACAGCAACAAGGGCAAGGGAAGGGAAAAACCCACAGAAGTCAACAGAGTAATGCTTCAGGTAAGTGTATCTTTGTAATCAGTTCAACCCCATTTTTAGTCTTAGACCCAGACTCTGTATGTGCTCAGGCCCAAACATAGAAAGCTCTTTATTTCCTTCTGGAAAACTCAGAACATCTGTCTTTAAAAGTCAGTGGGCAAGGTCTTCTGGAGTCAGTCCTCTCTCTTTCTGGTTCATTCTCTAATGCCCTCTTTGATCACATCTCAATAAACTTGCCAGTGTCCTTCCTCTTCCCTTCCACCCACCATCTTAGAAGATCACCCCTTCCGAGCCACTGGCTCCCTCTGCTCCCAGGAAAGCACATCAGGTCTGATTTCTGTAGGCACCGGACTGAACACCTACTGTTTTCTGCAGAACCAGGAGCAGAGTCAGGTGGAGCACGCACTTGTCCAAGCCCTGGAGGTTAGGACATTCATGAAAGTTAAGGTAAATTAACCAAAGATGTGAAATGAATGCACATGAATTAAAGCATGTTAAGACTTGCGTGGACATTCGGGAATAAAGTGACCTTGCTTTGCTTTTGTTTAATTGTCACCATAGTGAAACGAGGCCATTTTCCTTCTGTATCAGAGCACCCACAAAGAGGTTTAATACACTTCGACTTCTGTGCATTAACTCACACCTCACACTAATTTGTCTTAACTCCCCATGTAAACAAGCCCTCAGAGGAGTGGTTATTCCTCTCTCATGTGACAGTTCACTTTATCACAAAGTGAAATATGTTGGAGAAAACTATTTGCAGTGAATTTTCCCTCAGTTCTGCCTGCAGTGACATCTTTGTTGTGAATTGCTGCAGAACTTCTCCCTCTGCCTAAGCTTGTCTGCTTTTTTCCTCTTTAAAACACCTATATTTGGACAGCTTATAATTAGTAAAGCAGCATCCCTCTACCAGGCAGATAGGGAACTGCTGGTCTGGTCTACAGGTGGGGTATGGAGGTGATGCAGGGAGATTAACTGCTGGGCTCAGGGTCACACAGGGTATCGTCAGCTCAGCATAGAAATTGTCTAAACCCAGGCCTCTTTTGCCCCTGGAAATGTCTTTTCTCCTCCCTTCAGTGAATCTTTCCTCATTAGAAATAGTCGATGAGCTTCTTCAAACCTCAGGATCACACCAGTTGTGTGGGAAAGAAAAAAATTACTGCCACTGTCAACGACTCCCATGCAGGGACAAATCTTTTCCTCTCCCCCCTTCTCCTCCATTCCCCCTTTTTACTTAGGAGCAGTAGGAGACCTTCACATTAAGACACTGAACCCATCACAGTTGGATGAGACAAAGCTGGAGTGAGAAGGGAGGTGATGGAGGCTGAGACAATGTATTTTTAGTCATTTCAATGAATTATGGAGATGTGAAGTTGATAATTTATTGAAAGAGGGAAACGGGGGACTCTATGTAAATGTTTTCAGATGAATAATTAATGTGGCTTTCTAGCATCAGGGGGTCTTTAATTAAAGCCTCTGTTAAACAAGGCAAGGCAGACGGGCCCATCTCCTTGCAGCAGCTAATTGCACCTTTCCCATGTACAGATACGATTCAGAGACGAAGCATCATTTGCATCAATAAAGAAGGACAGATCCTACATAGCACAAGTGGCAAGAGGCTGTGGAGACCAGCTCAGTGACCCCAGGGCTGAGGTGGTTTGCATCACATTTTAAATTAGCTTGGCATACAGGACAAACGAGGGGGTCTGGGGAAGCAAGGATGGAAGGGGCACTCCGGCCACAAGGCTTTGAGGAATGCTGAAACCCGAGGTTCAGACTGGACATTAGGAAAAAAAAATTCACAGAAAGAGTGGTCAGAGAGTGGAATAGGCTGCCCAGGGAGAGGGGGGAGTCCCCATCCCTGGATGTCTTTAAGGGCCGTTTAGATGAGATGTTGGGGGATGTGGTGTGGGGGAGAACTTTGTAGAGTTGGGCTGATGGTTGGACTCGATGATCCCAAGGGGCTTTTCCAACCTGAATGGTTCAGTGATTCTATGATTCTGTGAAGAGGGACCTAGTGACGGGGTTATCCAGGCTCTTGCTGTCACTCCGTGATCCATTTGCCTTCCGAAAGTCTGTCCCTTCCCATGCTCTCCTCCCCGTCCCGTGGTGAAAGATGGGTTGACAGCAAAGGGGAGTGCAGCAATAAGGCAGCGTTCTCAGAGTGGAGTGACGAGGCAAACCTGTGCCTTCCCACTACCCCGCTGCTATCCTTAGCCCCAGCATCCTCCAGAGGCACTGTTCCCTCTGGTGAACATCGCACCTGGGCTCTCCCTTCCCGCAGGGATTTCACAGCTGATGGGGAGGGGATGAAGGTTCACTGTGGGCTTCAGTCAGAACAGAGCATCCCCTCCCTCTGATGCCGCGTGACGGTGAGACAAAATGAAGCCTTCTCCCTCACAAGGGTTTGGCTTCCCAGGAGGTCTATGATTATCCCAAGGGAAAGTATAAAACCATGACAGCTTCAGGAATCAGAATGAGACAATTAAAGAATGACAGAAACTGCCCCAGTTAATATCACTGAGGACCTTCTAGGATAATCCCAAATTTGGCTTCTTTAAACCCCTGAGGAAGAGCAAGTAAGTTTCTGAATGGGGGACAAAGTCTCATTTTCTTGGAGAAGGATCTCTAATTTAGACACAGATAGAACAGTTTTAACACCTTGGCAAAGAAGCAGCATCCCACATTTTTTTATTCATTTTTATCGCCAGTAACAGTCATAACATTATAAAGTGAGGAGGGAACAAAGAGACAGCTGAAAGTCTTTTTAATAGAAAGGGTTAAATCTAAAGTAGGCTAAGCAGGTTCCCAAAGCAAATATTTCCAAATACAGAAGATAATAACATTTTTCTTTCCTGCACTGCCGAAGATGGGGCTGAAGGAGACTTCAACGGGTTACCCAGTCCATGCCAGTCATCTGTGAGAGAGGTTTGCCTAACCTGCTGCAGTTATCTCCCCACTTTCTGAAGCCATACTTGAGGCACTCCCTTTCGGCACTGAGCACAGACAACCTGGAGAGCATCCCCCTCAAGAAAGGTCTCTCTGTTCTCCACAAACACCTCAGTTTTCAGGAAAGCACCAAATCTTAAGGATTTGGGAGCACGCGTTTTCTGTTGGCCCACACCAACGCTCTTGACAGGTCTGACGCGCGCCTGCGAGCTCAGCGAAGGTTTCCTGCTGGTTTCTGGAGGCAAAAACCGCAAAAAAAAGTCTTGGAGGATGAACTCGGAAGTCCCTGCGAGCAGCTACGAGGCTCTGCTGCTCTCTGCTGGGAAATGCGGGTAGAGCCCTAGCAAGAGGATGTACTGGGTGAAGAGCTGGATGGTTTGGCTTGGTCTCTGCACAGAAATTCTCAGGGCTGCCTCTGGGAAAGCAGACACCTTGGTGCAGTGTCCTCCTCAACGTCGCTGGAAGCGGGCCCACGTCAAAGCTGCTGGTGTAGGAGCAGTATGGGCACAGTTCAGCAGCCCCAGCCCTCCCTACCTCATGCAGGAGCCGGCCTTCTCCACATTGCCCTGTTGCACTTACACCTGCTCTCCTCCCAGCCTGTAATGCATTTACTTTCTCAACAACCTTCTGGAGAGGGACAGAGCGGTTCCCCCACCACACAGGTAAGGAACCAACACGCAGGGCAACTGTGTGACCCTGCCAGAGTCACGGAATCACAGAATCATCTCGGTTGGAAAAGACCTTGAAGATCATCCCGTCTAACCATGAACCTCACCCTGACCGTCCCCAACTCCACCAGATCCCTCAGCGCTGGGTCAACCCGACTCTTCAACCCCTCCAGGGATGGGGACTCCCCCCCTGCCCTGGGCAGCCCATTCCAAGATTTCTCTCCAAGGGCCTCTGCCACTTCCTCACAGCCTGATTTTTTGATCATTGCTCGGTGCCACAAAGCTGCTCTTTGCTCTCCAGAGCTCAGGAAGTCTTTAACTATGTCTGGCTGCAACTGTGCAGAACCACAGGTCAGAGATTCTTGGAGCCAGAGTGTGCAGCGAAGTGCGAGGCCACGGCCTCCGGTATGGGCTGGGCTGCAGCAGCCTCATGGATCATGCAGCAGGTGAGCTTGCCGCTCTGGCCAGCAACCTCAGTCCAGGAGAAAGCCTGAACCCTGACAGCAGTTCCAGCACGAAGGAGGGGGGAAAATTCCCCAGCCTGGTGCTGACCGGGGCCCTCTGCCCCCTTAAGCAGTGACATTTAATTTTCTGATGTGTTTCATCTCATGCATCTCATTACGATTTTCAAGTATCAGATGAGATGACAGGATTTTAAGACAGGCATTTTCAGGATTTGACTATTTTATATATATGTTTACAGCTCAATAAAATAAGAAAAAATATTCAAAGTGAACAGACTGTGGAAAGTGATTCGTTCCAACTCTTCACTGCAGACTTGCAAGAAACCAATCAAAGAGGCTCAGGAGTGGTTTGAGCGTAATTTATTAACCCAAAAGGGGCCGCATTGTTAACCAACATTATTTATAGTGAACAGCTCAACCATCTCTACTGAACAACTGTGTGATACTGCAGGGACAAATGCAATGAGTTACTACACAGATAGGACAAAACCAGCAGCAGATCTTTGTTACAGCTGTTAGAAAAAGTGTCCCCAGGAGACAGACACTGAATCTCTAATAGCTATCTTATTTCTCTGACAATTTATTTAAGTTTTAACTTAACAGCAGGAATGATAGCCACAGTTACACAGTGACTCCCAATAAAGGAGCGTATTGCTGATCTGCAGCTGGTGTTTTCTTATTTATTTCAAAGTCTTTAAGTTCCAGACTTAGCATATGGTGCCATATAAATAATGATATAATAATACGTTTTTGCTTTCCATGTGCCTGGATAGAAAAAAGCTATGTGATTTATGTTACATGAGCATTGTATTTAAGGCATTATTTGGCTCAGAATTTTTAATGCATTTAAAAATGCATCTTCTGCTTTTTGTAATCTGTTCTTTTGAAAGAATAAACAGAGCAGTGATGTTTATTTAATGGAGTCATTCATCTTACTTCCTTGAACAAAATCCTAGCTTTCCAGCCCCAGCAGCCAGTTCCCTGCAGTAGGCAGTAGGGTTGGAAATGGAGAGATCTGCTGCTTACCAATGAGGCACACATGAAAGAAAGACACGGGGCTCAAGATTTACCCACAGCAGGACGTTATTTGAAGCCAGCAGGCAGCTGAGAACTGCTTAGTCCTGTTCAGCAAAGGATGGAGAGGAGAAACCCATGGGAGAAGTTCTGCAGGGAATTGTGCTGTGGAGAAAACAGCACTGGGATGGCTCAGCACAAAACTACCCATACACACACAACTGAAAGCAGGTGCCTGCTTCAGCTGTAACTGTAACCGCAGTTATTAGAGCACACACTGCCCCCCTGAAGTATGACAGGGGTGTAACAGTTTACAGCTTTCCTTTCAGACCCTTGATAAACTAGGTCTGTGAGCATTACAGCTGTGCAGGGCAGGGAGGATCTAACTCACGCCTCAACTGTTTCTTGACATTGCTGTCTTAGTTTCCAGACTGACTGGCAGCAAGACCTCATCAAGCAGAAACTTCTTCACAGCTACAAGGTTTGAAAATGTGAGTATAAACATTCACAGATCGCTGCAGAACAAACAGATTTTTTCTAACAGGTGTACGAGGCAAACCAGTGAATATTCTGTCTACAAATTTAGGCCTGCTCCATTGGTCCACAGCTCCTGGAGGAAGTATGTCAGGGTCCACAAGTCAAAGACTGACAGTCCCAAGCACCAGGCAGTATACTGTACCCTCTCCCATCAGTGGAGGCTGAAGAATTCAGATCATCAAATCTCCCTGAGAGTCTACCCCACCTAAGACCCTTGAACAAGTTTATAGATTTTACCCAGCATCTTTCAAGATCTTTCCAAGTGAACACAGACCATAAAAACCTCCACACTCAAAAAGCCAGCAGTCCCATGCTGTCTGGGATCATCACAATCACATGGGAAAGTGAGAGAGGCAAGATGGGCTCAAAGGAGATGAGTAATGGTCTGACATCACATGAACGCAGACAGCAGCACTCCAGTGTGAGACCATCTGAGTGGTCAGCGTGGCTGAGGATACAGACAACGCCTGTCACTGGGCTAGTACTGCAGCAATGAGGAAGCCTCTTAAGAAGTCAACAGCATAACTTGAAAAACACACACACAGAGCTGCTTTGAATGGAAGTTTAGCACAGGTTTTGGAAGTCCTGTATCCTCCTCTGTCTCACTCCCCCATCAAGCCCCATAGCAGTTTCAGCCACTCCAGTTTCAATCCTGGCTCTTGTCACAGTGGAGCATGAACCAGAGTATTTCAGAAGTTGGTTACTGTGGTAACCCAGCACAGCTTTTATCTTTATTCTTTTCATCTCCTTTTTGGGGGAAACTGTCAATCTGTTTATTTGCTTTTTCTGATGAGTTCATCATGCAGCACACCATCAGGATCTATGTTAAGCTGAGGAGAAAGTAACTCTCACATGAATGTACATGTAAATATTTCTCTCAGCACTCTACTACCCTACCTCTTGCTTCCCTGCTTCTCTTTACAAGCTGACATGTGCTTTTCCATCTGACCCTCTGTGTACAACCTGTCTCTGCCTTTCTCCTCCAGGCCTCCCACAGTACTTACTAAAAGGACAAGAGCAAATGGCTACACTTGGGTTTGTTTACATCCTTTAGAGGAGCACGGCCAGGCTGAAAACACGCTGGAATTCACGGTGAAGTGACTCAGATCCCTACAAAGCAAAAAGCCGGTGGCAGGCTGGGCACTGGGCAACCCTCATGCCCTTCCCTCTGCCGAACGACACTTCTACCAGGCCACAAGCGGCCAGAGGTCCCTCCCAGAGAACTCGCTGGCTGCTGACACGCACCAAGAGCCCTCTGTGACTGCTGCGGGGGTAGGGTGGAGCCGGCGAGGGGGTGGCCACCAGGCCCAGGCCCAAGCCCAGGCCCAGGCCGCCGCGCCGCCC
>NW_020799091.1:123867447-123882773 GCF_003259725.1 Athene cunicularia
GTCTCGGCCGCCTCTGCCCTCGGGCCCCCGCGGCCTACTGCCTCCTCCCGCCCCCCAAATGAAGCGTCCTGAGCTCCCTGCCCACAACCCAACTACAGGGATGGGTGCTGGTCCTGCCCCACCTCTGGCCTCCCCCCAGCGCTCTGCTTCAGGCAACACAGCTACAACCAGGAACCTTCAATCAGCCATCGTGGCTCCTGCCTCCTCGGTCCCAGGCAGTTTGGGGATGAGGGGGAGAAATGGGCCAGGACCCTGCTTGAGCTCAGTCACAGGACTAGGAATGGGAGCGTGGGGCATGGATACAGCATAGTCCACAGCTCAGGGGTGAGATGGTTGAAGCTTATCCAGATTTCAGCTGCTTGCTGTCAGGGAGCAAGACCAGAGCTGTGCCAAGCAGGAAAACAACCCAGGAGCTGAAGGCACCTGCAGCACAGGCAGGACAGTGCCCTTAACTAACAAGCACTTGGGCAGGGTGCTTAAGAGGTCTCACTAACAGTCCCAGACAGGGCAAAAGCAGTGAGTCAGGTCTGGGTCCATCCAAGGAACTCCAGAGACAAAACTGCCTACAATATACACTTAGAGTCCCCCTGGGAAAACCAGTCCGTAAGTGAAGATCTTAGACAAGTGAAGACAGGTACACCTTCTGCATAGCTCAGACCAGGTCTGAAGGCTTGGGCCTGAGCCTAAATGGAGTTCCTGGCTCATGGGTAGCAGGTGTGGGTGAGACCAGTCACAGAAATTTCAGCCTATTTGTGCATGCTCTTAAGAGGGGCTGCAACATATGCACAGAAGGATGCAGTGATGTGAGGTATCTGGTCTGCAGGGCTACATGTTTAAAATATTCTTTGTTCTTTATTTGTTACATATTTCAGCAAGAGCCCAACGATCATTCAAAATCTGAAGTGAAGGAATCTAGCATACCACCAGCTGCTGAACCACCTGAGGACCAGACACCTCTAGTTGAATCCCTGTCATCACTGGATGACTGGTGAAAACACCAGCATCTGCAGACCAGCCGTCTGTAGTGGAACTGCCAGTGTCTGCAGACCAGCTGGTTGTTGAGAAACCACCAGGTTCTGAGGACCAGTTACCTGTCATTGAACTTCCCTCAACCAGAGGAAACTCACATAAGATCAGATCACCTGCCAGGTTTCAAAGTCGAGATATACATGTCTGACTCTGCACAGACTGGCAGCGAAACACCTGAGGCTGGGTCATCGGCAACTGTAGTCAAGCCAACAGACACTACATGTGAAATATTGGAGCAGCCAATGGTATATGAAGACCCCTTTGAAGTCTCCGTTAAGTACATGGAGAAACATAATATTCTGCAGATATTTCAGGTGAAATATCCTTTTTTTTCTTCTCCCTTCAGAGGCTTCCTTGAGAAGCTGGGCCTAAATTTAGCTTGGACCAAATTATTCCTCCCCCAGATCCCTCTTTGTCCTGTGCTTTCTTAAGCATAAACTTAAGCAAAGCAGTAGAAAAGGACCCTTGATCATATTTGGGGATTGAAAGAGATGCTTGCTTTTTAAGATGCAGCTAGTGTTGAAGCAGAAAGTGCAGCCACCCATCTACCCAAGGATCAATACTTCTTTCCTTCTGTCTCTCTTTGTCTCAGGAGATCACAGAAAAACTGGTGTACCACAAGCCTGATGACCCCTTGCAGTTCATCCTGCTGCAGGTATGGTGTCTTCTTGGGGCTCAGTGGGGACTGTCTGTTGGGGCCGCAGCAGAAAGCCAGCTATGCTGAGCACACCAGAAACATGGTCAACCCGTGACTATTTATCTTACTGTGTCTGCTCACTTGGGATGAGAAAAGCACAGAGCAAGAGCAAAGTGCCCAGGGTGCAAGGAACCACATGTGCTCTAAAAGGAGAGGGAAGAGAGGTGTGGGAGGGCAGGTATGTGGAAAAGCCGGGTGTGAGGGGCAGAACGGGGTGGATGTGCTCCAGAGGACTGTTATTTGAGAGGTGAAGGAAGCTTAGGGACAGAGGTAGGGCCCCTCTCTCTCCCTGTGACCCTTCTCCAGCTCCCTCTGTCCCACACACCCCTATTCAGGAGAGCTGTCTCTGCTGATCCTGCAGGGTTGTAACACACAGGAAATTCAAAGTCAGCAGAGTGAGGTGATAGTTTGGAAGTGAGTTAGAAGAAGTGTGGGGAGCTCCTTGGGGAAAGGAGGAGGTCAGAAGAAGGAGCAGACAGAGAAAGAGAGTCTTTTTCTTGAATGCCCTCTAGTCAGTCAGGGGAAGCACCATCTTGGTGATTTGCTGTGAGGTTCGTGCTGTACTGAATGCAGAACCAGCAGAGGAATGGCAAGGTCAGTTCTGGGTGCCAGTGGTAATAGACTCCCAGACAATCCTTTTCCTTTTGCCCAGGTGCAGTCTATGATGAATGCCAGGCAGGCAAAAATGGAGGGAATATTGGAAGAGAATGAAGATACCGACGTGTTTCTGGAAGAGGTCTCGTGCACTCCTTTTGACTCCTACTGACCTTGCTATTTTGGTATCGCATGGGGCCTTCACAGCACCATGCTTTTGTAATCAGCAGTAGCTTGGAACAGGTCTGCTTGTATCTCTGTTTCCTGATTTTTCTGTTCTGTGTGCTTGTGCTTCCCCTTGGGTTTAAATCCTGCAACCAAGTATTGGTTTGGTCGCACAAACTCAAATCTTAAAGCGTGTGTGGACCTGCATGCACATACAGCACGTCTTGAAGAGGCAGGGTTGCTGAACTCTGCAGTCTCTGCATACAAATGCATAAATCCCACATTTAGGCCACCTGTAGATTCTGCTTTTCTGTGCAGGAAAACTTCATGTCTCAGACAATGCAAGCACAAAAGCAAATAGAATTAAAAAGCAGCCCTGGACGACCCACAGTCCTCTCTTTTTTCATGATGCATTGGTGCCTTACTGTCTCCAGCTATGCAGCAGCACCAGTGCCCATCTCATACTTTGAGAGGCTGGGTCTGTGGCTTTCCCACTGCCCCCAGGGCTCCTCTGATGCAAGAAACTGTCTCTCTGCCTCTTCCACACACTGGGCACAGCTGCCTTACCCTTAATCATCCCTGTTGGGTTCCAACCACTCTGCTTTTTGGGGTTGCCCTGCTTATATCATTGCAAGTACAGTGTATATTTTGATAAACTGAAGCAACAGTTGCATGCACCGTCTGGGGCTTCAGAAGGCATTGTCACTCAGGAATGTGGGAGGTGAATAAAACCAAACCAATGAACAAAAAAAGCACTGGTAGCCCAGGAAATTCAGAGTCAAGGTACACTTTGCAAAAACGTAATTCAAACTGCTTTTGATTCTCAAAACACAATCCTCATTTTTGTACTATCCAAGTGTCTGCTTCTTTCCCTGTAAAGAAAGATGGTCTTTCTTTTTCTTGTCTCTTGCCTGAAGATTATTGAAAATGTGCAACAGAGCATACTGTTATTTTGGCTTCATTTCATCTGTATGTACAGTAGATGCCAGAAAGTTTTTTGTCGCTACAGACTTTTCTCTTTTTTAGGCAAGTGCTCTAATTTTCTGACGGATGGTAGTGTATTCCCAAATGGCTGTCTCTATGTCTGTGAAGAGAGCACCATAGAAACTTATCTTCCATCTATCTAATTTCAGCTAGAAGTCTGATGATTAGGTTGTGTGATACACCACAGCAGAGCTTGAGCCCGAAGAGTCTGTGAATAACAGAGGCAAATATTTGGCATACAAATTCTGTGTCTGAAAAAAGTTGCCTTTCTACCTCAGGTTCTCAAAAAAGATGAGTTAACTCATGTGTTTCCAGGCTAAAGGCAGATAATCACCCCTGTCATTCAGGACAGGAAGGTTTTCAAGGTTATTGTGAGCCTAAAGATGGCTCAAGATTCAGACAAAATCTTCATGGGTTTTATAAGAAGTCTGATGTAGACTTAGGCACCTAGGTCCTGCAGTGAGATGCTTTGGAAAGCCTTACTTTCTTAAGCAACTGGAAGAATTGGACACTTAATGATAACAGACTGGTTTTGATCCTGATATATTTTTGATCAAGAATTTATAAGCATCCCTGTGTACACATGCCCTGTGAATGTGAAAGAAGTGCTAATGCATCTCTGTGAAACAGGGAATGCATGGAAGATGAAGATAGCGGCTGAAGTCTTTTCACCTCTATGGTGATTTGTTTTCCCAAGAGATGGAGAAGTTGGCATGTCTTTGAATTTTCTTGTGGAACAGGATTAGGGTGATTCTGGGTACAGCCTTAGCTGTGAATTTCCTGCTTCTATCATTTGTGTATTATATTTTGTTGTTCTCTTTTACTTATGAAAAAACTTTGGGCTTGTGGTATGTTCTCGGACTATAGGTCTGTGCCCTCAACTTCATGTCAGCATTAAGGGAGTTATGCAAGGAAATATCCTTAATTTCTCTTTCAGATAAGTTGAAGTGAGATTGAAAGTAGCCTTTTTACAGATGACAGAAGAAAGAGAGGCCCTACCCAGTGTTCCTCAGCAATCGTGGGGCCAAAATTTTCCTTTCGTGGCCTGGCCACCTTATCTCATGCTAATAAATTTGCTCCATGGTAGCAAGAAGTCTTCCACAGTGCATGTAAGAGAACTGATCAGATCTGAGCAAGGGCTTTGACCTTGGGGAACTCATCATGAGCTGAGGAGAAATGTCACCTCCTTCTCCTCAAGCACCTCAAATGTTTGGATTGTGTTTTGAACTGCATTTTTTCAAGGGAAAAAGTTCCAGGACTTAGTTTAATGAAAACAAAAAAGCATCCTCCAGAAGGTGTACAGGTTATTGTGTAACCTAGTGCCACACAGCTGTCCTTTTTGATTTGCTTCAAAAATATACGGCATGGCTTTTGAAAAATCCTACCTCACGTTAAGGCACTAATGCACCACTGCTGTTTGTGTGTATGAAGGCTTTTCTGTGGTGAAGAAATGGAGAAAAGTTATGTTTAAAATGACAATATTTATTGTAGTCGTAATTCCAGAATGACTGTCCCTTTTCCATAATTTCTTTCCCAAACCATTGGATCTGTGTTTCTTCTTCATAAGTGGACATTTATCAACATAACATTAAACTGTCATTCAATTTCTTGCCTTGGGTGCTCTGAAGGAATTAACAGTTGAGTGTGTGTAACCGAAACTATTCCATATAAGTCCTTATAGCACACTAGTCACAGTATATTTGAATGTCCTCCAGTAGTGTGCTAAGCAACGTGACTAACATCTGTTGTTTGTTCTTTCTCCTCTCCACAAGGGACATGTCTGTGCACTGAAGTGCATTCTTTTTAAGAGGGTGGTTTGTTTTTTTACCCACACCTGTGTACTGCTGTGTCCTTGTAATGGATAGGGATAGGTCATGGAGTGGAAGGTGAGGAGGTTGGAGGCAGTTTGTAGTTCTCAAGGGTGTTTCCTCTGTAGTTTGAGCTGGGCACTAAGAAAGTGCAGTATTTTCCCAGGCGAGATTTCTTGTTGACCCATGGACTGGCACAGAAGCGTGACATCCAGTTCAGCTGCCAAATAGCGTGAACTTGTGGTGTGCAGACCGTTTCTGTTATGAACCTTGTCCTCCCCCAGAAGCAGGATGTGGAGGGGCCAACCAGAAGGAAAGTGTACTCAAGGTGTCTTTTGGATCAAAACATCAGTTTCTTTTTCTTTCATCTCTGTATGGAATTTAAAATGACTCAGATGCCCCAAGCAATACTAAAGTTGCCTGTGTACTGCAACCAACTGATGAAAAAAAAAAAAAAAAAAAAGGTTGTAACTGCTGATTAAAGATCCTTTGAAAAGTTCACAGAGACTGCTCTGCTTCTTCGATAGGCAGAGGGCAGAACAGGATAGCTCTTCAATGGCCAACTACTTACAGCATGAGACATTTCACTGTGACTCACTGCTACATAACACCAATGTTTAATGCCACTGATTTCAAAGTTTCACAATCACGTGAAACTCGAAGTAGGCAGCAGTAACTATTCAGAGCTTGCATGTCTGAAATGGAAGAAACTAACCTCTGGGTAGAGCCTGACAAAGAGCTTCACGCAAGACAGAGCTCAAGCTAAAGAATGTGGGAGAATGTGGGAGTGCTTAGAAAGGGAATATACTGGGGCAAATTGATCAAACCCTGTCTGACATGCCTTCAGGTTGTATTCAAGGAAAAGCTTCTCTTGACCATTCTTTCCACCAGATGAAATGCAGAAGAAAAAGAAGAAACATTCCCTTAAGGTCAGGCATCAATATCCATGGCTGCATTCCTTTTTTGGGACCTCCTTCATAGACAACATTGGTGTAGCAGCATCACCAAAAGTTTGTGGCCGTGTCTCAACATGCACAAATGAAAAGGGGAACCTTGAGTTGTTGAAGTGGCATGGGTTGGATCAGGTTGAGTCACTTGCCATCTTCTCCTGGGGAAAGATGGTGGGCTGGAATGTCACTGCAGAACAGCTGATGTTAGGCAAAGCAATCCTAAGAGATTTCTATACGCATAATTCAAGAGTGGAAACGGACTGCAGACGCTGCAGGAGCTGGTCTGTATTACAAATGCCTGGTCGGAATGAATGGAGTGGCTCTTCCTTTCTCCCTCAAGGAGATCATCTCAATTCCCCATGCAACTCCTTACAGGAGGGAAGACCTCGCTCACCCTCCTTTGTCCAGACCATCAGGCACTAGGAAGGTCATTTCCATGGCATATTCATCCAGGAGTCTGGGGTAAACTTTCTATCTTCCAGTGCAGAAAATAGAAGAAACTGCCAGTGTCATTTAATAAACTGCAGTAAAATAATACCAAGGAAGAAACAAACTATGAGATGGACTCACTGGCATTTTTTTGCTGTTATTTACTTTGAGAGCAAAATTCGCCTCTTGTTCATGTCACTCATTAAATTGTCAAGAGATGGATGAACACGGGGCTACACAGAGCTGGACTAATGAAGGTGCACCAGCTCTCTAGCACATTTCATAAAGTAAAAAGGTAGTCAGTGTAGGTGAGGGAGTGCAACACACAGTTTACACTGGCCATGAAAACTTCACTATAGACTTACAAGCCTTTAAGGCAAATGTCTTATTTGGAATCACCTGGTCCAACACTTAAAAATTCTTATGAACTAGGAGCCAGGATCCACATTATGGTTAAGGAATTTGTAAGAACAAGAGGTGACCTCTGTCCTTCCTTCTTCCTATCCCTCAGTTTATCTTCTAGTATAAAACAGGAAACAGAGGTGAATGAAGACGTGGAATAGCACAGCTGTTTGTTAATGGGAAAAATGCATGTTATACCAGCCCTTGAAGAAAAACAGTTCCCACCTTGAGGAGCTTTTGGTGTTTGGACAGATGAGTAGATATTAGGGAGAAGGCTATATTAAATGCAGTCAAGTGCTCAGAGAGCCAAAGATTTTTAACAGTCACTCAAAGTTGCATAAACACTGTTATCACCACAGGAGTCCCTTTGAAGAGCAGTGATGACTGCTCTATCCCGCTATTGTTTAAGCATCCCCTTGGGTCTAGCATAATATCCTGTCTCTTTGCGAGCAGATTCAGGGGAGGACAGTGTTGCCAGTTTGCTGAAACCCCACAGTATTGAAAGCAAGTACTGCCTAGTGGAGAACCCAGCTTTTGGCACTGTTGTTTAAATCTTTGGTAGCATAACAGCTATCTTGAGAGACTCCTTGACCACGGAATGATGCGGTGATGCTGATACGTTTGACATGGCAGATAGGAGTGCATATGGGAGAAGCTCAGCCTGTTGCTGGGAGTAACACCTCCCTACTTTTTGCCCTTTTAGATGTCTAAATGTTTCCAAATGAAGAGCAAAGCTCTTTAGGAAGGTGAGAACTGGTCAGAGTCCAGAACAACTACAGGTAGAATTACTTTTCGTAGTTACCTTTCATAGACCTCTTAGAAGTTGTTCATAAACATTCCTGGCTTTTCAGAAATCATGTGTTGAAAAACAGTGCTTGAGTAGTAGGTTAAAAAGCATCTGGAAGAAAAAGGGTGAAACAACTTTTTCTATGTGTGCCCATGAGAGGGCAGCACAGACCGGCTGAGCCTTCGCTAAAGGCGATTAATCGGTAGGGAGACTAACTCGAGAGTTTATGTCCAGCCGTGGAGTAGCTACAAGTACAGAACAGGTCCGTGTGAAAGGGTTGGATGGTCCAAAGCACATCTCCATCCATCGCCCAGCTGAAACTAAAACGCAGGTATAGCTGGGTGCAGGACTGACTGGGTCAAACCCCAGGTGCATGACAGGGTTGAATCTCACAGACTTCTCCGGGTAGTTTCCAATTAGTTACTGAAACCTTAGAAGAGAGTTTCAGAGGAAGAATATCGGACAGTGCCTACAGTTTTGTCAAAGCAATGAGTCGGTGTGAGACATCAACCACACCCTTGACAAGGGAGAGCCTGTCACCCGGGAGTGCTATAAACTCGCCTAAGGCATGCATGCTATTTATTTCCATCCCAGTGCTCTTAAACACTGCACCGGCCAACACCCGTCTGCTATTCCCTTTTCCTTCTCCTACCGAGACTTTTTCGATGCAGCTTTAACTGTCCTCCCTCTTTCTCTCGGGTGCTACAGCCCTCTGGCAAGGTGGATGGTTCAGATGCTGAGATAAATGAGACATGCTTGCCACGCTTGGCTTACAGCAAGGGTGTTGGAAACTATATAGTGACAGGCAACCGTATGTAGATGGCAGTGCTCCACTGCCAGCACGTCACAGCCTCCCAGATGAGAGAGAAGCAGCTAATGCAGAGGAGGAATGCAGGATGGATTTGGGAGGAATGAGGTATCCCCAAACACCCTTCAATAATGAGCTCTAACAATTAATGTGAACAAATTTCTTTGGCACTTTGCAAACAAGCAGTAAAGGTCCCCAAATAGGACCTCTTCTTTCTACCATGTTGTGGCTCATGACTGACACACACGATTTTGGAGGAGAGGTTTTTAACCATTAGCAAGAGCAATGCAGTCACTGAGTCCAGGCAGAACAGCTTGTTCCCAGTCTGTTAGATGAAATTCAGCTGAACCACCAGCACCAAAGGACCATCACGGTGCCAAGGCCATTCAGGAGCCAGGATCACATCCTAACAGATATCTCAACACTGACATATGCAGTATTTCAGAAGCCCTAAAGCCATCAAACTCACAACCAAGAGCACTACGGAGACACTTTCTAGCAGACTTTCCCTGGACGTCATCAGCCTTTTAAAAAAACACAAGCAGAGAATTTCTGCCTTCTCAAAAGTATTTTCTCCTGCTACATATTTTGCAAAATCCCAGGCAATCCTTTGCCCAGGTGCAGATTTCTAGCCTTCTGTGAGCCTTCCCTGTGGTCAGAGCGAGATGGCCTGCCCTCATCCAAAGGTGAAATTCAATAGGAAACTGCATTGCATTTGCTGACCCTTTTATGCCATCGAGGGTGTTGGCTGGGCAGCACCATTCTTGCAGGGCTTGTCTCCCCTTTCCTGACAGGAGAAACTCCTGCTGATGGGAGGGGAGATGGGTCAGGGATTGACCTCAGGGGTCCCCCAGGCTCCTCCGTGTTCCTTTTATCTTCTGGTCTCTCAGTGTACAAAAATGTGACCTGTATGTTGCTGAAAGACATAGGTGAGTTCAGCAGCTCTATGATGCGGGTATTTTGGTTTGGGTTTTCCTTTGCAGAAATTAGCCTCGGGCCTGTGATGAGGATCTCCCATGAATTTCCTTCGCAGTCATCAGAGTAAGAGAAGCATCCTTAGGGGGAGATTTCGAGACCAAATCCCTCCCAATATGTACACGAAAGCACCCTGAGGGCCTTCTTTATTAATGGTAGTAGCAGCCAGTAGAGATTAGCCTTTATAAACATCCACTATTTCTCTAAACTTTTGAGTTGAGACCACTGAGGAAGGGAGCTACAGCAGCTGGCCTCATTGTTAACAATAGGGTACTGAGATTTAATTTGGTACTGCCTTTACCCACATGTGCAAACTTCACTATGAGCACTAGCCCAAAACTCCCTGGGGAAGCAGTTCCCTGCTTGAACCCAGTTCTTTACCAGACAGAGCAGCTTCCTCCAAGTTGTTTGTCCTTTCTCCTTGCTTGCTTGTCAAAAGGAGAAGAAATGGTCTCTTCCGAAAGGCTGAAAGTACAGATTTTTATATAATTACACCATTCCAGTTACTTAGGCTTTATACAAACACACAAAATTGCAAGTGTTAACAACACCAAAATACAGCCATGGTTATAAACTCATGAATAAAACTATGCTATAAAATTGGAAAAATAAGGTGTATCCCTCTCCTTTCCCAAAATATTAAGAAACCCCAATCCTTGAGAGCATGTTTTATAACATTCTTCTTAGGAATGAAGAGTGCAATGCCATATTAATGGGTGGATTATGCATTGCCAAATGCAAAATACCAGGGTTACCAGCATCACAAAGATGCCTGTATCTGGGTTTTCTGTAACGCTCTTCACCAAGGTATCTGAGGTTTTAGAAAGAAGTTACTTACTGCATTCCACATTATACTAAATATATACATACAGTTCTGCTTTTCAGTCTATATGTTTGAAGACTTAGCTGGAGTGGCTAGCCCAGCGACCCGCTGGTTTATCCCAACCCACTATAATTAGTCCATGGTTGTTGCTAACGGTATGCCATTTGTCTCCCCACACTCTGCACTGTTTGGTAAACAATTTCAGGGCCAGAGTTGTTCTCCCCTGATCTCCCTAGGTGGTGTTCACTTATTTATTCTCTGCACCCCACAGTTATTCCTCTCTCTTGAGGCTGAGAGGTATAGAAGTGGCCAAAAAAAAGGGCAAAAATGTTGCAGAAAGGGGAAGGCAGCTGTAACAAAAGCCACGGCCTGGCTGGGGAGGCAGGAGGCAAGGCTGGCACAAGGCCAGGCCAGCTGCAAACCCAAGGGGCGCAGCAGACATCTGTCCCCCATAGCCCGCATCCTTGCCCCCCATGCAGATACACCAAGATGGGAGAGGAGGTGGCCACGAGAAATTCCCTTCTCCTCTGGGGAGGAGCTGGCTCCTGGCCACGGCACGTGGAGGGCTTGGGCGGCTGGTGCGAGCCTCAAACCCAAATCTGGCCGAAGGAAGGAAGGTCAAACTATGGACAGGGAAGCAGCTGTTTACAGCCCTCCCGGGAATGCAGGAGCAAAGCCAGGTGGCAGGAATTGGGGCTGGGGGTGCTGGCAGCAGTGCCCTCAGGGGGAGGTCACTGACTCTGCCAGGAAACCTCCGCTCATGGGCAGCACCTTTGCAGCAGCTGCGGCAGCGATGCTCTGTGCTGTACACTGTTGCTGCATGCTGGAGGGACGGTCATTGAAAATGTCCCTCTCCTTGGGACAAACAGATGGTGTGTGTCAGGCTGAAGCTGTGTGTGGGTGCACAGGCTTGGCCAACACTGCAGCCACACTGCTAGGGATGTGGGATTTCCTGAGCCTTCTCCCTTAACTGTGAGACCCGATCTTCCTGTGCAACATTGCAAATGTAGTTTTGGAGCCTCCTGCTCGTGGATAGGAGTGGTTCCTTCATGATGCTGGCATGAGGTGATCACAGAAACAACTCCCGGGACCCTGCTGCTTTGGCCATAACCTCCTTTTCCTCCCTGTGTGCTCTCGCCCTCCCTAATTCCTCTCTCTCACATTCTCTCATTCTTTAATCAGTATTTCCATGCTATGGGGAAAAGAAATTCAAAGGATGCAGGAAGGTGAAAAAGTATTCTTAGAGATTAGGAGCAGGGGCAGCCCATTGGAATTTCTCACAGCATCCAATCAGCCCTTTCAGAATCTTTGTTCTCACTTCAGGCATCCCTCAGCATCCCTCCCATGCCAATTTTGAAAAAACACATACTTAATGACAGGCGTGTTCTGACATTGCCCTGTCACCCGTAGAGCACATTGATATAGTCAGGTGATAGATCTTCTGAGAAACTTCATTTTCCACCTCCATCTGAAAATGGGCCAGGCTGTGGCCTCAGCATCTGACTGTCCCTCCAAATGAAACCTCAAACTTCAATGTGTCTTCACACCCAAGCCAGCACTTTGCCTCTAACCCACATGCAACAGAGGTGAGCACGTATGTGGACTATGTCTGCATACACCTGAGGAAAGCGCATACATGTATGGATTTGTAAGTGTGCACATCCATGTGTGTGTACGTATGGCTGTGAGGGGATGTGTGCACTCATGAGTTTGTAGCTTTTGCAAGTGCAAGAGTTTGCACAAATGTATGGGTCTGGCGATATGGATGTTGGCACATTCTCCTCCAAGGTATGCCAGCACAGATGCAGACCTACAGGGGAGGCTAAAGCAGCTGCAGGCACCCCACTGGAAGTGTCTGTGGTGGCACCTGGGCTGCCCACCCCGTGGTTTATCAGCCCCACTGCACTCCCTTGCTCAGGCCTCGTTGTCTGACCCCCTGCTCTGCACACACACTCAGGCAGACTCAGAGTCTGACCTTACTAACACACACCAACAAAAGCACAAACAAACAAATCCCCCATCCCAACTCTCTCCATCCCAATACCAAATTTCTCTCCAGATATCACCAAAAATATCCTTACCCACTAAACCAGATTACCAACAAGCTGTGAGCAGTCAAATGGTGATGGCAGCTCAGGACTGACCACCACCCTCCCCAGCCTTACCCGCTCTTCCAGCCCAAACAAGGATTCATGTGAACAGCCTTTTGCAGCTTCCAGGACAGGGCTACAGAGCAGCAAGAGCTCAGCCACACCAGGGCTCTCACCCAACTGCCGCTCTCAGTACTGACAAAACTATGAACTTCACTACAAGCTTTCCTTTCTCTCTCTCTCCACTTTCCTCATCTTCTTTCCCCAAAACAGCATTTCCACACAGCTGAGATGCGATGGGGTGTCTTATCATGGACCCATGACCAACCAGGCCGTGACGCTCAGGGGATGCGCTGCTTATCCCGCCACCAGCTGCTCTCAACATCCAGCAGTGATGATGGTGTCAAATGCTTTTCTCCTCAGCACTGCTGGAAGATGGGGTAGCAAATGCACCAAAATAGACTTCACATGTTGTAGGGGGCACAAATAATGGACAAGCAGGTCTGAGTTATTTAGGTGTAGACAAATCTTCATCCTTACTCTTGAGCACCCAAGTGACAAATTTCTTGTCCCTCTCTACTAGATCAGGATGGCTGCATCGACTGGGTCTTCTTTTGCTTATTGATGTGATATCTTGTGGAGCTGGAAATGCCAAAAGCACTGTCCTTTCCTCAGAGTGAAATCTCATAGGGATCTCATGGGAGAACTGGATCTCTCTTCAGTTGTCTCCAAGTACCAAGGGGTTCCATAAAACGTTAGAGCTATTGCAGTTGTCACTTCTTTCTCACAAGATACTTGCAAGGATGGCTACCAAGGAGATATATAGATATAGTCTTTTGATGTCTGCTTCTGACTTGTGAAGGGCTGTAAAAACACAGAGATCCCATCACCCTTCCCAAGTCCATTATTCATTTGGCTGGTTTTTGCACCAGCAGATGAAGAACACCAAGCACAAGCACCTGCACCTTTGCCAGAGACTTACTCAAGGCTTCAGTAACAGGAATCATGACTTTTGGCAGACTTGTACTGCAATGGCTGAGGGACAGGAAGGTGAGAGATATTCCTTTTCTACTGTGCTCTTTAGCTTTAGCACCTCTCAGTTCATCACAGGCCAATTTTTATATACATATATATATATATATATATATATATATATATATGTGCTTGACTTAACTCAGTCTTAATAAAACTGAATGTGTAAAAATCCAGCCCAAGGAAATGCAATATTCTCCCCACTTTTCATGTTATCCAGTGTCTTGCAGAGTAGCCAACGCCTACATTTCTCTTTCCAAATGAAATCCCAAGCCAAATAAAAAGAAAACATATCCAACCAAAACCACTGGATTTTCCCCACGCAATGTAATTAAATGAAAACATTAAAATTAATTTCCTCTTTTTCTGGTCAGTACATTTTTCTTATGCCCATGTTCAAACAGCAGTCCAGAAATCCTTATATTTATATTTATATTTATATCCTTCCAACTTGCCTGTGCTCTTTAAAGTTCAAGTATTTTGTACCAGTGAGTCATTCATCCACCCTTTTGAGAGTATAATAATAGAAATTCTTTAAAGCTGCGTGTTTTCGGCACAACGGCATTCCGATGCGATCTAAGAATCACAGAGGGGAACAGGTTTGGCTAGAAAAAAAGTTTTCCTCATGTGATGGGCACCCTACCAATCACACAGCACTTTCCTCAAGCAACCAGGGATCTTTAAAGCCCAGTAGAGGTGGGAGAAAGGGACTTTTTCAGCTTTGAAGGTGGGTCGGGATTTCTGTTGGGAAGCATCACAAGAAGGGAAGGGTGAGTGCCTTGCTTTGGTCATTGTCTTTCTCTTAACGAGGCATGTGAGCAATAAGTGTCTGTTAGGAGAAAAGGAAGCTTTTATGTTTAATGTTTTCATTTCAGTCCCTGGGCTGTGTTTAGTATGTGAGAGTCTGGTACCTGGATAAGGTTAACTGCAGAAGATTATTAAGTATTTCATTTTTCTTACCTCAAGCTGTGTCTTCTCTATAGCTGTTTTAATTTGTTTCTTTTTTTTTCTCCTAAAGACTGGGGAGGAGGGAATGGGGAAATTAGATCTGTTGCAAATATATCTCAGTGTTAAAAAAAAAAAAAAATCACAGAAAAAGATGAATCTTGTCATTCCCCCTCACTTGTGAAAATAGGAAAGGCAAAAAATCCCCCTCTTGTTTTGGCTGTGCTGAACTAATGAGGGAGAGAGGAAAAACCTACCTCCCAGTTCTATTTCCAAGGTAATTATGCTTGATGATGATTTACCAGCCACTCCACGGTTCACACAGGCTTCATTTCATAGCAATCTCTCTTGAAAGGAAACTTAATTAGTCTCTGACCCCTGCTTGATGCTGAGCTTTGTTTTTGCTTTATTTTTCTCCCCTGGTAGCACAAAAGGACTGTCTGGCTCTTCCTTTTCTGAGTATGCTTGATTCCTGGCGCACAAACTGTTCTCTATCAGAGGTGGCTGCATTCTGTGGCCAGTGGAGCGATGAGGAAAGTCTGGCAGGGCAGGAGGAGTATGTGGGGTTGTGTGTGCTGGAGGTGTTTGCTTTAAAATAAGTAAACAAATGATGAATTGACACGGTTTCTTACAGCAAAGTCTGAGTGAGTCTTCAATCATATTTAATTGTATCCTCTTAAAAACTGTCTAACTCTGAAGATATCCCTAAGCACTTGGATACTACCTTCTTTTTAAGCCCCTTAGGGGATAAATTTTCCACTAAAACCAAGCAGAAAAAAAAAAAAAAAAAAAAAAAAAAAAAAAAAAA
>NW_020799091.1:123882823-123898873 GCF_003259725.1 Athene cunicularia
AAACTTAATTAGTCTCTGACAAAAAAAAAAAAAAAAAAAAAAAAAAAAAAGTAGGTTTATGGCTGTCTGGCCCCTCATGTCTTGATATATCGGAGCCTATGGCAGGTCAGGGTGTGGGCAGGTCTGTGTCTCACGGAGGCTTCCCGTGACACTGGCACTGGCACAGCACCTCCGGCAGCAGTTCCGCCCTGCTGGCTTCCCTCTGGCAGCGCCCCAGCCCAGGCATCTCACTCCTGCCTGTAGAGACATGCTCTCCAGCCAGGGCTGGGTGAGCATGGGGGCAGGAGGTGTGATGCCCCGGATTCTGCGCCAGGGGTGGGTATGGGCAAGGAGAGGGTTTCTGCTGTTGAATGACTGGGTTTGTTTAGTTGCGCTTGAGTGGTGTGGAGCCCTTCAGCCAAGGCGTCTGAAGGCTGCAGAGCCCATGAACAATAAAACAAATGCGTCTCTTGTCTCTGTCTCCTTACACCAGGGGATAAGAATGCAACACCCTGCACAAGGATGCTGAAGCAAGGTGGGTAGCAAGGGGTGAGGTGAAGCCCCTGTAACCCCAGCTGCCACACTGAGAGGCCTCCAAAAGTAGGGTGTAGAAACAAATGATGTTCATGGTTGTGGTTTTGGACATTCCTTGGTCACGGTGCTGTGACTCCACCATGACAACTGGCACAAAATGCAAGGCAATCAAAATGGGACCCCCTTCTGCATGGGGCAATGCCAAACCCATTGGCTTCTTTGGCGAGAGATGGGGTAGGACTAGGCTAGGCAGGGGACATTCATCTGTAAGGCTACCGAAATCGTGTCCCAGTCTATAGAAAGAGGGTGTGGAGGCTTCAAAAGATCAACAAGCACAATGTGTGTGAGGGATGCACAACAGGGACTGAATCCTGCTTGAATCCAGGGATTGCTGCAAGCAGCAGTTCATTGGAAAGCTTGCATGCAGTTGTCACCTAAAATACAAGGACAGAAGCCAGCCTCTGCAGAAAGGAGCTTGCTTTTTGGCTCCCACAGTTGTGCTGCAGGTCTCACAGAGCCGCTGTGAGTAGAGGAAGGGAGGAGAGGTCAAGAAAGATCCAAGAGCATGGAAATAATAGAACTATCTGTGACTTGTGGAGGAACAGGGGGAGGCAGGGCTACCAATGCTCCCAGGATTTGACAGGCTCAGCTGGACCCCAATAAATGTCAGGAGTGTTTTGGGGGTGTGAGGTGAGGGGAGAGGAGAGAAGTTGCAGTCTCAGTTGTGACCAGGGTATAAGGAAGAGGAAGAAGAACGTGCTTCAGAGAGGATGTAGGCTTTTGTGGTACGACGGGAGCAACAGACATGTTTCCAAAGCTGCTTGGAGCATGGAGCAAAGTCTGTGGTAGTGATAATTGAATACTGGGGATATAGATGTGTCATGACTAAATTGTCAGGTGACCGGAAGGTGCTGAGGAACCCCAGGTCCATGCAAGCTCAAGGGCCCGGCTGCCTTCTCATGTAGAGATTTTGGATAATGGTTGCAGCTGAAGCCCTGGTTTCCTCAGGGATTTCCTTGAAGCCCCAGGAAACTGTATTTGGGGCATAAAATTAAACCAGCCTGCAAGGAAGGCTCTTCTCCCTCCAAACTGATTTGTGTCCACGGGCAGGTGCCAGCTCTTTCTGGGGGCTGGAAGGAGACTGCCCACTTGTGTCACACCCGAGGGCAGTTGCGAGTCACACCTGCATGCAGCTTGCCTTGGTTGGGCAAGCCGGCCAAGGTTTGCCTCATGCCTCTGTAGTTTGCACCTGTGCCAAGTGCCGCAAGCTGCTCTTGCTCAAGGGCAGCTTTACTCCCAGGTGGGAGGAGCACGCAGCAGGTGGAAAGCCCTGGATCTCCTGTGGCTTCTCCTCTGGGCCATGCTGGGGGGTCAGCTCCCCAGCTGCTCAGCTGTTGTTACATCCTTGGAGCACCTCCTCAGTCTCTCACGCCCAGTCTCTCATGCATGATGCTGATACTAAACCCTGGACAACAGAGACCAGGCAAGGGGTTGCCACACATGGCACAGGGGAATTAAGTGCATGCTGAGAAACAGACTCTGGTGCCAATCTCTTGGAGGCAGAGAGAGAAATCATACTAATATGGCAACATCATTACAGTGTTTAGTTTTAGGTCTACAGTAAAGGCTCTTCCTTCCTTTTCCTCTTCCTAGTCTCTCTGTTTCCCCCTGCCCTGCAATCCCATTGGATTTAGGTAAGTTAGAAGCTTGACACTGTCCAATTGATATCTGCCTGGTGGTCGTGGCTAGCTTTCCTCACAGCTATGGTAGCCTAGGAGGTGGTCTTGCCCCAGGAGAAGAGGTTTTCTTTCTTGGGCTGGTGTGACTGCAGTAATACCCGCCCCAGGAGAGGCAAGAGTGAGACAGGTCCTGCCTGCCAGGGAGGAGAAGAAAGGCAGCTGGTGGGGCGACAAGTGCATGGGCTGGGTAGGCAGCCCACGTACAAGGTGTGAGTGCTGTCATTACACCATAGTGGGGTCTGCAGGAGGGTAAGGGAGGGAGAAAGAGGTTTCTGGAATGTTAAGGAAAGGGTTGTGACTTTGTTAATCACACTTGGTGTGACCTGTTGTGCTAGCCACATGGCACACTCAACCCTGCTATCTACATGGCAGCTGGAGCAGACCTGCTTTTCCATGTAGTAGTCAGAGTTCATGTGCTTGTGTTTGAGCAGGGAAGATTTTCTTGCTTTTTGGACTGCCCCCTGACTTGTGATGTCTCTTAGATGGCAATAACTAAAGGCTTTTCAAAAATCTCTGGAGTTTGCAGCACAAAAATCCACGAGCCAGGCAGTGGTCTCTCCAGCTTTCAGATGAGTAGAGGACCAGTGTCTGCCTCAGGTTTGGCAGACTCTGCAGTGTTGTATTTTAGACAACATGTGGCCAAACATTGTCCAGACCCAGATTTGACCTGCAAGGCAGTTTTATGTGGTCCTCTGGGCATGATGGCTGGTCAACAAGTTTGGCAAGGACAGAGTTTCAGGATGACCTCTTGAGCCTGCCATACAGGCAGAGCGCCATACAGTTTCAGGTGTAATGGCCTAGCTCCAAACACTTCTCCAGGAATAAAAATGGCTTCTCACCTTGTAAACAATGGCCATCCCCACTCATGCTATCATGGGAAAATATTTATGTGCTCTGCTGCTGGTATGATGGTGAGAGTGCTGGAGATGCTCAAATCAATGCAGAAAGGGTGGTAGGAAATTCTGGTTTTCCCTCTGTCACTGTTGGAAGTCCTGCCTACCCTAAAATGGCAGCTGCTGAGGAGGCTGAAGGTGGCATTGTTAGAGAGGTTCCACATTGCTCTGTTCCTTTCATTGACAGCTGTGTCTGGTCTTATTTTCCAGCAGCCTCTCTGAAGAATCCCAGTGTCAGTAACTCCAGCAAGAGAAGGCACTAGTGCAGGTAGTCTAGCAGAAGAAGGGTGTTCAAGTTGCTTTTCCTGTTGTCTGCTCAAGTTGAGGCCATTTCAGCCTCTCTTTCACAGCTTATATTTTCGTAACCACCCAGCAATCACAGCTGTCTCAAGGTTGAGGATTTTTTCCCTCCCCCTCTCTAAGCACACACGTGCTGTCCCTTTGAAAGAAGGACTTGGTTGGTGCTGGCATCTGGGCTTGTTTCTCCAAGAAGTCTCACACCTCTGACTAGTGCCTTTATGCTGCTCTCTCTGGAAGGGGATGAATTTGACACAGGGTGCCAGGCCCCAGCCTGCAGGATATAACGCTCTCAGGAATTTGGTGGGAATGCTACTTGGCCTGGTTCCCACAAGCCAGCTGCAGCCTGAGCTGCTCCCTCCTTCCCTCACACCTGACCGGGAATGGGGGGCCCGGCTCCACTTTCCGGAATAGGTGGGAGATGGGGCTATCCTTAGCAAGGTGCTGCCAAGACATGTGCTGTAGCCATGTGTGTGGGATACAGCTAAAGAGCTGTGGTTATCAGTTTGGTTGCGTTGGAAGTGCTGGCCAAAATGAAACAACCACCAGGGTGGATAGCATATGCTGGGGTAAAACTGGCTCCTTTGGAAGAGGAGCAAGGTGAGGGCATTGAACTCATCCCCTGCTGACCTGGGGGATGAGTGTTTCTAGCTAGGTGGAAATGCAACACCATGAGCTGAGGCTTGCATGGGTACTGTTGTGATGATGAAAACCCTACCCAAAAGGGAGCCAAAGACACTGGCTGCTCCCAGAGTGGTCCCAATCTTCTGTAGCTCAACTATCAGGGAGAGTTTGAGTTACTAGGTTCACACCTGAATAAGTTTCTCCTCTGAAACTACTATGAAGCCAAGGGTGGGAGGTATACAGGCAGGCTGGCAAGTTCTGTCTATCCTTCTCCTCAGGGTTAATTCTGTTTCTGAGTGAAGCCTATTGTACTGATATAACTCAAGTCTGTCTTTGTTTTTTCCCAGATTGCATGAAGAATTAAAGATGGCAAAAAGTGATGATGGCATACGCATCTTGCAGGGTCTATTAGTCTTTGGAAATGTGGTCATTGGGGTAAGTGAAGTGGGACAAGTATTGGTGAATTCCAGTATGACACTTCCTAAAACAGCAGTTTCCATCTGTCAAATCCCTTTTCACATATGTAAAAGTCCACACATAAATAAACCAGTAAAGCATGAGAGGAGGGGTAAAGGAGAGCTGCACTAGCAATCAGCTGTGTGAGGAGGGGACAGCAAGTGACAGCAGGGACGGATCCACAAGACCAACATGAGTTCTAGGGGAAGAGCTCTTTCTGCTGACCAGCATCTTTCCAGTCACCTTCCTCCATATAGTTATGGGAGAGGTTCTGTTAATTCTTTCTTAACATCCTCAAGTCCTAGGCCTGACCTCTCAGGTCTAGGCTGGGTGAGTTTAATCTGCTTTTCTTCTGTGAAGGCAGAAAACAAGAGATTGTAGACTTGGGCAGAAGAGGAGTTGAGTAGCTCCTGTTTGGCAGGAAGTTGAATGAAAGGCAAGAGGTCCCTGTCGTTTTCTGTCTCTGCTATTTCTTTGGGGAAGCTTGATCTAATGGATTTCCTGAACTTGTGCTTCTCAGATGTGCGGCATTGCCCTGACAGCAGAGTGCATCTTCTTTGTGTCCGATCCCCACGGTCTCTACCCTCTGCTAGAAGCTACAGAAAATGATGACATCTATGCTGCTGCCTGGATTGGCATCTTTGTTGGCTTTGCACTCTTTGCTCTGTCTATACTTGGTATCGTTGGAGTCATTAAGTCCAACAGGACCTTGCTGCTGGTGGTAAGTGTAGCACAGTTTGCCTACCAATTAGTGATAAGGAGCCAAAGGTTCTTCTTGATCACGTCTGTGCTGTCCCACAAGGTGAATCCTGTAAGTACACATGCATGAGAAGCTCCTGAACCAGGGTGAATGCATTAATGGTGAGGACCACAATGGAGGTTTAAGCTGACTGGCTTGACCCTGACCTTGCCCTAAAGCGATGCAGAAGCACTTGTGCAATCAGATGTAGCTGGGATGTGGTTTACATCCTTGTTTCTCCCCACCCCTTGCTGCCTTTCAGCTGTCATATTCTATTCAGTTTAGGAGCTGATAAGTAATGACTTCTGTACAAGGCATTAGTATGTGTTAGTATACCAAATATGGGTGCAATTGAGATCATTAGACATCAGCAGGCAGGCAGAAATTACAGGGGTGGGGGCAGAGAGCTTTGGATAAGCCAAGAACAATGTTAACATATGAACAAATGTCTGTACAATTTCTTACTTAGTCTTTTAGATTGGCAGTGATGAAACTTAATTGGTGCTTGTTTTATGAAGGGTAGAGCCGAAAACTCTAGAATCAGCTCTCTCTTGGATTAATGTGGGATGGCAGGGTGTCTGTTCTAAACAAGAGACACTTAGAGATGTGAACTCTTGTGCCAGGGAATGTGCCAGAAGAGAATTCCCTTAACTCTGAATTTTAGTGCCTTGGCTGAAACCCAAGGCTGTAGTATAGGAGATAAGAGAGAGTACAAGTGACAGAAGCTGAGGTAAGAAGCAAACAAACACCTTGAATCTGAGAAGAACATTATAAAATGTGGGAGGAGAAATAGAGACATGAGAACTCTAAAGGGAATATGGGAAAGGTTAAAGGGATTGTGCTGAGAAGGGAAGAGAACCAGACAAATAGACCATGAGAGGTGATCCTCAGGATCCATTTTTGTGAAGGATCTTTGCTCACAAAGCAGAAGTGCTGAGGAAATCTGATGATACAAAATCAGGAGGATCTGAACGACACCCTAAATTGCACCTTCTGTTTCCCCAAAGCACAAGCTCTCCTGCTAGGCGTGAACAACTTCTTGCTTAAAAACTTATAGATGGCAAGTGGAGGTGGAAGGAAGAGATGTGTCTCAAGCATAAGTTGCCAATGAGATGCAACAAAGAAAAAGGCAAATGTTACTCTCGGACATATCAGGCGAAGTGTTTTCCATAGAGGCAGTGTGGTATTAATGCCATGAAGTTCTGATGAAATCTTGTCTGTGAGATGGAGAACAATTCCAGACATACATCTTCAAGAACACAGATTGCAAACCAAAGCATAGGGAAGGGCTACATGAATGTTCAGAGGCATGGAGAGGACTGAGGAGACTAGGATAGCCCAGACTCCTTTGCCTTGAGTAGGGTTTCAGGCTTAATGTTGAAAAAAACTGCTTAACTGTTTCTCCAAGAACTAACTCTGCTGTCTGTCTCCCACAGTATATTATTTTGATGCTGATCACTTATGCATTTGAAATGGCTTCTTGCATCACGGCAGCAACTCACCGCGACTTTGTGAGTATTTCTTTCCTCATGTATTCTTGAAACTGTGCTGGGAAACATTGCACAAGGTGGTCATGTTTAGTGTAGTAAATGGCCTGTGTGGTGGTACAGTGTAAACTCAAAGGACAACTGCTGAGCTAGAATAAAAGCCCACAAGGAAAGTCTCCCATGTAATTATTCTAAACAAGGAAATAACTTTGTCCTTTTAACATAGTTTTGTTATTTTTAACATTTTAAAATTTTTACAACCTTATAGTTAAGGATATAAGTGCAAGTTAACTGAATCGTCAATACAGTGTTTAGTCTTTCAGCTACAGAGTGATTAATCTATCATAAATGCATAAATTTTCAGCATTGCCCCAGGCAGCGTTACTAGTGAGGGAAAGATTACGTGGGTCACTGGAGATATTGGTAGGGAGGGAAATGACTAGCGCTGCTGTAGTTCCAACCAGCATATCAAATGTAACCCATAGCTTCTGCACATCTCCTGTGATCTGACATCTGGCACAGCCTCCTTCAGAGTTGTGCTCAAGATCTACATCTTTGTTGCTCCCGCTCTTCAAATCCTGCTCTTTATTATCCTGTGTGTAAAACTGGGGGAGAAGCAGCATTCCTGTTCTCCACCAGGACACTGAAACAAGCAAATAAACCTGTCCCACATAATGCTATATTTGCTTTACCTGGCTACTTATTTACATATTTCCTGCATTTCTTCTCTGGTTTTCTCCTGTAGCTCACTCCGAACCTCTTCCTGAAGCAAATGCTGGAGAGGTATCAGAAGCCAGAGCCAGACAATAACAATGACAAATGGATGACTGAAGGGGTTACAAAGACTTGGGATAAACTCATGCTTCAGGTAATAACTCTGAAAACTCTCACTAATAACTAAGTGGTCTGCAGCCCTGGAATTTCAAGTCCTGCTTGGGGCGGCTCAGTAATAAAGAGGATGGCATCTGCCTTGAACCTTAGAGAAAGTCCTGCCACACTCCTCATTTTGCTCATTTATCAGAGAGCAGACTGTCAAAGGCAGGCACTTCAAAAATCTCTCCTATAAATCTGTGGTTAATGCCTAACCAGCCATGTGCAGGGCTGTGACCTGGGCCCATAAAGATCATCCCCTTCTCTTGCCCCACAGAACCAGTGCTGCGGGGTACGGGGCCCCTCTGACTGGCAGGAGTACACGTCCGCCTTCCGCATCACACACAACGATGCCGACTTCCCTTGGCCACGCAATTGCTGTGTCATGGATGCCCAAGGATCTCCTGTCAACCTCGACGGCTGCAAGCTTGGAGTCCCTGGCTACTATAACAACAATGTAAGATGTTCTCCAACTTTTCCAGTTAACATATGTTGGTCAAAAACACCTTGCTGGAAGGAAAGGAAACAGTAAATAGCCCGTCTCCTCCACTGTAATCTACAGGTGTTCAAAAGTTTTCTGGAGGAGAAGCAATGCCTGCAGAGTCCTGGACATGAGCTGAACACAGGATAGGTTGTAATAAGGGTTTTCCTGATGGAGACAGAACAATTAAGAAAACTCTCCTAATGCCACCAGTAAGAAGTGACAACTTGAACATGTAGATGAACAGTAGCTAAATCAAACTTAACCCAAAGATGGGTACATACAATATAAGTGAGCGAGTCAGCAGTTCTCAAAGTCAAACTTTTCAGTAGACCAGCTTGTCCTATTCAAACAGGTTGATGGGTCATGAACATCAACTTCTGCACTAGCAAGCATTTCTAGAAGGCATTCAAGCTTCAAACTTGAAGCCCGCAGCTTCTTGATTCTGGAGGTCAATTCTGTGTTGGCTGTGTCTGGTTATATATGTATACTTGGCCAGTGGATGGCATGGGAAGTTGTCCTTGAAGTGTCTGAGATGGGTCTACTTTGTATTTGGAGCTAGAAGCAGGTGGGCTATCTGCAAGTTGTCAATAAGTAGCATAGCTCTGGCTTCTCGAGACCCTGTGAGCTACCCAAATTGCAATAGGAGAGGAACATGCCACCTCAGTCTCTCTCAGAGGTGGATAAGCTTGTTGCCTTGAGGTACAAGCTCAAGGCTGGCATCAATTCATTTGTGGTTGTCTTACAGGGTTGTTATGCCTCTATTTCTGGACCAATGAACACACATGCCTGGGGTGTTTCCTGGTTTGGTTTTGCCATCCTCTGCTGGACCGTAAGTACTTAATATTTGCCTTTATTTCCTCTTCTCTTTTCTTGCTATTCCACACCCAGTTGGGTGGAGGCAGGTGACAGGACTGATGCATTTAAAATGTCTGTAGATTATAGTTATTCATTTGTCACCAGTCAGCCTGTAGCCTGTCCCACCAACAGGACTGCATTTACAAGTCCCCCTCCATTCTGGCTTCCACAGATGAGGAACTAGATGGCTTTCCAGCTTGCTGTGGCCAGCTGCCATCTCAGCTTGCAGATACTTGTTTGTGAAGGGTATTGAATCATCTAAATTGTAATCATGACAGATAATTCAGTATCTAGTTCAAAGACTGTGTATGAGTGTTTTAAGTACTCAGGGTTTAGCAGCTTCATGACAGATAATCCCCAGCGAGCTGAGTGATCCAGTCAAATAGTCATGGCTGCATGTATCTTCTTTCTTCACTGTGAAGCTTCTGTGCAGATAAAAAGCTTTAAGCTTCCCCTGCCCGAACAGACTTTGCTTATCAAGAACTTCTGTTGCTCTCTCCTAGCAGTAGGACTAAATGGGGTTGAGGAAGAGGTGGGGAGAAGGAAAAGGGGAGCAGAGTAATGTAGTAGTCTTGTCATTTCAGTTCTGTGTCCTCATTGGCACCATGTTCTACTGGAGCAGAATTGAATACTGAAGGCCCGTGTCCTCAGCACTGTCCTGAAGCACCGTGTGAAACTGCATTCGTTTGTATCCTGCTCGATTCTCTTCGTGCCATGGGGGATTTGAAGTTTTCCCACTACCTCTCCCATATATACTTTTGCCTCTCCAAAATCTTGACACACCAAGCTGATGACTCCAGGAAAGAATCTTCTTGTCCTTACTTTGCCTCTTGTTCTGCAGCCTTAATTGCCTCCTAGCTGAGGCTCATCCTTCTTTTGCTGTGCAAGAAATCCTTGGAGCATAAGTTAAAAAGTGATCTGATTTGTTCTGTGATGACATCAGAAAATGTCCATATATGCTTGCTCCAGAAAAATCTCTCTAAAACTAGTCTGAATGTAAATCATAATACCAAAGGCTCCAACAAGGGCTATGTGGGCAAAACTGTAACCTCCTGTGACCAATAAAGATGGATGCTGCAAGGGAGAAGACTGCAGACTTCTCTAATATATTTTATTGTTCAACTTCTGTTCCTGGTCTCTGTCACCCCTTGCCTTAGAACAAGGCAGATTTTCTAAGAGTTTAAGTGTGTCGGCGATAAAGACATGTCACAGATAAAAAGTCTGTTGCTAGTCAAGCCCAATAAAAGGCTAGCTCACTCCTCAGCAATATGCTGCCTATATTCAAGCCTACCTCCTGTCACTGATGAAACTACTGCATGTGCTCCTACCTTCAGAAGTGCCAGTCCAGGAAAAGCTCCACTTACTAACAAGCAACTCCTTCAAAAAGCTGTTATGTACTTCACGCAAGATTTCACACATCTATGGGCTAGACTTTGTGCAGAGTACGAGAGGTCCTGTGCAGTAGTTGGCTTTGTGAAGGTGGCTGTCCCACGCCCCTAGATTACTATGCTTCTTTCTTCAGCTACCTGCATGTATATGGTCATGTCCCCTCTGTCCTTCCCCTTCCCCATCCCTGCATCATGTAGGATAAAAGGCAAATAATGGCAACAAGTAGGTCTTGTGAAAAATGCAAGCAAGGAGCTAACTGAACCAAATCCAGTCCTTGCATCAGCAGTTACAGCTCTCACTCAGTTCAATAGAGGCTGTTTACTTTGGCCCAGGCTGATCCAGTGTCTTTCCTAGTGAACACTTCAGTTACATGTGTCATGTGAAATATGTTCCTGTATAGAGCATTTTAAGGTGAAGCCTCTTCCTAAGGTGTACTGGTTCAGGTCCTGACACTCGCCAGCTGCCTTGATTCTTTGATTTTGTATATTCACCAAAATACTAAATAAAAAGAATTGGAAGTGAATTTTTTGTTGTTCAAGATTGTGTGTTTGGGAAGGGGAAAACATAAAGGTTGACGCGTGGTGCTACAGAAACTCTGTAGCTCAATAGTCCCTTGCTGGGAGAGTGAAGCAGGCAGCTATGAGGGCAAATAGCTTGAGGAAGAAACGTGTCCCTGCAACATAGAAGGGCTTTTCTGTATGAGCGTGCCTTCAGAAAGGAAAATCCCCCTGGATCAGGCACTCTACTGATTCAGTGGGGTGGTGACTGTCTTGGAGACCCCAGAGTCTCAGCAATTTCCGTAAGAAAGTTAGTCTTCAGCACTTTTTGTGAGACTTGAGGCATGGATAGACCACACAGACCGTTTATGTTAGTGGTCTGGGACTGTTTTTGAAATGGAGTGGAGTTTGGTGGTAGGGGGGTTTGTTTGTGTCTATGTTGCTGAAAGCAAGCTAAAGAACTCTAAATGAGTGTCTGCCTAAGTTAGGCAGCAACAGCAAAGGCTGGGTTCTCTGCTACTTGCCATGAATGGCAAATCCCTGCCAACTGTAACAGTAGAGATGAGAGAAATGGGGGAGGAAGGACAATGCAGGCACAGAGCCTCTGTCCTTGTTTGGCCAAACCCCTCCAGTAACCCCTCAGTCACAGCAGCCTTTGCAGATAGCTGCACTCCTGCGTAAAGGTCTCTTGCTTGAGTTATATCTGAAACTCAAGTAGCTCTGCAAATGTGTGAAACACCTGGTTGTGGGACTTTACAGTGACTAGCAAGGCCTTCTGCATATGGATGTGGCTGGAGATATGGCCTGGAGAAAACTTCAGGGCCACAGAAGCAGATAATGTCAAATATTATTCTCCTCCTCTGGTCTTTTGCTTCAGACCCAGAGGTCTCTTCCTTCCTGCTTCATCTAAGTGTGGTGTGATTATACAGGGAAAATGCTGCCGGATTTTGCAGAAGAACTGAGACTACTCTGAATAGACTAGTGCAGTATTAACTACTCCAAACGGTTGCAAATTATACCATTGACCTATTGCATAAATGGAGCTTAAGCCAATTAAGTTTGGGTTCTTTAAATTTGCTTTCTGTTTCTTAAGCCTTTCCCTCACACTGCACTTTATGATTTATGTTTTAAAAAAAATAAATGTTGTGATGAACAAATGATCCAGGCAATGGTGGATCTATGCAGAAGCACCGAGCATGCCACAATGCAACCAGAAAAACCCAGCTTTGTCCACCTGAAATAAGGAGAAAGAAGACTGGACTGATGGCAGAATGATGTTGAGCAGGCTTGTAAAAAGTCCTGCACAGCTTTTTCTGGTTTTTCAGCTTCTGGAGGTTGATTCCAATCTCTGTAAATTCCCTACCTGGGATGCCAGGGGTGGGTGAGGAAGGGATGGAGTCTGTGACAGGAATGGTGGTGAACTGGTTTATGTGTTGGCTGAGGTTCTAAAGAAATCCTGGTCATTCTCAGCTGTTCGGATTGCTGCCTGAAGGTATGGATGTATGTGGTCTTCAGAGCAGGCAATATGCATATGTGCATGAAGACTGCTGGACTACAACAGTATGAAGAAAAAAATTCTCCAGATGGAAGCTGTGTGGTTTGTTTGCAGATTTGCTCTGTGTATTTCTTCTCTGCAGGTGTGAATAGTCACAGTTCTCTCCTGACAAAAAAAAAAAAAAAAAAAAAAAAAAAAAAAAAAAAAAAGCATGCTTCATTTCTCCCATGGAGAAATACCAACTATATTTTTAGAATATTATTGTCAAATTCCCAGCTCTAAGAAATCAGAGTCTTGCTGAGAAACATCCTCTGTTCATGCCTGACAGAGCAGCATGGCCTCCAAGCCAACAAGAATCCCAAATGCTCAGCTGCTCCCCTCCCATACACACACACAGAGAGTCACACAATCATTCAGGTTGGAAAAGTCCCTTGGGATCATCCAGTCCAACCATCAGCCCAACTCTACAAAGTTCTCCCAAACAAATGTTCTCCCACAAACGTAACCTAATGTCTTTCACACTGTTGAATGCTTGTGGCTGGCGGTACTGAAGGTCTCTTCCTTCATGCAATGGGGCAGTGTGGGGCTGCCTCTTGTATTTTGTATCTTGCCCTTATTTTCTCAACAAGCTTTCCCAACCCCTTTCACATCACTTCTTCTGCATGAGATCTCTTTGCACAGATTCTCTCGGGCACTATTTCTCCTTACCTTGCTGGTTCATATACAACATACAATGCCCACTATGTGCTATGTTTGCATCTGGCTACCCTGCAGAAACCAGCAACCAAGCTATCGGTGGCGTTCAGTGTCCTCTGACTCAGATAATTTATTCCCCATCCTGCTCACTACCCTGGCATCTTAGTTTTTCACATTCCTTACAACAGGGACTCGTGCCAAGCAAATGTTTGTTGGGACCAAGTATGACCTAAAACTAGCTATAAATGAAGCCTCCTTCTCCCATCCCTTGGCAGCCCTGCCCCATTTGGCAACTGGGGAAAGCCTCTGCAACGTGTGGTATGCTGGGAACCTCCTGCAAGAACCCTCCCTGTAATCTCAGTCATCTATCTTTAGGAGATCTTGCTGCTTGCAGAGTTAAGGATGACTGCTGAGGGTTTATCCTCAACAGGAAAAAAAAAAAAAGGTGAGGGTGTTTCTGACTGTGTTAGCTTGCACGCGAGGTGAAATTCCAGCACAGACAAGGTCATCTGCAGTTCTTGCACACTCACTAGTTGAGATAAAGTCTGCAAGAGAGCTAAGTGATGAGCAGTGAGCTGCTCTGGCTACTCAGGGCTGTTACTGACTGTGAGTGAACACAGGATGGAAAACCTTCTGTCTGTTTTTTCTGAGGCAACACTCACCTTTAGCAGGATACTGTGGCTGGCACAGAGGCTGGATAAGGTAAAGCCAAACCACTTCAGATAATCCCTGAAAATAACGAGCCTACTCTTTCTACATCTCTCTTCTGCCTCCATTGTCTGTCCATTGATGTTTAAAGCAAATTATCTCACAATACAAAAAAAAAAAAAAGTGACCACCTATTTTTTTCTGCTCTAAACTTCTTCCTGACTCTTATGAAGGAGGAGGGAAAGGAGGGACTTAAATGATAAGAGAGCTGTCTGCTCCCTTTAGCAGATGTGCTGTGGGAGAAAACAGGTCCAGTTGTAAGATGTATCTGGATCCAAATAGCATCACGTAATTCCTATGAATTTTCTAGGTTTGCAAAATGTACTTCATCTCGCACTGCCATTTGCAAATAAGACATGAGAAAATAGGTTACCCTTTTTTATTATGGAATGAACCAAATGTTCTTAATACTCATGCTCTAGCTAACTTTTGGGGGCATCAGGACTTGGCCAGGTCTGAACTTCACAGTTCCTGTTAATTTCTAATCCTTAACTCTGAAACTGTTCATCCTTTACCCTTGTGGTGAGACATGTTCTTGGAGAAGTTTATCCTGCTCAGATGGAAGATTAGCTCAGAGATGTCACTACCTTCCTTCACCTTGGCCATTATGAACCTCTTTTTGCTGTTGATGTCTTGTGCCAGCTTGGCCTAAGTCTCCCCCACTGGGCTAAAGTTCCTTCCATGCACTACCTGCCTTCCCTTTGCTGCCAGTTGACTTTTAGCTCCATCCACTGGGATACCAGCTAGACATGTTCTGTGTCCCACAGGTGCTGGACTCCTGTGTTGCAAGGAGGATGCATGAGACACTGGTATCAAGTGTGCTTTGGTGCCGGGCTAGATTGTTTTCTGGTTAACAGCCAGTTTGGGAATTTGCTTGATCCTGATTTTGGCTTAGTTGAAAGTATCCAAGAGGTAGCTGGTGCTTCCAATACAACTTACACAGATGTTTGTCCTCAGTCAGACTTGCAAACTTGTGGTGATGAGAAAGGAGCAAAAGGAATTGGTTGGAATTGTGTACAAGTGCTTCCACATGTTTAAGCACCCTGATTTAGGTCACAGTACTAAGTGGAGCATTACTAGGCGTGCAGTGTGCCTTTTTGCTTGATTTTTATAACCATGGGAATGATGGGGGGCAGCTTGAGATTCTCCTCTTGTCCTATGGCCAAGTCATTGCTAGAGTCTGTGGCACAAAGAATGCAAAAATAGTGTTTCTCGAACAGCACTAATAACTGGCTATGGCTAACAAAAATTACAGAGGTCAACAGACATGGTTTTCTCTCCCATGTTGTGTGCCAGTTGCCATGGTAAGCAGGAAGAACAGCCCAGGCATTTTCCTAAAGGGAAACTAAAGTCATGAAGGAGGTAGGAAAGGGAGTCAAGCACTGAATTCAGCTGCTGAGTAGGAAAAAAAAAGTATTTCATTTAACCTAATGATTCATCTGTTTTTTAGGGGGAACAATAAGCAGGCTGAACTGCAGGTATGCCCACTGGGGCTACAACCACAAGAACCCCTCTCGTGTTGTTTTCCCCCAAGAGTAGAATAACAGACGGATACTAATAATATTCACTTCCACACTACAGCTGAGAGATTGGATCAATGAGGGCACTGCAGGAATCCAGAGAACCAGGAAACTTAATAATTTTTTTAAGATCTTGCTTGTCCTTTACAAATCAACAGAAGTGCATGCACAATGCACCAGAGGCTTTGTAATAACTTCTCGTGTTCCAGCTTGCCTTCCCCTCTACAAGCATTGGGATCCCAAAGTATTTCTGTACTTTGCTCTGCATTGCTCTACATTATCACAGGCAAGGCAGAATTCTGCAGAAGATGGGATAAATGGGAGGATGTGGTTGTGCATCACTGAAACTTCAGCCTGCAAGGGCTAAAAATGGTATGAAAAAAGATGAATTTTACCCTTGGAAATTTTAAAGCGTTTCAGATAATGGTAATTCTACAGAAGTCTCCAAGTTCTCAGTTTGTTTTCGGAGCTGCAGAGCAGTTGCAGCCTTCATAACCTCCCATCAGAAAAGTGTTTGAAGAGGCCCTAACCTTCATCCCCATAGTATGAACTCAAACACAGCTTAGTGCCCTGACCACTCACACAACAAAAGAAGGGCTCAAACTCCACGTCAGAGGAAGACAAATGCATTTGCACTTCATTCATAAACCAATTCCAGGAAAGAGAAAATATTTCAAAACATCACTAGGGCACAGGTCCATTTTTATAAAAACTCCAGTGTAATCTCATGGCTGAGACCTGGCAAAACTTTTTTTTTTTTTTTTGTGTCTGTTGTTTTTTTTTTCTTT
>NW_020799091.1:123898923-123988690 GCF_003259725.1 Athene cunicularia
TTTTTTTTTTTTTTTTTTTTTTTTTTTTTTTTTTTTTTTTTTTGTGGCTGTTGTTTTTTTTTTCTTTTTTTAAAACAGTAAGGCACAAAGGCAGGAGGCAAGTCCACACAGAGAACAAAGCTTAACAAAAATACAATCCATCAGAGCTAGCAGGAGAAATAATCACAAACCAGGGCCAATGGGATGGGGACAGTCCTTTTCACAGTGTCTGACTTCCAGCCCTTCCCTTGACCTGGCAGCAAATAGTATTTCAAAGGGGACCAGTCCCTGCAAGAACAAGATCTAAGGTCTTAGCTGCTGCATGGAGCCCTCAGGAAGCACTTGCCTCCTGCTATCCAACTCAGCGGCAAGCTTTCCATTCCTTACTTAAAGCAGAATTAGTTATCACCAAGCCTTTACATTGATTAGGAGCAAGCAAAAGCTAAACCAAATTGGGATCAGGTACAGCTTCTTCCCCACCTCTAGAGATTTACTTTTTTTATAGAGATGGAGAGAAGAAAAAGGGACAACTGCAAAACCTGAGCATGCCTGAAAGGTATAAAATGCTCCAGTAGATTGTTTGCATTTTCAAGGACTGAGGAGAAGCTTGTGGTGGAAAGCTAAATCAGTCCTTGCACTCTGGTCTCCCCTGATCTCATCCCTCCTGTGCCAGGACATGATCTGGCTCAGGAAAGCAGATTCAGACCTTCTTCCCACCACAGATTATCCAGAACTCATTAGCTTCTCCTCTGTGGGCAAAAAGCCGGTTGATCTCACACCCTCAATGCTATATAAAACAGTTCCATGCATCAGCCCAGGTTTCACAGATGTGCAGGATTCTATTTAGGCAATTCCTTCATTTTAATTACATTTCCTTTTTAATATATTTATATAGAATGTTCTTTTATATATATATATATGTGTATATATATATATATATATATATATATAAATTTAACACAATATTCACCACTACAGACATTTCAGAATTCAAAAAGAAAGAAAAAAGTTTGATTGCACCATTTGGACTCTGGATGAGGGAAAATGTTGCAGGGCTTTATGGATGCTCTCCAATAGGGACCTAAGCTCCTCTGAAGCTCTATAGGTGAAAAAAGAAGTGCTTCAGTCTTTCTGAAGTGATAGCATTGGATGGACAGCCCAGAGGAATGTTGTTTATAAGGTGAAATATAATCCTCATTCCTGTTAACTCTGCTGCCAATAAGGCAGCTCCCACATGAGCTAACATTACCCATGTCCCTCCTTTCTATCAGAGGATTCCCATCTTTGCCAGCCCAACCCTTTCACTCTGAGCTACACTTGACAGAAGCTGCACAAAACCCCTGACTACATGGGAATAATAAATGAAGTTTAGTCACTTGTCTCCCATTGTTAGAAGTCCACAAGCAACACATGCTGGTGATACCATATCAAGACTGAGACTAGGGCCATCTGCAAATTTGGGAAAGGCCTTTACACTCTTCACAGTCTCAGGAGAATCAACATCTTCTGCTTGGTCCCTAAAACGATCCTTGCAGAGCTGCAAATGATGTGTGACAGTCTATTTAGGAAGGTCCTTTCCATAATGCCAAGAATGACTGACTCAGCTCTCCTGTACACAAAATTTCAAATTCTGGGCCAGACCCATGTCTCATAAATCTGGTTTATCCCTCTCCATCATGCTTCACAGAAAAAAAAAAAAATGAACACAGCCAAAACCCAAGAAAAAAATAACCCAAATCCCTTTTTAAAGTCTCTAGTGTTTCAGGGTTGGGCTGGTGGGCAGGAGTTTGGTACCCTCTGTGTACCACTGCAACACCCTGAACTTCTGAAGTGCTTCCAGTCTCAGACTCAATCTGCTACTGCAGGGTGGCAGAGGACAACCTAATGGCTCTGAAAGACATCAGGACATCAGCTAGCCTCAGGAAGGGATTAGTAAAGTTGGATCCCAGGAAGATCCAACCACACAGCACCGTTCAATGAGAGATGGCTTCTGTCTCCTGGCTCTGTCCAACTATCAAGCTCTGGTCCTTGAAGCTGACTGCAACTATCAGTATCAACGTGGATCTATCATCAAGCATTACAAACTCTGCAGGACTCTGAGTCTGAGGCTGGGAATGGTGGCACCTATGCAGTGGTGATCATTACAACTAAGCAAGTACTCTTAGCTCTGCAGGATCTGGGTCTTAATGTCAGCTCTCTGGGCACAAACCCACTTGGGACCAGAGAGCAATAGTGATGCGTGTGCATTAAGCTCACCTGGCTAGGCTCTTTCAAGTTTGATACATCAGCTGAAGGCTGGAGATTAAACTGTAAGTAGAGATGGGATCGAGCTGCAAAATAGAGATGTCATTACCGAATCTCTGCTTAATTAAAATCCAGGACCTCGATCTGAGTTCAAATTCTGAAACACCCTTAAAAAGTACAGTCTGGATACAGATTTTAGCTGAGACTGATCTTTAATATTAAAGTATTCTAATAATTTTCTCTTTCAGGAGTTTCACCACTTATGCCAAAAGCGCTATTACTTACTGGAACGCTGTTAAGAGTTGAGACAGTGTATTATATACAAATTGCCAGACCTCATTTCTTGCTCATAGATCATCTTATATGAGAATAAGGAGGGGAAAAAAATAAAAGGAACAGTTTTAAGGTGCCAAGGTTTCATCACATTTTCTTTTTCTTTTGATACATTACTTCGTGAGCTTCTCTGGCTCCATTCCAGATGCCTTGGCAGTCAAAACTTCGAGGAACTGAGAGAATATAAATCCCTGTCCAAAGTAAACTGTTTTGTTGATGCCAAAAAAACCTAGGCATCATTTCCACAACTTTTACTTTCTCTAAAGCCTTACCACAATACCTTGTATCACACCTTCCCAAGTCATTTGCCATTAACCCAGCCATGGTGGTTAAAAGCTTTCATATGAGGCAGTAAAAAAGGCCTTTTGGTGACATATAAATGCAGTGCAGAGATGTGCTAAGTATGAGGAGCAAAGAGGACTGGCAATCCCCTAGTTTTATTCGGAGGTCCAACAGGCATCTTGTGGTCTGGGAGGAGTATAATACAGTTGTCATGAAGTTGCATATTCTGGACCTGCCATCCATGGGTTGCCTGGGAAAAGCATAGGCTGACATCTGTGAGAGAACATGGACCCAGACAAGAACTCCAGGGTCTTGTCTGGTTTAATATTCTCCCTCAACAAAACTGACAGTACAGACTTAGTTCTCTGCTCTGTTCACTTTTATAGGGCATTATACACCAGTGAGGAGTACAGTACAGTGGGGAGGATCAAAGGCTGCAACTGCTGACAGGGAAAGGCTCTCTTGATTTTTCATGCTCCCTTTGGATACGGCAGGAGAAAATTCTGCTGAAAATACATTCCTTGCCTTTGTGGGCCCAGAGCTTCTCAAAAGTACTCTGGCATCTCTCCCCTTTAGCAATTAAAGAGTGCAGAGAAAGCACCATACAGACTCTGGGCCCTCCAGCCACAATGACACTAATGAAGTGACACATTCAGTACAGACCAGGAGCTCATGGATTGAGTTTGCTAACAATTTGAAAATGCCAGTACTTCAGGAAAAAAAAAAGCCCTAAACATACATCCATTGGGAAATTCAGACTGACACTCATTGCAGCTGCTGTAGCACTTCCTACCAGATGCATAGCTACTGCTTAAACTATAGCCCATAATAACCATCCAAGGGCCTACAGACTCAGACATCTCCATGAATGATGGCTCCTGCAAGCACCATTACAGGGACAATCTCCGTGCTGGCAGCAACACCTGTGTTCCCGTCTCCTCCATAGTCACTAGTGACACTTAAATTGCAGAGAGAGCACAGGCTGTACCTGACTTGGCAATCGCCCACAGTCACATACCAGGCAATAGATGAGCCTGCAGTGAATGTAGAGTTAGAGGCTTTAAAAAGGAAGCTTTAATTCTATTCCCGCGGCAGCTGTTGCTTATATGAACGTGTATTTGCCTGTAACAATAACGGCTCTTCAGGAGAGAGTTTAATTCACTTCAAATCCACCTCTCAGGATATTGTTCATGATCTGCAGTCCCACAAATCATCCTCTTCACCACACTCTTAATCAATCTGAAAGCACTGAGGGCCGGGGAGGTGACAACCAGCCATGCTCTCAAAGAAACAGTGTAAAATCAGGAGGAGAGGAAGTTTAAAGGAAGAAGAAGCACCCAGGGACATGCCACACAGTGGCAATGAAAGACCAAGGGTCAAAGGTATGTCAATCAGGGTGCAAGAGGACAATAGCCCAAGGACACGCAGAGCAGAAGATCCTCTTGTTTTTCTCTGCTGTTGGCAGTGTGGAGCACAGCTGGAGATAGTTGCAGAGGTGTCATGTGGCTTTAAGCACTGATGAAAATAGTTGATACCGGCCTCTGCTATAACCTTATCTTTGCTTTCATTGATACCAGCCTGAGAAGTCTCTACCACTGGACAGCCAGCCGCACACTCATTCGCCAGCCACACAGATCTTGTCTGCCCAAGGAAGGTGTGGCTGAGCACAATAAAACTCACAAGCAGGAATTGGAAGATTAAAAGAAAAACTAGGCGTTTCCTGTCCAGCTACTTTCATTCCAACTCTTGCACATGCTAGAAAGAGCACATCTTTGATGCAAGGACAGAGCAAAAGGCAGCGCCTTCAGGTTGTATGTTTGTCACTGGAACATCCTTGGGTGTCTCACAGCCCGCGTGACTTGCTCATGCCAGCTTCGCCTTCCTCGTCAGCTATCCCCAGCCTTCTGCACTGTTTATTTATACTATCTAAATCAGACTCCGCATGGTCCTTCACTGGTGTCTGGAAAACAGAGAAAGGATGTCCCAAGTATCTGGACTTACCTCCTCAGCAGATACTGTGCCCCTGCACCCTGGGCTGCAGTGCTTTGGAACAGTGTTTCCTCCCAGCCCTGTTTTCTAATTTTACCAAGATTTATTTTTCCTTTTTTCCATAGGGAGGATGAGACTTTCACAAGGCTTCTTAGACAATAAGTATGAGGAAAAAAAAAAAAAAAAAAAAAAAAAGAAAAAGCAGACAGTGAGGGACTAGGTAGGGGTGAGAAAGGGAAGGAAAAGCAAGACAAAAAGACTATGACCCTCCATAGAAAAATGCTTTTCAGGAAACCATAAAGAATTCAGGTCCATCTTGCACAAGATAGTTATAACAACAGAGGCAGTATAACAACAATGGCAACAGAGTTGGTCTCGGACACTCCCATCCCATCCACCATGGAAAAGGAGTTAAGAGAAGCAGTTGCTATTCAATCTGCCTCCCACTTCGTCCATCCAGAATCACAGAGCGCCTCTGGGGCTGGTAAAAGCAGCTGGTAGAAGTCTCCAGTCTTTGGCCATTCTTGGGGATGGTCATTTTGTTCCGCAGCATCACCCCCTCAGGTGTTGTCCGCGAAGTCTCAGACAGATCGCCACAAATGGGGCTCGAAGAGGTGGTCTGAGTGGGGCTCCTTATGGGTGATAACAACACCCTGGAGTCTGCTGAAGAGGAGGGGTGGTCCATAATGGGGAAAGGAGGACTGAAGAGAATCAGACTCTGGGGCCTCCCAGGCCTAGATCTGCAGGAAGGCTTGGAGAACCCTGATGGCCTCTCCATCTTTGAGGACTGTGGGTTATCTCCAGCTGTCTCTCCCTCAGAGGTGCGCTTTCGGCGCAGAACAGGGGCATCCAGAGCGGGGTAATGACTGCACTGAGATGGTTCCAGCGGAGAGCTAAGGCTGCTGTGCCAAGGACAGGTTGAGTCCTTTTGAGTTGGGTCACTGTTTTCTTTCTCTGCTTTGGCTTTCTTCTCCGTCAGCGGGCTCTTGGGGGCTTCCAGGTGGCTCCATGCCACCCGTTGAGTCTGCCTGATGACCTGCTTGGCTTCTGCTTCCTTCTTCTCAGCCGATGGAGTGGTGTTCTGAGCCTGCAGGGGCTGGGGGATCTGGGTGTACTGAATCTTGGGTGGTATCACGGGTACCGCTCTAGCCTGGCACATCTTAATCATGAAGGAGGTCCTGACCGCTGACACGCTGACAGGAGCAGAGTTACGGCGGCCAGTGGTGGCATGGGCCACTGCCAGGTAATCCAAGTCCAGATCCACGTGGGCACTGAAGTGAGACCCCCAGGAAACGCCTTTACCGGCAGCAGGGCAGGCAGTCAGAAGGGATGGGACAGAATCACTGCTTTTTACTTCCTTCTGCCCACACAGGAGGTTCCCAGGAGCAGAGGGCATGGACAGGCTCTCGAATGTGAACAAATCTGAGGCTGGAAGGAGTGAATCCAAGTTGAGGGATGATGGTCTAGTCTTTACTTTGAGAGATGTTTCTTCACCTTTATTACTCAGCTGTGACTCAGAGGCAGAGCACAATGCTCTGGTGACAGTATTGCCTCCCAGGGCAGTGTCCTGAGACATGGATAACTCCTTTGTGTTCTTCCCCTGTGAAGAACTGCCTGGGCTATTTTGGTGTGGTAAAGACAGCTCAAGCTTTGAGCTCCAAGGGTTTTCTTTGCTCACATTCACTTTCTTTTCCTCTGGCTCTGAAAAAGGGATTCTGGAGGGTCCTTCCTTCCCAGCTGGTGCTTCCTCCCTGCTGAGGGGGTACCTCATCTCCTCAGGTTTTGAAGGTTCTTCTGAAGAACTTGTGCCAGTCTCATCTTGCTTAGCTTTGCTCAAACTAGAGGGTGAGATGGGTTGCGTTTTGGGCAGCTCACAAGTCACTGGCAGAATGTCACTGCATGGTTGTTGCTCGTCAGTGGCATCTATGAAAGAGAATGGGATAGTCCACAGACTCATCACTGTGTCTTTGCTGTCCAGGGAGAGGCTGCGACTGAATCGTGGTCTAAGAGAATGTCCTGTCTCTGCTCTTTGCCTCTGTGGCTGAAACTCCTGTATCATCTTCTCTTGAATGTCCTTAAAGGTGGGGGAATGGAGTGGGCTTGTAACCCACTGGTGATCCTCCCAGGGCTCCACAAGCTCTAAGCTCTGCACATTATCTGTCCAGGTATCCTCATCATCCTGGTCACCAGCATCATGGGTTCTGCTAATAGCATTGCCCTCCTTCAGCTCCTGGATTCCAGCTCCACTCAGTGCCTTGGAGGTGAATGTGTCCCTTTCCTCAGTGGTCTGTATCTCAGGCTTCTCACTCTGAGTCTGGGCTCCGCTAAGATCATTCTTTTCTCTCTGCAGCTGGCAAGTGCTATCTTTTTCTCTCCCTGACTCTGGACATGCTCCTTTGGAACAAGAAAATTCATCACTTGGGGCAACCTCATTAAGTTCTGATTGACTACAAAGTTTCCAGTCCAGGGGAGGAGTGAGGCATTCACTCCTGCTGTCCACCACTGGGTGGTGGTTCTTTGGAGCTGCTGTGCCAGTCGAGAGAGTACTCACTTTGGGTAGGGCTGAAGCACAGCTCTGCTGTGCAGCCACATCAGACTGGCAGTTGTGGAGGCTGTCTTGTTCCATGCCAGCGGCACCAAATAAAGGCACCTGAGTTGTTATCTGTGGTGTTCTGCTTGTAGATTTCTGCTGAGACAGTGTTGGACTCTGCCCTGGGCCAGAGGAATAGATATCCGTTTGTACTGAAGAAGAGGATTCAGAAATCAGGCCCATTGTGGGGACAGCTGCTGGCAAGAGCAAGAGATCCTCTTCAGGTTCAATAATTTTCAGTTCCTGCTGTATCTCTGGCCACAGTGGTTCTAGGGGGGCATTCGCAGGGTCCTCTTCTGACTGAAAAACAGAAGAAATGCCATGACCTGGCAGCTCACAACTTACCGGTAAATACACCTTCACTTTTCTCAAACAGCCCTCTTGGAATAGACAGGCTCCTGGATGAGCACACTCTTGGGTACAGAAACACAGGCATGCATACTACTACCAGTTCAAGAAAGGAAATACATCTATAAACGAGTGGATTATGGAGGAGAAGATCTGATGTGCAGCCAAAATTAGGCCTGGACAGATGTACTGAAAGAGTGAGGTGAATGAGTAGCTGGAATGTCTCAGCCTGTTTCTCAGCTCTTCCCATTCAGGCTCACTTGGCCTTGCCAGAGGATCTGCATTCCCAAACAGCACACAAACTGGAATGAATAATCTATTCAAGGAGCTATGCCAACAGATCTTTAAATAGCTGTCCAAAGATGAGTATCGCTGTAAGAAACTTGGTGAAAAAGCTCTGCTAGAGATACAGAGGAAGCAAAAATAATAACAATTAAAAAAAAAAAAAAAAAAAGATGTAGAGAATGGAAGAAAAAAGGACTGTTCAGGCTGTCCAGGACAAATGGGACAGCAAAAATAGAAGGGGAATTCAGAGACCACGGGTCAAAATGCTCAGACATCCAGACAGTCTCACATCTGGAAAGTCTCAGAGAAGACAGATTGTACTGACTGCAATCAGATAGTTATGGGAAAAGAAGACCAAAAGGGGACAGTATGTAGTTGTGTAAAGGTAAATCACCACATGGTATTTCTAGGTAGTTGTGTAAAGGTAAATCAGTACATGGTCAGTTCTTGACCCTGCTTAGCCTAGGTCATAGACTGAGTTTTCATGACTACAAACACACATGAAACTTTAAACAACCTCCCAGTCACCACCATGACATTGTCCCCCATCTTTTTTCTCATGCCTTCTTCTTACCACATCTCTTAAGCACAATCCTTCTCCTGTCTTAGCTGTCTTGATCTCCTGGTGGTCACAGCTGCCTTCTGAGGAGACATCCTTCATCTTGAGCTGTCCTTGCTCTGACTCGTCTTCAGGGAGTGGCCCTGTATGAACCTCTGAGGCCGGTGGTTGTTCCAAGGTGGGACTCTGCTCTGAGGACTGCTGGGGGCTGCTGGTGCTGCTTGTGCAGCTGCTTTGTTCACATAACGTCTCCTGATTTTCTGCTGCTGCCTGTGGATTTTCTAAGGACTCAGGTTTCCTGGCTGCCACCAGCTCCTCAGTGTGAGAGCCTGGATCAGAAACACAAATTAAAGATGTAACTATTTGTGACTGAAAACATGTGCCCTGAGAGAAAGCGGTGCTGTTCCAACCCAATGCCAACTAACAAAGCTAAAGAGCAGCCTCCGGGCACAACAGGATGTTACTGGGAGGCCACCCACCACCCCAGTCTCATTATGGCAACAAGCACCAACCCGACCTGCTACCATCAACACCCACCCTGCTACAGCTTGGTCTCTTTCCTGCCACAAGAGCAGGCGGGAGCAACCAAGCTGCAGGGCACATCCTGTAGCCCAACAGAGGTTCCACATCCCCCCTCTTTAACACACTTTTACCTCTGGATGCTGCCGCTGGCAGCGTGGGCTGTTTCTCCTTCCGCTCTGGTGCCTGCTCTGCCCTCGTGTGGGTCCCCACTTCCAGGGCAGAGGGACTCGTGCTCTCAGCCACAAGGGAAGACAGTTCCTCTAGGCTGGAGAGGGAAAGCTTCTCCTTGGCAGGCACACGGCATGGGGTGCTGTTGGTGCTGATAACTGCGGATACCCGCAGGGGGACAGAGACGGCGAAAGGCTCGGAGATGTTCAGGGCCTTCCTCTGGTGACGAGGGGAGGCCTCCAAGGGAAAGAGACTGCTTGGGAAGCCTGACTTGGTGGCTGTTTCAGAGGTGTAGAACATGCGGCCGCCTTTGGGGGAAGTCTGCTCATTTTCAGCATCCTCTGCCCGGAAGACCTTCAGCTGCTCAGGGGGTGACTTTGCCTGCGGTGTCCGGGGAGGACCTTTCTCCCCACTCAGGTCTGAGCTTTCTTTGGCCCCCGTGGCAGATCGTTCCCGTTCCCACTCACTCTCCTTACTGAGGTCATATGAGCTGCCTGTGCCTCCTGTCCGTATCTTCATCACCGGAACAAAAAACCCTCCAGTAGTCACTGTCCTCTTGAATCTGCTCTTTTCATCCTCCCCTAGAGATGGGACGATAGGAAGAAGTCAGTGGGAAGCAAAGCACTAGCAAATAACCTTTCTCTGTGAGAAGCCCTCCTCTGTTCCTTCAGGGATGAGTCCTGCCCTGGTGAACACCCACATTTCCCCGGAGAGATGGGCACAGCAGGCACTGGAGACCTTCTGGGCTCCAGCCCAGCAGCCTCCTTCAAACTGGGCAGGCAGGGCTGGATAGGATGCCCTCCAGTGGAAATAACCTAAGACTTTTATTAGAGGCCCCTCTCAATCAGATGCAGCCAAATCTAGGGCTAGTGTGCATTGCCCACAAAGATCACAGCTCCAGGCTTTGTTGGATTATTGCAAGCACTTTTCACTTATGAATGGGAATTTTGTGCCCAGAATAACCAAGAATCAAATCGAAGCGATCCCACTGATAATAAAGATGAGCTAAGGACAGTGGTAACTCCCAGGTGCAAGCACCAACATAAAAGACATGGAAAAGGGTTAAAAATGCATGCACACAGAGATGGGGGCACATGTCAGCAGCCATGGCACAAGCACATAAAGATACACTCAAGGTGAGATAAGTAAAGAAACAGACGCCTGCAGCCATACAAGCACAGGGGAAGGCTGAGAATGCAGACATAGAATCCTTCACCCTTACAGTATAGCCTGTTGGCGTCTCACCTTCAACTGGCAGGGAACACAGCGAATCCATGCTCTTCGCAGGACGAATAGTTGCTTTTTCTGTGGAAAATGAGTTTTAGAAGCAGGCTTCAGTTCCTGTGGCTTTGCAGCTTTCAACCCATAAAGATCAAAGGCTACATATAGATGGACACACCAGGCAGACATCAAAGTTATTTTCCATTTCTAAGCATTCCCCTGCTCTGTATCCACACCACACGGCATCTTACCCACAACACTTGTCCACACAGCTGGGGATCTGCTAGCACTAACAACAGCTTTGCACCTGCTGGACATGTGGAGAGCTATACTTAACCCAGCCAGTCAACACCATCTCCACTGTGAAGCAGTGGAACATCCCCAAAGCTGTTATGTACTATTAGGCTATTGGTTGCGGGGACTTTTTAACTAAACTGACACAAATGCCTTCTCACCTCTCATTCCTGATAGCAAATGTTAGGTTATTTTTATGTTGCACTCCCAGGGTCTTCTGCTGGCATAAGCATATCCTGCCTCCAGCAAGCTCTGCGGGAAATTTATGAGGGCAGTAAGCATCCTATTGTCCTGGTCACCCTCCCTGGACTTGCTTGTCCAGAAACAAGCTGCCATTTGTCACCAGACACTCTACAGGTCTGTTCCTGAGAGGTTTTGGAAGCGTGTAGCTGTTACCACCTTGAAAAGGGGAGATGGGAGGAATGTAGCTGGCAAGGAAGACAAGTTAGTCTCTGGCAGCCCAGAAAGGATCCATGGAGCTCTGGAAAATGTCTGGTAGCAAAGTTTGCTGTTTACAGTGTTGCACAAAGTAGGTAAGGCAGAAAGTGAGCAGGCTTGTTGGACTTCATTTGTTTATATAATTGAGGCTTCTGGGACTGACTTTCACGTGAGCATAGGAGAAACTCCAGCTACTTTTTGCATTTATATGAAGCCTGACTACCTTGTGCATTCATATGGCATGATGCCTTGAGCAGTGGCTCTGCTTTCCCAGAGGAACAGAATTCAAGCTGTGGAGCTTACATTTTCTGTGACTTGCAGACTTGGGTGCATGGACACAAACTGTTTTATACCATGTGCTGAGTTTCAACAGCAAGTTCATCTGTTTCCTCACATTAGACTGTAAGCAGAGAGCACACAAAAATACAACATGGCAGAGCTGAAGCACTGCTTCTCAAAAGCACTACTTCAGTGCCTAAATCTCTGCACACATTCCTGTATTTGTGTGTCCTGCTGGTAAAAACATGCAGCATCCTGTGACTCGATGCTATGCTTGGAACAGGGCTCAGCCCCCACCATCACCGGGCTCCAGTCATTCCTCAGCATCCTTGGGTTAGCACTATTTTGGGACAGTATTCCTTATCAAAGCGAGGAGGTGATCCCATGATCAAAATAGGATGGAGAGCTATTTTGAGATATGCCCTGGGCACCCTATGCAAGGCCATCTGTACCTGCAAAACATGGGGGAAGGCAGGGGTCCAAAAAGAGCTGGATCCAGCATTTGGCTTCACACTCACTTCTGATCCAAATACAGACTCTCTTATATGTGGTAGTAGGCAATGTTGCCAACATTAATTACTTTATTTTAATTCTTGTGATGTTTGGTAGGGCTCCTCCAAACACCAGCTGCTGGAGTCATGAGACTATTTAAAAAATCTTGTAACTTCATCTTCTTTCTAAAAAGTAAATTTCTTGACTTGGAGATGATACTAAAAAAATCTAGGACATATAAACCTGAAACACTTCTTTACAACTCAGGTAAAAAATGGTATGCTTTCTTCTAAAAACTGTGATTATTCTTAAGTCAACTTCATGTTTTTAGAACTTGAGTCATCATTTCTGAACACTGGGAATTGGCACTGCCATGTGATTTTCTAGGAAGCAGAGTGTTTAAGAGATTGCTGCTCAGGAGGGGCTAGAATTTGGGATTACAGCCAGGAGAAAAGAACTACTTTTTTCTTGTAAATTCTGCAAAAGTAATAGCTTCCCTCAACGTGCTGAGAGCAAGGAGCCATAGGAACTCCTGGTGCCTTGTTTTTCACAAAGGCACTGAACACAATTGGTTCTTTAATGCCCTTTCATGGAAGGAGAGCCTGCAAGGACAGTCATTCACCCAGTGCCATGTAAGGAACATTAGGAGCCGGAATCTGGCTGGGCTGGAAGAGTGGACTAATCCAAACCTACATAGCATTTCCTAGTTGCCCAGCTTGACAGCTGGGAAACAGGAACCTGTGTATCACATACCAAAATGGAATATTTACTGTAGCTGTCTGGCACATACTCCTGAAAGGGTGATTCTAGCCATCAAAGAATCATTCAGGTTGGAAAAGCCCCTTGGGATCATCGAGTCCAACCCTCAACCTGACTCTACAAAGTTCTCCCCTACACCACATCCCCCAGCATCTCATCCAAACGACTCTTAAACACACCCAGGGATGGGGACTCCACCCCCTCCCTGGGCAGCCTATTCCACTCTCTGACCACTCTTTCTGGGAATTTTTTTTCCTAATGTCCAGTCTAAACCTCCCCTGTTGCAGTTTAAAGCCGTTCCCTCTTGTTCTGTCACTAATCACCTGTGAGAAGAGACCAGCACCAGCCTCTCTACAGTGTCCTTTCAGGGAGCTGTAGAGAGTGATGAGGTCTCCCCTCAGCCTTCTCCTCCTCAAACTGAACAGTCCCAGTTCCTTCAACTGCTCCTCATAAGATTTATACTTAATGTATTCTTACATTATTCTTAATGTGCATGAAACCAGGCAACAAACATGACCCCATTAGACTATGTCAAGTTTAATGGTCTAAGTATCACGTGGATACACGTTGCCCATGCTATCAATATTGCAGGAAAAAGCTGCAGAGAGAAATATTTAACTGAAAAAAGTGTTCTTACCAGAGAGCTTCTGTGCCCTTACAAAGACGCTCCCATTTCGACTCAGTTTAGACTTTGATTCTGAGCCCGAACGGCCCAAGTTAAATATCGACTTCCATTTCTTGGACTTGGTAGATAATTTTCTCCTGGAAGGAAAAAGGGCTCAGAAGGTTACCAAACCCTAGAGACTATCCCACAAAAGCCTCCGAGCTCCCTCCCCTCAACACTGTCCCTCTTTTCTTCTCACACCTCTTTTAATTCTAAGGCATGCAAGGCGGAGCTACGCAACCAACTCTTGCTTTTCTGTAAGTGATGTATCTGTATTGCTGATTTAAGCATGTCATGGATGGAAAGACATATAAGCCAACTCTTCAGGGAATTCGCTCTGGCATCGTGCTACAGCAACTGTGATTGAGCAATCAACTATGCTCCTCTCCAGAGGGGAGAGGTTTCCGAGGCTAGAATGATCTTGCAATACAGTAAAAAAAAAATAAAATTGCCTTTTTAACAGGTCTTAATGACAGAATGAAAGATAAATTCCAGACAACTGGTGGTACTATTGCTTAGTGCACAAAGCTAGCATTTAAAGTCCATGTGTCTTATAGTTTTTACGAATTTGCAAACATAAAAGCATCCCTTAATACAAACTAGCTATTAATCCTTCTCAGGCCAACATTAATTTAATCATAGGTATTATATGATCATATGCAAGTATAATGTACTAGACAAAAAGGAGGAGGCTTAAGGGAATTAAATAATTTCTTGTAACTGTCAGAGGAAGTGGGACACCAGTTCCCTGTGTCTCTTTGGAAATCCCAGCTTTTAAAAGAAAGAAGCTGGTACTTGGGAAGCCAGTTTTCTTCTATGCATATTGCTGCATGAAGCTCTGTTTCAATTCCTTCACATACCCACTCTGATGACTCCTTCAATCTCCCTTTTTCCAGAGCAAGCAGAACCCTCTTATCTCCCTGTCTTGCTCTCCATAATGGGTTTTCTACCCCCACAGTTCTGCTTTACTTTCAGATTAATACTCAGAAGAGCACAAATCGGTCCTACAAAGAGGATTAGTATCTTGGGGATAGGACTGTTCCTTTCAAGCAATAAAGAAAAAAGTACTCTAGAGGGGCAATACACCCTTTTGTCTTAAGCTGGTTATCCTCTTGCCAGTATTCTATTAGATGGCTCCTTTTTGCTTTAATATATCAACTGCAAATAAATATCTTTGCTCCAATGCTTTATAGGTCAGGAGATTAATGAACCTCCCACTGCAGAGGCTATAATCTCTCAGAATCAGGCAGTGGAGTGGCCATATATTAACAGATAGATAGATAACAGACAAATACTTATGCTGAGCAGCAGTGCCAACAACTGCAGCAACCTCAGCTGAAATCGGACTCTTCTCCTGGCATAGGCATAGGTGGCATAGGTGCCACTATGTAAATATCTCTCCATCCTAGGAGTGAAAATTCACCTTACTGCTCGGTTAGGAGTCCAGAGGAACCTGGAGAATGATGAAGCTGAGCATGTCAATGTCACCAGGCATGCTGTGGACCAGCCGCCAGAAGGTGGACCTCCTAGGAGAGCTGTGTCTAGACCTGCTCCACCACTTCAGCCCAAATTTAGCCAATTCACAGAATCACAGAATCAACTAGGTTGGAAAGGACCTTGAAGATCATCTAGTCTAACCCTTAACCTAGCACTGACAGTTCCCAACTACACCATCTCCTTCAGTGCTAAGTCAACTCTACTCTTAAACCCCTCCAGGGATGTGGACTCCCCCCCCGGTGCCCTGGGCAGCCCATTCCAACGCCCAACAACCCCTTCTGCAAAGAAATACTTCCTGACATCTAGTCTAAACCTTCCCTGACGCAGCTTGAGGCCATTCCCTCTTGTCCTGTCGCTTACTACTAGGTTCAAGAGACTCATCCCCCCTCTCTGCACCCTCCTTTCAGGGAGTTGTAGAGGGCCATGAGGTCTCCCCTCAGCCTCCTCTTCTCCAGACTAAACCCCCCCAGTTCCCTCAGCCGCTCCCCATCAGACCTGTGCTCCAGCCCCTGCACCAGCTCCGTTGCCCTTCTCTGGACACGCTCGAGTCATTCAATGGCCTTTTTGTGGTGAGGGGCCCAAAACTGAACACAGGAATCGAGGTGCAGCCCCAGCAGTGCCAAGTACAGGGGTCAGATCCCTTCCCTGTCCCTGGTGACCACGCTATTGCTGACACAAGTCAGGATGCCATTGGCCTTCTTGGCCCCCTGGACACACTGCTGGCTCCTGTTCAGCCAGCTGTCAATCACACCCCCAGGTCCCTCTCTGACTGGCAGCTCTCCAGCCACTCCTCCCCAAGCCTGTAGCACTGCTGGGGGTTGTTGTGGCCCAAGGGCAGCCCCCAGCATTTGCCCTCAGTGAAACTCCCCCAGTTGGCCTTAGCCCATCTCTCCAGCCTGCCCAGGTCTCTCTGCAGGGCAATTCCTGAGCTGGTACAAGGATGCAAAGACAATTAATTCCTCCTGCAGGAGATCTGCGAGGTTCTGCCCTGATGGAGGCATTAGGACTAGTGGAGCTATGATCCCAACAACTACAATGCTTCTCAGGAGCAGCTGTGCCTCTCTAGAGAAGGGGACACAATTTCCTCTCGATGGTGGCTGTAGATTTATGCGTGCAGGTGTGGGGGTATCACACTAACAAAAGTCTCATTCCCGATCATGCTAAAGAACCTGCATTATTTTGTTTGCACTTTACAGTCCTCTTGGCACTTACTTGCTGTCAGGGAGGTCAACAACTGTGTGGAAGAGAGACCCAGTTACAGGGACAATTTCAGGCAAGCTGTTCTCTCGTCTCTCCTTCCGAGCAGGGTGGGAGGCAGAAAGACTCCGTGCCTGTGCTTCTTCCAGGCTCACCAGTTTCATCGGCAGGGAGGCCGAGGGGAGGGTCAGACTTTTCACAACTGATGCACTTTCTGCAAAGCAAGAAAATACATTCCAGCCTGGGGTGAGGAGAGACAAGAGCAAGAGCTTTATGTCTGTATTTGACAGGAGCATCTCCTGCAGAGCCGGAAAAGGAGCAACACGTGCAGGGGGAGAGGCTTTGTGTCAGATAAGTCTTCATCTCCCCAGCAACCTTATCCATATGAGTGCATTCCCAGCGGGGGCCACACTCACTAGCCAAAGGTTGCGTTGCACAGACTTGCTGCCTCTGCTGTAGACACTTTGGTGGGAAAGAGTTGTCTCTGAAAACCACTAGGATTCATATATTCCCCTTTCTCCTCTCCTTCGCTCCCCAGATTTTGGAGCAGTTCAGTCCCCGATCCAAACCTGGTGCCTAATTCTTTGTCTCACTTCCACATCTTTCTCCTCATCTTGTTCCAGGAAGGGGGACTGTTCTAAAAACCAGCATTACTTTACCTTTGTAATGCGTTTCAGGGCTATGGAAAACAGTGTGACAATAGCCCTGGGAACTGAAGGTCTCTGTTTACATGGGCAGTGGCAAATCCAACTTTCCATATGCCACACCAACAGGTCTGTCCTAAACAGACCACTTCAAGGTTCAGGAAGGAAGTGCAGGCTCTGGAGTCCAATCAGTACTTAGCTCTGCTGCTGAAGCAGGGTGCAAGCTACTGCCAGTGCAGAGGGGCTGGGTGAAGGGGCACTTTCCCACTAAGAAATCAACTGCGACCATCAGCATGTTCCTCTCTTGACTCCATACAACTGTTAAAAGCCAGTGGTGTTCAGCTGTCCTGGTTTCAGCTGGGATAGAGTTAATTTTCTTCCTAGTAGCTGGAACAGTGCTGTGGTTTGGATTTAGTGTGAGAATAATGTTGATAACACACTGTTGTTTTAGTTGTTGCTAAGTAGCGCTTACCATAACTTAAGGATTTTTCAGTTTTCCATGCTCTGCCAGCAAGCAGGTGCACAAGTAGCTGGGAGGGAGCATGGCCAGCACCACGTCATGATCAGTGTATAAAGTGGGGGGAGTTGGCTTGGGGGATCACTGCCTGGGCATCGGTTGGTGGGTGGTGAACAATTGCATTGTGCATCACATGGTTTTTTTCTTGGTTTTTCTCTATTTCTTATTATATTAATTTTCATTACTATTATTATTATTATATTCTATTTGATTTAGTGACTAAACCCACGAGTTTTACTTTTTTTTTTCTTTTTGATTCTCATGCCCATCCCACTGGCAGGGGATAGGAGTGAGTGAGTGTCTGTGTGGTGCTTAGTTGACAGTTGAAGTTAAAACCACAATATCAGCACTCACCAAACTTGGGCCAGCTTTTGGCCAGTGACCTGCAGCACAACCAGAAGCCATGGAATTTACTAGCCAGTGTTTCACTACAATGCTTTAGTCATTGGGAGAAGCTCCTCACTCCATGCCTACTGCCAGGGCATAATTAAGAGCATAGGAATGGCACCCACACCACCAGAGCAAAGGTGTTACAGGTTGAGCAGGGCACAGCACTTGAAATGCAGGCTCCAGGGACAGACTAACAGATAATGCCACATGTTAATGGAAGGTTGGGTTGGATGAGCTGACACATGACTGGAAAGCAGAAAGGTGGCTACTCCCTCACTTCTGAAGGCATTGTGAGTCTTTCCAGTGTGTAAAACAGAAAGCTGCTTATTTCTGAATTTATGTGAGGTCAATGTGGATCCAAGCCCTCGCACTTCCCAAGCTTAAAAGAATCTTGACAACAAAGCCATCACTAAATAACAAAAATCAGCATCTCAGAAAACTGTTTATGTCCCATGGAAAAAAAAAATCTCTTTTATAAAACGTCCCTAAGTACAAGACATAAGTTTTTAGAACACAAGCTTAAGTTTTATCCAGGGAATGTGGCCTCTGACTTAGGTGGATATGGTGGCTACAGGGCAGGTATCATCGGTATGAGGAATTACGAGTGGGGGAGCCTGAGAGAAGAATTGAAACTGTGGCTGATGGGTTTAGAGAGAAATCTTAGACCAGGACTGAGAAATAATCAGGTAGTCTTCCTTTTGTGGAAAGGATTAAGCCAGGTGAGATCATGCAAAAGATGAGCCATAGAGCGATCTGGGAGCATGATGAAGGACTCTAATATTTGAAAAGAAAATGTTGGAGACATGGATGAAGAGGACAAGAGGTAATCAGGGACTGGGCTCAAGGTGTCTTTGGGGCCGTCTGTGAGGACGGTAAGGGTTGATGTGCTTGAAATATTAGTTGAAGGGGATACAGTTAGGTCTGGAGTATATGGCAAGTGACACATGGCGTGGTTTGGGGAGGTTGTTACCAATGTTCTCTGCAGAGCTGGCTTTTCTGTTGTTGTTGAAGATCTGATCCACGTGATTCAGGATGAACTCGATCACCAGCTGCTGCACCCGCACCTCCAGGAAAGCTGCATCCCCATTGCAGCCAACTGCCTCAATCTCCTTTGACCTGCATGGGGAAAGAGTGATACTAGTAGCCAGCATTGGCACACACAGCCCCTGGGGAGGAAAGAGCAGATTTCTCCTGCAAGACTTGGAACAGGGATGTTTTCCTCATTCTTGCTGCACCTCTTGCTCTCCCTCTCTCACAGGCCCTCACCCTCTCTCTGCCTTTTCCCTCTTTTAAAAATTGTTTTCTCTGCCACTTCTGTTATTTTCTTTCCTGTCTGTGTTATTTTCCCTCCTTAGCTTTTACATTCTTCAGCAGAAGCTAAACCTGACTCTCAAACTCCGTTCTCCCTCTTTGCTCCTCTTTTACATATTTCAGAGTTGGGCCTGACAGACAACACAGAGGCCTTCAAACACGGCTTCCAGATCACTACTCAATGCTTCAATCGCCTCTCAGTGAGATTCCATGGAACCTTGCTCAGGTCTTCCCACCACCACTATTTTCAGTGCTTTGCCGTGTGCCCCAGTAGTGTCCTCTCTGCCCCCCTGCACTGCCACATTCTCACTCTTGCTTTTAGCGAAGTAACATTCCTTATCTTGACATGCCAAAGTGTTGCTGAAGAAATTATCTCTGGGCAATGGATCCTTTGTAAAGTTAATGACTGGTGTGTTAGATAATAGCTTGGGGCATTGCCAAGAGGATAACCCTGTAAGGAGACTGCAGTTGCATTGCTTGCTCCTTTCTTTTCCTCCCTGGAACTTGAACTCAGGAAAGATTGCAAAAGGAAACAGACTTCGGGTTTTTTGACAAGGGCAGATGCTAGAATGAAAATGTCTCAGTAGTAAAGGTCCACTTCGCGATATTCAATAGAGTCAACATTTGATTTATTTTCAGAACATGCTCTGCTTGTTTTGTGATTTAAAAGAGATAATTATTTAGAGAATGCTTTCCAGGCCTGTTCCTCTCTAGCCAATGTCCCTCCCTCCTGTCCTCTGCCAGCCCAGGGCTCCCCCCACCAGCTTTCCCATTGCCCCTCTCCTGCTCAGGTGCTGTCCAGGACTTTTTCCTGAATAGTTCATTCCTCTCAGTACATGTGGATGAGGTTGATGGGGAAGGGAATTTCAACAAGATACAAAATATTTCTTTTTTTTTCCAGATACTATTTTTTCTTGTTCTGCTTAGCTCTACAAGACATCAGCCAAACCTCTGCCTGCATCTTAGCTGGGCCTCTTGCCAGCAGCGTGCCAGGCATAGCAAACATGACAAACTAACTGGTGGTCTTGCGATTTGACAGAGAGTGCCATCTTAAGCCCACTGAGTTCATCTCACTTTTGCTCAAGCAGATCTGGGCCCAGGCCTGTAGTATTATTGCACTGTTGCTCTCCCTTCCAAGCCTTGCTGTCTCTCACCACCCCACTGCAGAAGCACTGGCGCTGTCAGAAATGTCATTTCAGTTCCACAGTGATGAGCTAATTCCTCATTTTTAAATTGGTGTGCTGAAGTTGCAAATAACAGCTTTTTTTTATATATATATAAGAAACACACAAAACCACAAGCTTCCTCAGATGCTGGTAGTTAAACCTCAGATTATTAAACCTGGAAGCATTTTTTTCTCCCTTTAAAAGCTGTTTGCTCTGCTCTACTGTTTCCTTTAGTTGTTCTGCTTTTCCCTGTCTTTGCATTTCCTTCAGGGGAAGGGTCTCCAGGTTCAGGTGCTGGCGCTCCCCTTGGGAGCTTGGCATGGTGCTCTGGATGATAAGATTTTCTACTGTACCTGAGGAGGTTGGGAGCCCACACTAAGGCCAGGTTTCTGGTGTGCATGTTGGTCATGTTGCTGAAGGAGGCCAGGTGAGTCAGGTGCTTGATCAGGTATTCCAGTGTTCTGCAGTGGTTTCACATGAAGAAAGAAAAATACGTCAAGTGACTGATGGCTGCTCACCAGGACAGCAAAGCTTAAACCTAGACCTGGCCTCAGAGTTGTCCCCTCCTCAGCGAAGGCAGGGTATGCGATGGCCCAACAGGCCCCATAGGACAGAGGATTTACAGCACTAGCATTTACACAGGATGGCAGCGAACACCTGAATAACTGTGCTCTGGGGTGGCCAAGGATGGGGCGTGAACCAAATAATCCTTAGCATGATGGGTATGAAGAAGATGGCAGACAGATGGGAGAGGGAATGTGATGCTGCAAAGGTTTAGCTCTTGCTCAAGACCTCCAGCAGATCATCTTCTTCTCACTACACCCAGGGCACTGGCCAAGGGTGCCACAGGGGGTCATACCTGGGGAAGGAGGATGATAGACTGCAGCAGGGAGAGGTTGTTCGATCTCTAACAACAATTGGTTCAATGATATTGAAAGGCCAGATAAATTGTTGTCAGATTTGGAAATGGTGAGTAAGCTTTTGGGAACTGACTTCTGGAAATTAACTCCAGAGCTGTTTCAGGTGATACTCCCTGATGGTGGGAGTCACCACACTGATCCTCAGCACCTCAGTGGACACTTTCTCACCTGTAATGGGATGGTGGGAGCTCCTGGATGACATTTTGGATTCGTGCCAACTGCTCGTCCTCAGGGAAGCGAGATACTGCTTCCTGCGGAGATACAAGGAAAGAGTCTGCCCTGGCAATGGACTCAGAGGAAAAGGAACAGGGATAAGGAGAGTCACATGAGACAGCCTGTCTTGACGGAATGCTCTCTTGTTACCTTACAGAACTCTTAGCAGAAGAAGCTGCTTTGTGTCCCCAGCACAGCACAGATTTGCTGCGCTGTTATTTCATGTCTTGGTACATCCTTCCCACAGGTTGGGACATAGTGGTCGATGTTTTGGGGAAAGAAGCATTTAAAGACCGAGACTTTCAATTATGAGTTATGCTTCTTTTTTTTTTTTTTTTTTTAATCTTTTCCCCTTTTTTATCTTGGGCATTTATGGGTAGAATAGAAAGAGCAGGAAGGAGAAAATTTAAAATAATGGAAAAAAATATGAATAGTGACATCCTCTCCCTGAAACTGTGTTAAATATAAAGCAGGTCTTTCAAACCCTGTGTTATGAAAACAGCCTGGATATACGTGTTCCATATTCTTCAAAATAAGCAATATTTTGGCTGTCATATGAAGATAGCCATAAGGATTGTTTGTGTGAGTTTGCATCATTTATAATGGGAGAAGCATTAGGAAAATCACTGTCCAGGTAGTTTAATAAATTATACTCAGTGTAAGAGTAGGTTAGACAGAATCAAGGCTATACATCTTGGTCTTGAGCAAGTCTCTTAAGACCAAGATCTTAGAGAGCCATGATAAGCTATTGTCTGCATTCCTAGGAGTTTACTGCACTGGTATTCATCTGTTCAGCTATTCCCTTTCAATATTTGTGCTGGGAGAGGACAAACCACCAGCGAGTTCAAACAATGCATGACTGTCTGGGAACCTACTGCCACCAGAGTTTGGAGCAAGTTCAAAGAAAGATGCTGGGAGCCACGCTGCCAGCAGAAGCTTTGCCTACAGACAGACGTCAGCACTGCTAGGAAAGGAAAGGAAGGAAATAACCCTTCCCAAACCACCCGTCGCTTAAACATTATGAACCTGAAATTACCAGCCACAACTAGAGAAGTATCTTCTTGTAGTAGTCACTACATCATCCACACTGATGATGCTGCCATCTCTGTTCTGGTCACTGTCCTTTTCCCAGCAGATCACTTCCCATGTATAACCACCAGCAAAACAAACATTGCCATTTTCAAGGTCAGAGATGAATATGAATCATGTTTTATTCCCTAACCCTGGGAATTGAGATCTATGCCCTGTACATTGAACTTCTCACTGGTGTGATGGCAAAGAAAGACAAGTGAGCTTACTAGTTTGATGCACTTGTTTTGCCCAAATTAAAGTTACATTAACTCCTTCTAGTACATTTTACCCATACCTATAGCTCTGGGTTGTTTGGTTGTTGTTTTTGTTTGTTTGGGTTTTTTTTTTAAAAAAACCCAACTATTACCATCAGCCCAGAAATCCTAAATATACGAACTCTTGTGATCTTCATACAAGGTTTCCAGTTGAATGGCCTTGTTCAAAGACGTAGATAGATATAAACTTTAACTGGTGCATATCAAACATTAGATTTCAAGTAGATTGTACACCGTATTTTCTCCCCCTGTGCTGATTTCATTCCTATACTTAACTACCATGTCACAAAGACCTAATGCTTAGACAGCAAGTGAATACCAGCCTCTCTGAAATCATGAATTATTCAAACCTCTGAGCCAAATTTCTGACCCATACATGTTGTGCCTTTGATATCTGAGGCCCTCTCCAAAACTCAGGATAACAGCAGCAGAATACAGAATTCAAGGAAAATCCAGTAACTCCATTTATTACATGTCTGTTAATGTATGAATTAATGTAATTTAAATTTTCATCTTACAAGTGGGAAGAGAACACTCGGAGGGTAGCAGAAGGTATGTAAAACGATTTAAAATCTTGGATTTTTTTACTCTAATGGTGATTCTGGGAGTGCACAATTCACAAGTCCTGGTTAACAAGTGGAATAGTCTCAAAAGAGAAGGTAGGCTTGGCCTTCTACAGCTTATTTGCTCTGAGGGAATACTCAGTCCCTCTACACCCAGGTTAGAACAAGCCAAGCAGATTCAAGTTATCTATCCCATGAAACAAGCATCCCTCAGCAGAGTACAAAATGGCAAACTGGAGAGCATGAGAGGGCATCATTTTGCAAAAGTTAATAGCCAGTGAGGTCATGACTGGGATGTTACATCTGAGAATTTGACACAGTAATGATCAAAAGGCCAGCACCTCCTAGTCATTAAGAATTTTACGTTCCTTAGCCACACATGTCTGAATCACTCTGGTGACTCAAAGTGGAGCCTATCCCATCTCAGAGACAGTTCCGACTGAGTCAGGCTGGGATTAGCATGCATCCTTTACTCCTACCAGCATTCTTCTGCTGAGGCACAGCTGCCACCACTCCTTGTTCAGACACCCCATGCATACACAAGCTCCTAGCAGGATTTCTGCTCCTTGGGGAATTGGTCTTTTTTCTTTCTTTCCTCCTGGTATCTGACTGTGCTTCCTGTCAGCTGGGTTACCCATTATATATCCATACTGAGTAGACTTAGGTGAATAATGGATTTTGTGGCTGAGCGGACAAACTAAAAAGCTGGAGATTTAAAAAAAAATCCCTTTTAGGTCAATCCAAAGTGATAATGTTTCAGGGAACTGGCACAAGATTTTAGAAAGTAATTGTCTGAGGTTCACCAAAGCACCACACTCCACCTTAAATGAAAGAAATTATCATTTAAATTTGGGGCTGTTTAACCCTTTTCTGAAAGATGTTTTATTTATGAGTTAGATGTGTTGATTTAATGTTGAAACATTTCCTTTAGAAAGTATTTATCAAAGAAACATTTAGACAGTTAAAGAAATGTTTTCCCTTTTGTTTTTGAATAAAACTATTTACCAAATATATCTACCAAAAATCTGCAAGTCATCATCACAAAACTGCACTTTTCAGCAAACATTCTTTCCAAAAAAAAGTTTCCATCTAAATCTTCATGTTTACTTTAGAGCATTTTTCTGTCATAAATCAGTAGCGATAGCCAGAAAGACATCAGCCAAACAGCTTCAACAAGAATGAGACTCATCAGTTACTGTGGTTGAATAATACCCTGCATTCTCAAGATCCTATTCATCCTGACTGTCTCTAGCTTAGAGATCCTAGCCTGTATCCTCAGGATCCCTATATCCTGAGGATACAGGTCCATTTTTCAAATCTGCTCCGAATTTTGACTAAAGGTTTGACTATACAGCTCCTTGAAACAGACCAATATGACACCGAAACAGCAAGACACCTAACAGTATCGCATATCTGTCAAGACACACAGCGAGCCAATTCCCACCCCATGTTCCCCAGCTCATTTGTTGTCCCTAGAAGCTCCCTGACTTCCTATAGCAGGTTGCTGCTTGGCTGGTCCCATCTGGCTTTGCCCTACAGCAACTCCCTTGCACAGATGTGCCTGGCTCTTCCCATAACAGGCAACAGAGAGTCTTTGGAGAATGTCGTCTTCTTGTGTGGACCCCGCGGATGTCTCTCAGTGCCTTCTGTGCCATAGCAGCACCACTTGGAAGTGACTGATTCAGGATAGAGGCAACGAAGACAGCAATACCTGAAACTAAAGTTGCTTGCCAATTCCCATTTCATTCAGACATGATTTTGCAAAACTTCTCTGCAACAATTGACATTTTTGGTGATGTCTGTCCCCTCCACCTCCCACCAAATGGGAAAGAGTAGGATGACAGAAATTCTTAACAAAAAGATGGATGTTTCTAACACTGGGAAAACAATCTTTCCCATCCCCTCACCCCACTTGTTTTAAGCAGTTGGTGAATTCTTCTAGCTGAAAATTCACACCTCTGCCACTTAACATTTCAGTCTGAATGACTGGGTTTAAATTTGTTGGTGTTAAAAACAACTGAAAGCAGATTTAGAATGGTAAGAAGCAAACAATCGTTAACAACAAGCATAGCTTGCTGTGCCACCTTTTAATAAAATATTATCTGTCATCAAAATTAGCCAACTCTCTTAAAAATTCAGTCTTTGTGGTCTTATTTTTCTGCTCCCCCGCAGTCTGCTCCTAGGCTCCAACTGTATCCCTGTATAATCTGTGGTCGTTTTGCAGAATCCAGTAACTACCTCAATGATAATCTCTTTAAAGAAAGTTAGAGATTTCTGCTTGGCCAGCTGCCACTTTCATCCACCATTTATATTTATGGCATGATCATGATGGGCCTATTATGCCATAGCTGGCATAACCTGTGTCATCATTTGCACTCCGGCAAACCATGTGAAAAATGCTGCAGATGCAGAAAAATTGGTGCTTTAAATGGGCTGAGCAATCAGTTTGTGCCAGTATCAGGGACTGTCAGAGGGGCAGGGAGGAGGAAACCACACCCTTGTGATTATGATCACAAGCCCCAGGTGATCCAGAAGACTCTCAGTGATGGACAGTAATGAGGAAAAGAAAGAGAATTAGTAATTCTGGGAGGAGATGTGCAGTGGGAGAGAAAGAATAACAGCAGGGAAGCAATGTGGTAAAAAATAAGCAAGATGAAGGGGATGAAAAAGCAGAGAAAACTAGAGAAATAAACATGAAATGGGGGGAAGAAACAAGGATGGGGAAAGAAACAAGGACAGGGAAAGAGTGTCAGGGCAAGATGAGAAGGGAAGAGCACTGAGAAGTGCATACACTGATACATGCACCAAAAGCCAGCACACTGGAGTGAATCTCAAACAGCTGTCATGGGGGAATATGCAGCACATCCACACTGCTGGAGAGGAACAAGGCCAGCAAAGCGTCTCACCGTGAATTTCTTGTAGAGCTCATAAGTGAGGAGAGGGTTGGGCAGTTCCCTGAAATACAGCTTACAGAGAGACCCCACGCAGTGGATGTCCTGGAGGTAAACTTCCCTTGTCAGATCCGGGCATTGGTCAGAAACAAATTCTTGTCTGAAACAATATGGAAACATAACAACATAGGTGAATAAGAGCTATAGCATCCCAGTACTCCACCCTAAGTATTCTTTTACAGCTAGAAGGAAAAACAAACTGGAAAGCAGCTATGTCTCTGCAGCCTGGCCCAGATTCTGTTCCAGGATCAGGCCCCAAGGTTTCAACTAGTCTCTGGTTTCCCTAACACAGTCCCATGAGTGGACCTTAAACTGATGTAAAGAGATTGCTTTGTCTTGAAGTGAACGAGAACAACTCAGCATTTGTGCTGAGACCCTCCATGCCTTTCCCTTTAATAGATGGAGAAGGAGATTTTTCTCTTTTTTTGGTCACAGACTAATCCCTGAAATTTTGTATTTCCCTGTTACCAGCTTCAGAGACAGTTTATTTTCTGCATCACTACAGAGGTCTGTTGGGCCCAGTCTATGCCTGAGGGTCTAAACAGCAAAAGGGTACCAAGCCGTGTGAGCGAATCCCTCTGGCACTCAGGTTGCCTTTACCTCAGCTTTTGTATGTTGGAAGTCACTCCTGAGAGGCGGTAGATCCCATCCACAATGCCATGAGTCTCAATGAACTCCGCGCAGCTCTTCAGCACGTAGGGGACTAGGAGAGGAAAGCAAGGCAAGATTCCCAATGAATACACACTGACAACTTCCAAAAGTCACCACAGAGGAGAAAGTTTCATGAAACAACACCAAAGTCTCTCTGCAGATGCAGGCAGGGGTACAGCAAGGGGAAAAATACAGGACAAAAATAAACCCCACAAAGTGGCCGTAGACAATTTGCAAAGTAAGGATATGCTACGGTTGTGCCATGCCACACTCATTGACACATGACAGTAACTGACCCTGAAGTCACAGAAACATGTGGGAAGAAAGGTAGGGTTTCTCTCTCCCTTTTTCTTTTCTTTCCAGAAAAAGAAGCAATTTCATTCTAATTGAAAGCATGAGGTAAAACATGAGGTCCTGGGAACCTCCCCCTTCCTCAAGATAGAGCTCCAGCCTTGCTGAATTGTGCCAGAAGGCCTGATTAGCTTGGATAAAAATCAGAGAAGCATTCGCACTTCCATATAAGCCTACATACCCACAGTTGAGTGCTCATAAACTCCCACAGAGGGGGTATAAAGTTCAAATATTGACTAGATCTGCACACTGACAAAATCTGACGTTGGCTTCAAAAGAACTCCATCAACATAACCCGCCAAAGACTTAAGCAGACCTAAAGCTGAGAGGAGCCTGAGGCACAACATTTACATCCAGACCTGAACCTAAAGCATATGTTTATTTTTTCCCCGTTATATAGGTATAGGAAACCCTCATCCTCTTGGTCAGACCAAGCCTCCCTGTCCCCAGTACTATAACAACCCTAGCTGTAACAATAACAGTAAGAGAGCCCTTCCTTTTTAGGTGCTAGAAACTACTGTGTATTTAATGCAATGCTTCACACAGCCATAAGCACAAAAGTCAGTAAATGTAGAAGTTGAAGTTCCCTGCTGTAATGCTGACTGCTGCACTGCACATTTGTAAAGCTGTATGACAGAAGACAGGCTAAGCCATCCATTTTGACTGAAAAGCCAGGCATAGAAATTATTGCATCTTTGAGACACCACAGAGATAATGCCTCTGGCCAGACCTTCCCTGAGTTCTTCTGCTCAAAGTTCAGGACCACGATGACATATTAATATGTGCTTCATCAGGCGGCATCCACAGACAGCACCCCAAGGACAGCCTGAACAAAAGCCATCTGGTACATTATCGTATTTCTCATGAGTGCCTCTGGGGCCAGAGCCAGCTCATGGATGGACTTGCGCTGACCAAGCAGGCCAGGGCACAGGCTCTGGTGAGGAGGGCTCACAGGCTGGCGCCTACCTCAGTGACACACTATTACTGAGCCCAGGCGGTCAGGCAAGTTCTACCCTTCTGCCTCCCAGCTCTTATAAGAAGGAGGTAAAGAGGTCACAGAATCACCAAATCACCTAGGTTGGAAAAGGCCTTGAAGATATCTGGTTCAACCACGAACCTCACCCTGACTGTTCCCAACTCCACCAGATCCCTCTGCGCTGGGTAAACCCGACTCTTCAGCCCCTCCAGGGATGGGGACTCCACCACAGGTCCTTTTTGTGTGTCTCTTCACTTCTCTTTTGGCCAACCCAAAGGCAGGAATAAACTATACACATATGCCAGTGATTATTTGGAAGCCTAAATGATCCAAACAGACTAATTCTTCTCAGTTAAACGAACCTCTCCAAAAAAACAGGGAAAATTTAGCTTTATGGCTTTTTGAGCAGGGATGCCTAATGCAGGTACATTAGTCATGCTGTGTCATACTCAAAGCCCTTGGGCTGATTTTTAAGACCCTCGAGTTGTTGGGCCAAGACTAACAGTGGAACTTCTGGTAGGGGCCCTTGTCTACTACAACAATGTTCATAAGAAGCCATGAAATCCCCAAGAGAACAGATGTAGTCTACAGTGTCAAAGCTTCATCCACAGCAGCCACAGAGCTATAGGATTCTCTCCTCAAGGACTCCTGAGGAGAACGTACATCAGTGCCTTCCAGAAGGAACATGGAACACATTCCTTTCAGTGCCTCCAGCGCCTGCTTCCTAAGAGGACTGGATAATGTGGGAGGAGACAGAGCAAAAGAAAAGTATAAAATTTCCTTAAAATCCTACCAAGAAAAGCCAAAGTGACATACCAAAATAGAGGAACTTACTATCCTTGAGTAAGACCTGATTATATGTAACTGCAGTAGGGAACTAAGATCATATGATGATGAGCATGCTAGAAATTTAAAAAAAAAAAGGGAAGAAAATGACTTCAGGCCTCTTCATTTCTGATTTCGTATCAAAGATGATATGGCTGGTAAGGTTGTATCATCTCTGGGACAGGAGCTATGTATACATGGCATATTAAGATTTCCTTCTTGGTAGGGGTCTCTGGGAAAAATCTAGTGTGAATAGCAAAAATGAAAGCTAGGCAAGATCCATGTTCACTTTGGATCGATTTGGGTGGGAGAATGGGTGAACCACTCCATGCTAACTAGAAAAAGAAGAAATAACTGAACAGAAAACATATTTGATCAGGACAACCACTTGACAAGGTTTGCTTAAAAATTAAAAAGTCTTTCATATAGACAAACTTCATATGATGGTGCTTAGCTGCCAAAAAATTAGGTCCCACAGACCCCTTTATTATTTTTAAAACCTTGGTGTTAAGATCAAGCACAACAACTAAAAATGCATATACTAATGTTCATTGTGACTATTTGACCTCTTGAAAGTAAGACCTATAAAATCACACTATTTTTTTGCTGAGTTTTAAGTTTCCTTGGGATAAATTAGGTCAAGAGGCCTCAGGCAGGTAAGCAAACCTCTTATACACAAACCAGAGAAGGCTAGATCCATCTGTTGAGGACTGGTAAGAAAAAAAAAAGAAAAAAGAAAAAAGGGGAGGGTCTGAGGAGAATAATCTTTACCAAATGTATAAAATTCAACCCATTTTTTAAAAGTAGGTGAAGACTTCATAGTAGACATAACCTATAGGCTGCAGATAGACAATATGCACTGAGCTCTGCCAGTATCTCTTACTCCAGCCCTGAAGTCTTCCCTGCTTTTCCAGCCCTGAGCTTCTCACCTATCTCTGTCAGTGTCCTTCCCTCATGTATGTGATTTCCTGCCATACCAGGTCTTTGGCTCTTATGAAGAGAAACAGCCAGTTACACAAAAATGTGTGGCAGTTTCATGATAAAAAAAAAAAAAAAAAAAAAAAAAAAAATCCCACGTAGGACACATTTCACTTGTAACCAAAAATTATGGACATTGACCTCAGATCTCTGGAGGTGAAGAGACTTCATCAGCTTCCTGCAAAGCAAGTCCCTAAATGCAGGGCTTGTATGAAACTGGAGCACAATAAATGTTTTCTTTGAGCAGAGCTCTGAAATTCCTGAGCAGCTCTGATCTCCTACAAAGCTGAGTCTTTTGGGCACTCGGGGGAGGTGAGGTTAGAGGGGCAGCGAGCAGCTCCCTCCCACTTCCAGGCATTTCTGAGGTGGTTTGATTATTTCAGACATGGCTCCTGATGAACCAAAACAAAGGCTGTGATCAACCCTGAATGCATGGAGGTACAGACTCCAGCATGTGCTTTACAACGGGACGCTATGGGCGTTACAGGGCACATGGAAATCCAAGAGCTGGGTCTCTCCCAAAGGAAGATGGGACATAGATGAGGGTTTGTAACAGGGACTGTGAGTGTGCGTGCAGGCACAGAAAGGGGTGGAGGGTGGGGGTATCTAATCTCGACACTTCTATAATTAAAACTGTGCTGGAGGCTTAGAAGTTGGAAGAGGCAGCTGGTGTCACACAGACCCCGCTTGTTCTGCCAGACAACCAAACTGTCCTCATTTAAAACTACAATAGAAACCAGATGGAGGAGGAGAAGAGAGCGTGGAGCAAGGCATCAGTCAGAAAGGAAATTGAGTTATAAACATACTGCACACAAAAGACAATACTTCTCTTCCCCCAGACAAAAATAAACCAGAAGGGCAGTCACAGTAACTCGTTCCACTCTCACTGGGTATCACCTCTAAACTCAGTGTACATTCACCTTCATCAGGGTCTTTTCCATGACCACAGCTTGTGCCACCTACTTTACACGTATGCTACTCCTGCTAGGTCAGCTATCGTGCCTCCCTCCCTCTCTGGACCCTCTGACTTCCAGTGCCAGCGATGGGCGCTGAGCGTCTCATCTCCCAGCATTGCTGGGATAGAGGAGGGCTCTCCCTTCTCCTGCCCCTTCCCAGACATGGTGCTACCACCCACCAGACCTTCCCAGCAGCGAGCAAGGTGCTCCCTCTGCCTGCCCCACAAAGGCTCCATCTGGCACAAGGCTGAGCGTTTTGGATCAAAGCTGGGGAGACCTATCAGCATGTACATAACTAAATCACCAAGCAGCCCAAGTAGGAGGGGACGGTAGGAAGAGAGGGAGTCACCCCATCTAACAACTGGTGGCCTCCTGGTCTCCCACCAAGGCCAGCAAAGAGCAAGAAAGGCCCTCATCCAGTCAGAGTTGCAAGCAATGCCCTGTAGCCTTCAGTGCTGCCTTCTAGAAGGAACTCTGAGTCTCCATGGGCTACAGAAGGACTGTAGGGAGGAGGTTGCTAAGTCCGCCACCCTAACCAGTCAGTGTGAATAATGTCCAGTAAGACTGTGCTTAAAGTTAGCTAACCTGGACTCAGACATGTGTTCAGGGTACACTGGACTGAACTGGACTGAATAGCAGCAGGTTTCATTTTTGACTTTATCCTTCTGATGTTCTCTCAGAAGGCTCCTTGCAAGGATAAAAATTTAGTGACAGAGCTACTTGGGTCCTCCTTAGTGGTCAGTTTATGTCACATGGAGAAGGTTTCATGTCCTCTCTAATTTTATTTTAATTTTAGTTCGAGTAACAGGAGAGTAAATGCAGACCTTTCATTTTACCTGAAACACCCACTTTTTGATGTTTGACTTGCAGGAAATACAGGAAATAGTTTGCCTTTTTTTTTTTTTTTTTTTTTTCCCCTATGAATCCTGCATCATAAAAAAAAAAAAGTGGCCATTTTTATTTCACCATTTTGGTTTTGTTATATATTCGTATTTTTTTAAATTGCCTTCCATTGTCCACAATAGCTATGTCAATAACATGACAATAAAGGTCAAAATAGTCTCTTGTTTCAATTTACATGACTAAATTAAGAAATACTTCCTCCTAAGAAATAAGTGTTTCAGTCTGTACTAAGCAAGAGTTGTTGTTTTGTACAAAAATAACAAAACAGTGCACATTTTAGAACATACTAATATATTAACTTGGCTTCCTAATCACAGGAAAGGAACAGCATTGTATAAATGGCAGCATACTTGCAAGTCGATATCTCTGATGTGACATTTTTCTGCATTTCCTGATGCTTCCTACTTTAAATCACAAGCTTTAATGCTGATTCACTAGTTTTCTTCTTTTTTTTTTTTTTTTTTTTTTTTTTTTTTTTTTTTTTTTTTCTGATCTTGCCTGATTTTTACTAGGTGTAAGGTTGGCTGGGAAACAGATTCCAGAGAAGATCAAACCGTGCTCTCCTCCCTGCAACAAACCCAAGCCCTGGTCCAGCATGGCAGTCACGATTCCAGTTTGTCTCCCAGTGCATAGCCCTAACCCATAGCAGCTAAGGATAAATCCTGCCTTGCCCCCAGGTATCATCTCCTTTGCCTTCCACTCTCTCTTTTTCAGCGGTGACCGGAGATGGAAGGGGCCACATCATCCACAATCGCTGCAGAGGATCCCTCCTTCTCGGAGATGAAGTTGGCAGTGCTAGAGAAGAGAAGGGTTTGCCCTGCTTGGATGTAACTGCTACAAGGACAAACAGAGGGATCCAGTCTCCACGACGTCTATAAATACTTTTCATCAGCACTAAATTCATTTTACAGAAGAACAAAAAACAATCTCACCATCAAATTCCAGTGTTTAGTTTGGCTGAGCTACCACAAGCCCCCATGCATACACACACATACCTGTGTTTGAACAGTGTGAGACAGCTAAACACCACCAAACAGGCTTAAAACCAAATCAACTTGTTATAGTCCTCCTCGCCTCTTCCCCCTTAGCTGCCATAAACACAGTTAAAAGACGAATAGCTGGCGCTGAGGTGATCCTGTCTGCATGAACAGCACAACTGAATCACCATATAAGTCACATGCTTCATATTTTTTTTTCCCCTCTACTTCTGTGGGAAATGTCTCTGCAATGTCATGAAGGTTAGCACAACAGTGCTGTTCCCTGTGATGAAAGCACCATCCTGAATGCAGTTGTGATTCTGGTGGGCAAAGACGTAGGAAAAATGGATCTCGAATCTGTCAGATGCTGTGAGCCATCACCCTCTGTGTCCTGAGCGGGAAGTGGAAATGCTGAGCACAGCTCAGGATGTGGCATGATGATTTCAAGCAAATGCATTTCAACACAGCCTGCAGGCCCAGTGTGAGTTTGAATGAATTTGATGGCATCGCTATCAAGGGTTTTTATTCCCATTGATATTACACCCAGCTTACACCGCACTAATCTAAACAAGACATGTAGGAACACCTGATTTTCCAGAGCAGATCTGACAACTGTGATTCCAGGCAGAAATTAAAGAGCCCGTGGCAGACCCGGCCAGCTCATCAACACCACTCAGCAAAGAAAGCCTGAGAGAAAGCACTGCACGAGCAGACATTGAATGCTGACTCTCAACCCCAGGGGTCACCATGCCCCTCTGAAACGTGACTAGTATCTTGACATAGCTGGCAAATTCTGTCATGCAGGCACTTTTGAAAAGAGGTTGTACTAAATACTAGAATAGTTTTGTTAGAAAAACATCCTGCTGGGGGTTTCCTGAAAAAAAAAAAAAGACCAGATAACTGAACAGGATATCTCCACTCCTAACTTTTATGACTCTGTGGTACAGCCACCTCGGAAAAGAGTGGCTTATGTTCTGCAGAGCAGATCAATGAGCTGTGCACATCCTCAGCTAGCCCTTTGAATACTAACAACTCTGATCTACGGCAGATTAGGGTGGATATTGTACAGTGTTTTGTTCACCACAGCACAGGCAATTGGGATAATTAATTCCGCAGGTAGGAGTAACAGGACAATTTATGCCGTGTCAGAAAAGGAATTCGGGTATAAGTATAGAAAAGATGAGAATAGTTTTGAAACTGCATATAATGAGTTGAGCTTTGTGTTGGTAAATGCCTAGAGACTATGAGGATAAGCGGGCTGTGCGACAGGAATTCTGCCATTAACCTCGTTTCTGATGACACATACTAAAACCACTACCAAATCCAAAGGCTGCGTCAGCACAGATGGAGCTGCAGCTCAAGGGAGTTGGGAGAAGCCTGCAGGGGAAGAGTGCAGGTAAGTGTTGAGCGCTGGGATGGACAGCAGTGATGTAGGCTCCATTTGAAGTCTCTTGAGTGCCCGCTGTCTTTCATCCAGATCAATAAAGAAGCTTATGGACTGCAGGTGTCACACTGTATTATGTTTTCCTTCCCAACTCCGCTTTTTTCTTAAGCATGGACACCAATGTAACCATGCTAACCCACTTAATTGCTGTCAATAAAACAAGGAAAATATATAGACTTCATAAGTTTTTCCCTCCTCTCAATGGATTTTGACCTATGTGTTTTCATTTACAAGGGCTTCGGAAGCAAGTTAGAAAACAAACAGTGCACAGTCTCTATCTTCTACCTGGGCCTGCTAGCTGATGCAGACTTGCTCAGTTTCCTACAGTCCCAAAATTACTCTAGAGATGACTTGTGAGTTATTATACCCATTATTTGACTGTAAAAGGAGTGTAGAAACCAACATCTCCCTTGACACATGGGAATTCTTACATGGGATTCTTAGGATCCCAGAATCTGGAGAAAGGCAATTCAACGGGATCAGTGCATACTCCCTGTGTGGCTGTCAGTGTTAGTTTGTTCCTTATTCCTCTTTGGCTCAGGCTTTAGTTGCCAGGCAATAGGGATTCCAGGTTTCTCTTTATAAGGAAGCCTTTTGGAACTGTTAGAAAGAAATTCTGGGTGCTTAGGTCTTGACACGCACCTGAAAAATACCAGCTACTAGTCAAACAGTTTTGAGGTGCCTTGTACTGTGCCTTTCACACACACCACCTCCACACACTGAAATCTATAGCAATCTCTATAGGATATAGAGTTTGACTAGAATTTGACTGTAGTTACTGTGCTGTTCTGTCATGCTATCTCACTGTTAGACATATCCTTGGTCCCATTTCATAGTGATGGCATGCTGGTGACAAAGCAACTAATTCCCAAATAAATGCCCTTGGGAGGCTTCAGGAAAAAATATGCTGCTGTTACCCTGCTGGTGAAGACACAGGGTGAAGTGAGGAGCTGGACAGTTGTGTCATGAACTCTGGTGCTGTAACAAAGTGGGCTGCTCCGCAGTCCTCTCTGCTGTTCTTTCCCGGGAAATTTCTGTTGTCCCTCTGAACGTGCAAGGATAGTCTGGAGGTCTGTCAGCATTCGTGGTTCTCCTTCCACTCTCTCTGCACAGCAAGTCATTTACAGGCGTATATGACAGCCATTATCAAGCTTTAAAGTGCACATCCAGCTGTGCCAGCTACTGTAGATCAGCAGTGCCAGTGCACTCAGGTGTGTGAAAGGGAAAGCAGGGACCAATCATTTCACTGAGAGCCCAGGTTAATGTTTGGGAGCAAGGTACGAAGTAACTGAGAAGTTGGTCTTAGACCAAGCTCTCATATGGATGAAAAAATTGCATGGCTGAATCTCACAGCACATATTTATATATTTTCTTTTTATTTTGCCCTCTGTCACACTGATGGACTGATGCAGACTGACACTAGCTTATGCAGCAATGTTCTTTCACTCAGGCTTCTCACTGATCTTACCTCTAGGGCTCTCCTCGTGAAGAGTGGATACAGCAATTTCCAGAGGTTATTCCAAATGGGCTCTTTTATGGATAGTCAACAACTTGGGGCAAAGAGCATGGAAAATTGCTGAGGATCATTATATATCACAGACAGACAGATGAAGAGCCTAAATACAAACCCGTAACGGCTGCAAATGAGAAGTGAAAGGGAAATGAAAACAGACTTTTGAGAAAAAGTAAATAAGGCTTTATGATGTCAATCTGATTGAAAACAAACATGCAAAAGCACTTGCAATAATCAGTCATTATAGTTCGAAGCCAAGCAGCACAAAATCCATTCCATCTTTGCTCAGTTGCTGAGCATATATTTAGACTGAGTGTTTTCATTGCAAGGCTGCCTGGGCCTGACCCAAAGAACCACACTCATACAAAAAATCCCATTGAATTCAGCAGTATTTTCCACAAGGAGAGAAAAAAAATAAATCTGTTTGTTCTACTCTCTCTTCCTCCTTACTGTGGCATGCAAATACTAGCAAACGAGGTGTAGGAATGACAGAAGCATTTTCACTAGCTTTACAGGAGCATAAAATGATGGGGTGAGGTTCAACACAGAGTGGAGAATTAAGACTCCTGATGGCAGTGGAAGGTCATCTGGAAATGCTTCTTCCAGCCCTGCTCAGAGGAAGCTGAAGACAGGTCAGTCTTTATTTGAAGAGGATTAATTTGTGGGTGAGTCAGATTGGTAAGGTTTCTCTGGTGAAACAACGTGCTGTTCTACCCATACTAAGTAATGTCCAGGGCACACAATCACCACAGCCTGTGAGCTGGGTTGCTGTGTCCAAGCAGCATGGAGAAAATTCTGCCAGAAACAGCACCTAGTCAGACACACATATGTCGATATATGGATAAATATATATCTATGTGTATATTAGCATATATGTGTGTGCATACATACACATATATGCATGTATTTTTATGTATACAGCTATATTCATTTATGTACGTATATACGTGTGTGTGAGAGGTTTCATGTGCATCACCAGGAAGTTCTTCTTAGAGAAATAGCTTCATTTTAATAAAGTGTCAACCACAGCCTAATATCTAAAGGTGCTATTTACAGAGTCAGAAGCTGCAAAAGTCTTGCTAGGCTGATGTCATAGGTCTGGGGGATACATCACTACATGCTGATGCTTTTGCTTGCTGAAGCTTGTTCAGCCAGCCGGAGAATGAGCCATTGCCACAGACATTTTCCATGCTTTCCTGTCCCAGGCAAAGTGCATTTAGCTTGCGCATTGCCCTGCCTGTTGCTATTGCACTGAACGCCCTTCTGGGTGAAATACTCAACCAAGGAAAGCTGTTGGTTTGGGGTGGATTCCTCAAGGATGCATAGATTTCTACATCAGCAAGTCCAGAACCAGTCTCAGTGGATTGGTTTCACTTGGTAGCTTAGTTAAGAAGGGTAGCCCATGGGATATGGGTCATTTTGGCTCCACTTTTTCATCTCCAGAGGATGCAGTCCTCTAAAGTGTACCTTACAGCCTTGATTTCAGGGACCATGTTTTCCTTTCCATACACCAGGAAGGGTAAAGAGCTCTTAAGCTCTTTAGCTGCTGAGCAGCCTAGCCCCAACATCTGGATGTGGTGCTGCACCCTTCAGGGCTTCCTTCAGAAACAACAGGGAGTACAGCACTGCTCCATCTGCCAGCCTTGTGGCAGATCAACACTTCACACATGGTGCAAGGGGGCAGCTCGCTCGCTCTCCAAAGCCTGTGAGAATCATCAAGGGCAGCAGAGGAGGCAGAACAGCATTTGCAGATGGTGTCACACAGCCTCCCAGCCTTCTAGAGGCTGATGCTGGGCTGGGATTGTTTAGAAGAAAATATTTCCTGCCGTGTTGTTTGTGTCTACCTCCACCCCAGGATGTTGGCACATAACTACTGAGATGCATCCAGAACGTAGGGCACGGTTTCTCCAAGGCTGACGTGCAGGGACTGTAACTCTGCAACTGCTCGCCAGAGGGATAAGGGTATTGGAAACAGAAACTGGTTCTCATAAGGTCAGTGATGAAAGGAGGCATGATATGGCTTTTACAAGCCCTAATGAAATGGGAAAAGAAACAAAGCTGAATAAAATAATACAGTATGATAGTATCTTCTTATTCCCCAAAGAAGCATCTATCCTCTCACCTAGTAGGGACAAGTCAGGAGAGTTATCTATCTGTGACTCTTCTTTGTATTCCCAAGGCTCTTTTGCCCCAGGTGGGAGCCATTGTCCCCATGACTTTTCTTTCCCTCAGAATATCCTCACAGTTCAACATCAGATATGAGCCTCTCCCTCCCTTCATCTCTCAATAAATTTGAATACCAGGTGTTATTAACCTGAGGGTCATTCTCAGTGCTAACAATGGGAGAAAAAGCAGTATCCAGCTGTTACTAAAGTCGCAAATCTAGCCACTTTGCGTTTGCGCTCCTCAGTTTCCAAGCCCTCCAATGGATTCCTGATATATTCCATATTTTGCTCTTTATTTTGCTTTCCATTTGGCAAAGGACAGACTCCAAACCAGTGTGAAGAAAAACAACCTTACCCACCCCCACCACCCGCCCTTTTTTTTTTTTTTTTTCTTATTTTCACGGCACTATCTCTGTTCCAAGTCAGGCCAGGTAGCGCTTATCATTTCCTCTGCACTGCAAACACCAGTGTGCATGCGTTTCCTGACGGCCAGTCCTAACCCGCAAGCTGACATTGTTTTCAAGGCCCCTCTCTCTTGGAGGCAGGAGCAGCTCTGCCGCGCAGCGCTTCCTGTTGATGTCAGGCCTCTCTTCCTCCCAAAGCAAATGGGCTTCCTGCTGGCATCTGTGTCCTTTTCCATAAGGACTAGCAGGAGCCATTTTCCTACATAGCGGCTGGGAGAAAAAAAAAAAACACAACAAAAACGGAGACAGGGATATAACTGGGAGGAGCAGGGGTGGATGGTTTTTATTTTTCCTAGCGGTGTTGAAGAACATCTGGGGCCCCTCTCAATGAGGAGGCGAGAGAAGAGATAAGAGGTCGAAACAACAGAACTGTGTCTCAGGGATGCCAGCATTTGCAAGTACCAGAGAAATCACTTATTAGCAGAGAACATCAGAGACTAATTACAGCTGCTGATTTCCCGCTGCTAAGGAATGTAAGCTCACAAAAGAAAAGCTACAGCCATGGCCCCTGTGCTCCAGTGGCGCCGTCATAAGCTGTGGGAGATGCCAAGACCTTTACACCAGACCACTGCCTTCATTTTTATTTTTTCAAATGGAGGAATCTCTACCACTGCCAGCACTGTTTCATCAACAGTGGAGAAACTGGACGTTTGCAGAACATGGCTTATGCCAAGGTGAAGCACTTCAGTTCTGCAGGCTGCCATTGCATGAGCCACTGCCCCAGCAGAGAAGAGAAAACCTAACCAGACACCATTTCAGACCTCTCCCAGCCCATGGCATTCAAGGTTTGCATTTGTGCCATTAGAGAAGCTGATGGGCTTGCCTGAGCTCCCACCAGGAGGTTATCAGTTGGCTGCACAGCGTAAGAAACAGCCCAGGAATGTGTGATTACAGGCTCCATGGTGGTGGGGACACACAATGGGACAGAGTGCGAGGGGCACTATCAGCCATGGCAGCTCCGTTGTCTCCCCTCCACAGTGCTTCAGCCACACATGTCCCACAGCCTCCTGTGCAGGGCAAGGAGTTGGCTTGTGTTATGACATGTTTCCCTGCAAGCAGAGGTTTCCCATGACTGGGGAAATAGAGTCCCCCAGCATTTTCTATACCACACCTAAAACTGGCCAAACAGGTGGGGTGGGGAAGGGCTTTACTAAGGGGTCCCTAGCAATAACCAGAACAGGACTTGTCCCTTAGAGTCTCAACTACTGCTCCTAAGGGTCCTCTGGGATGAGTTTTCATGTATATTTCAGTAAAATATATTGTTATAAGGTGATTTTCTCCTTTGCCTATCTGTTGCCTGGTCACCTTCCTCGGTCACTGTAAGAACTAAGCAAAGGGTTACATTTCCAATCTCTGGTCATAAATTGCCACAGAGGCTGACAAAATTACTCCAGCTTTATGCAACTGTAGCCAGCAGCAGATGTGGCCCCAAGTCTGGCAGAGACGGCAGAGTTGCAAGAGAGTGAACTGGGGTTTAGTTGTCCTGACAAGAAGGAATTCTTACCAAGGTGCAGTTGCAAAATCTCAACGGCTGGTGTGGGCGTAAGATGCAAAGGAAAAAAAGCCCACCTACGTTCTCACAGCAGAAGTTGGCCGGTGCTGCTGAAATTTGTAGCGCTGACATTTAGGTAAGAATTCCCAGCCACAGAAGATGCACCCTGCATGGCTAAACCCAGTGGGAGCCGTGCTGCTGCTTGCACACAGGGATGGGGGACCAGGAGAGGAGACCTCCTTGTGCTTTTTAGCAAGCTCCAGCCTACACAGCGCCAGTGGCTTTTCTGGAAAGCGCCTACCAGCTGGCAGAACCAGCTAAAACATGTGAACACTTTGCAGGATGGGCCCCCATTTCCAAAGCTTCTCTGGGAGCAAAACTGCACTTTTGACGAAGGAGTGCGCAAGACAGACAGGCTCCACCGAGCTCACATTTTCCTGCCGTGCTCTCTCTCTCCTTTAATATGGCTTGCTATTCGTGAATGAATTACCTCAATTCCTCTTAAGCAATGCGCTGACCAGGAAAAGGGCGTGGGGATTATTAATGGAAAAATCCTTGAATCTTTTAGCCCTGTAGCATGGCTACAGTTACAAGGAAAACAGGATACCATGCTGCATATGGGTAGGAGGAAGAGAAAAGGAGCAGAAACTCTAATGATCTACAGGGACTGACTTACAAGGAAGAACAAAGTGGCAGTGGTAAAATAGGCACAGCTGGCCCAAATTACCAGGAGAGAAACAAACGCGCGCAATACGGGGTGCAAATACCACCGCGGGAAAGGGTTTGTTCTGGATGATCAAGGGGTTGTAACTAGGAGTGACTGAATAAAATTATGAGGGGAAATTTAGGTTGAATGGTAGGAAAATCCTCCTAAGTGTCAGACATAGTATCATGTAGAATTGCCTTCTCAAGGGAGCGGGTGGGAGCCATGCTGCCTGTATATTTAAAATTAAGCAGGAGATCACTCTGTAGGGAACAGTCCTGCACCGGTTGCTGTGACAAAGACAAAACAATTTTGCCGGCCTTCCCATGTCGTTATCAAGCGATGCCTTTTAAGCCACGGTAAGATCCCCTGGAAGAGCTTGCTGTGTTAATTATAAAGGAAAGCATATAGTGCCAGCACTCACTACAACAAGGGACAACCACAATCAGCAGCTGGAGTTTAAATTGGGTACTAAAGCATGCAGGAAGAAAGGCTACTTGAAAATCTTCCAGCAGAACGATTTTTCCAGTGGGAAAGTGCGCATTTCACAGAATCAAAATGTTTCACCAGAAAGCAGGGATTCAGTTTTCATTTTTCAACCAAAGAAACACTTAAATATATTGTTTCTAGGAGGTGAAATACGTTCACTTCCACACCATTATTTTCAACGTAATATAACCTGTTGGCAAAATTTTATTCAGGGGAAGTTTCTACTTTTTTATTCCAATTCCGGATGAAAGGAAGTCTTGCAGTAGGGGAAGATGGAGAGCAGTGCAAAACAGGAACCGTCTCTAATGGCTATCAAGTGATATCATCAATGACTGGCTAGTGTTCGCTCCTCTCTGTACACTTCTGAGGATGGCAGCACCATTCCTTGCAAGCTGAAGCCCAGAATATTGTGTGTGTTTCTCGTCAGTGTATGAGAGAAAAAGGAGGCGAGTGTCCTAGGGTTTGCTTTTCAACCCTCGGGATACAAAAGCCTTCATTTGAAAACTTGCTTGTATCTCACGTCTCCCATTGTGAGCATGAAACCCCAGCACAGTCTCAAAAAATATGCTTTGCTTCTGTCAGCAAAAATCTAACCCCTTGGCAAAGAGTCATGAATTAACAGAGGATAAGTATCATTGTCATCCCATAGGTGCAAAAAATGAGAAACAGAAATGAGTTGGCAGCCTGAGGTCATGCAATGAGTTAGTGGAAGAGCTAAGGTTAGAGCCCATGACTTTGATCCCCGCTCTGTAACTAAGCCACGTGGCCAGTTTTCTTGTATCTGAACTGCTGGTAAATAGAAACTTACCTTCAGAAGTTCAGGAGTTGGTAAAGCATGCAGAGATTGCAACTGGCTTATCAGAAAGTCAAGTTGAAAATCTCACACAGATGTGTTTTTCTGGGAGAGGCTTAATTCTTCCCAAGCTTCTACCAAATCAGAAACTACCCAAACTTCTAGCCAAAATCTGGACGCATGGACTAAAACCTCAGAAGGAGATTTGAGTCAGAGATTGCTGATCACACTCTTGGAGCAAAATTTGGGGTTGGTTGTCCTAAAAGTTATCCTTGCACCAAAAGACCAGACTTCAGTACCCCCATGCCTGGGAATATTTGGAGCTGGATCCACGTTTTGTGGCTTGGTCTCACTTCTAATTTTTTTTTTTTTCCTTTTGAATGGTTCTCTCATAACTAAATACCACAACAATGGCAAGAAGCTACCCAGAGGCCATCTGGGGAGAAACTGCATTATTACTGATCATTTCAGGGAAGGGAGGTTGGGGGGGTGGGAGGGGAGGCCTGAATTCACTGGAAAAGATGTCCTGTCTGCTCACAGATCAGTTATACCACACTTCTTGTATTCCCTGTGTTTTGACTTCTTCTACCTCCTCAGCTATCCATTGGTTTCATTTCTTTACCTTTCATTTTCAATTCACAGGGCACTCAGTTTTCAGCATAATTTTCTCCCCATAGAGACCAAACTCAAGCCCCACCTTTGAGACCTGGACTGAGGTTTAAAATCCCTTCCCAGAAAAAAGACACTTGTAGCTGGCATTTACGATTCAGGCCCATATCTTCCAACTGCAGCTCTAAATTGGATCAAAGACTTTTGTTCCTAGCTTTTATTCCCAGCTTTTGTTCCCTTCTCTGTTCCCTTCAAATGTCAGCAAACATGATGGCTTTGTTGATGCCGTCAGGGTGGTCTGACCACTTCCCACGCTGGGCATGCAGATTGGGTAGCCGTGGAGCAGTCAGCAATTCACTGGGTGTCTCCTCTAGGATGTTGTTGTTCCTCAGACCAAGGCAGTGGCCTGAAGCAGCAACACTGCCATGAAATCAACAGAAAACAAATCCACCTCCAGCTGCCCTGGCTCGCACAGGGACACGCAGACTGTTTGTTGCAAACCAACAGCTGCCAATGTTGCCCAGAAGGACAGGAAACCATGCTGGGAAGTCAGGGCTGCCCTCGGATATTGGGATGGATATCCACCCCTTCAGACATTCCCTGCTTTGTCTGGAGGAAGGCCTAAAATATATGCGTTACTGCTGCCTCCCGAGCCAACATGCAGCAGGGCTGTCAGAGCTCACAGCCCTCACGGCTCTTCTAGCTCTCTGTTGGCTTCCACATGTAGATGGTTTCTCTCAAGTCGAGGGACACAGGCATGTCCTACCCCAGACACCTCCTGCCAACTCCCCAGATGTCCTGGGACCTCCCTGGACACTGCTTGTTCCTTGGTCAGCACTGGCTGCGCTGCTGGGTAGGGGCAGACAGCACTGCCGGCCACCCTGACCCATGTCGTTCCCTGCAAGCCCAGCGGGCTCTGCCTCAGCCGTGAGAAGCACCCACAAAGCGTGCCTGCCTGCTGTCACAGCATCATAGGGCAGTTCACAGGAAGGATGGGGGAAATGCCAACCACAGGCCCCATCACAGGAATCACTTTTAGTGGGCACTGCCCAGTAGGAGATGCCTTAGCATCACTTCTCTTGCCCACCAAGGGGGATCCTCAGGGTCTCCAGAACATTTGTCCTTCTCTCTCCGCTTTGCCTGCCAATATGCTGCAAATATCAGTTGTGGCCTCTCAGCTGTTATGAAATAACGTGTTTGGCTTCAGCCTGAAGAGCCTGACTAGTGCTGCTCTACTGCACGTCCCTGTTAGCCATTGTGTTAAGGATGTGATTTTACTTCGGAATGAGCTGAGCCTCTTCTTGATGTCTGCTCTGCACCTCTCAGGTTCAGTCGATCTTTTCCTACCACAATGCTTTTTCCCACTGTTTATTATTAATTAATTTTCTTCAATTACAGCAGAAAAGAGCCCTGGCCAAAGAGGAATTTTGCAGCATGTCTCAAGAAAGATCATATTTGTCTGCAGCTTGGTTTCATTTAAGGAAGGTCATTCTATGGTCAAGCACTCAAAACAGACAGTGCCTTGTCTCCGGGTCTCCAGAACCTCCCATCCAGGCACTGTCATTGAACCTTTCGACTTGAGCGCTCCTCTGATACATATCCAACCTCACCAATACTTTCTCAGCAGTCTGTCCTTCAAGAGATTTCGGCCAACACAATCTACTTCTCTTGAAGTTGATGCTACCACCATCTTCAGTGCCAACTGCAGTAAATTACAACAACGCTACCTGCTTTTGACAAATCCTCCTTAAATTTGGTTCTTCTTTTCACTCTTGACACCATGTGTGTTCTGGTGCATTCCTAGGACTTCTCTGGAGCTAATTCTTGGTTCACTCTCATGGTAACAGGGAAAGTATGGATGTTGCAGAAGCATTTTGTCACAGGGGAGATTCGCAAGTACCTACGTCACACAGACATTATTTTTGTTCTGCTGTTTCACCAATCTAAATCATAAGCTTCTTTACAGCTGGGAACACTTGCTGTATATGCCGATTTGAAGTACTTCCACGCCAGTTGGCTGCAGCATCCCAGATTTATACTAGTGTCACTGAGGTCAGAAGCTGGCCCGATGCCATGCAGCCTGTGGCTCTGGAGGAGCTCGATGGTAAAAGGCAGTATGCTGAAATGGAGGCAAGGTGTCAGAGCTCTGTGAGGTGCTGGAAAAACATTTCAGAGCCACAGTAACAAAACAAAAGCACCCCTTCTCTGCCGGCATGTGAATCCCTTATACTTCTTGTGTCCCAGTGTGAGAGATCCTCTGTGTGGGAGCACTTGAAAGGACACATGGATCACCAAGAGCCATGTGCTAGGGAAGGTCTGTGGCGCAACATGCAGGCAAGGAGTATGTTCCTAACCAGATCCTTTGGCTTGTACAGCCCAGCTCCATCCAACTTTGCCACACAGCTCTGCACATTCCCTTCTACTCCATAGCTTCATACACCAGAGGACAGCTGGACAGGGGACATTCAGCCTCTGGCCCACCTGAGCAGAGTAGGAAAGGCGCTACAGGGAGACACACTGATATGAATGCACAAAGTGTAGACACAGCTGCCATGGAGTACAGACCAGTGCCCTGGTCCCCTGGTTAGAGCCTGGTTTCACATGCAGTGTTCAGGCCATCCCAGGTTTTAAGATGGCTCTAGGTAGAGATAGAAGTCAGCTGTATGAATCCCACATGTAAAGCACTACCCTTGATGTGAAATGGTTTAGCAGCATAGCCTCGTTCATAACCCCTTTGGTTTTGCAGTATGCAGGAAGACATTTGGGTGGATGATGTCTTGTTGGACCCAGGCTGGAAGGGGAGATGACAAAGTGGGAAGTGGGTAGAAGTCACAGTCATGTGTACATCAGCAAGTTTGTCCTGCTCAGAAGAAACAAAGGAAACATTGCAAAAGATAGTGGCGTTCCCAGGGAATCCACTTCTGAATCTGGCTTGCCTGGCCGCGACCTGAGACTCCTTTATAAATTGCATCAGGAAGGCAGCATTGGCCAACAGAACACAACAGCTAATCATAAAATCCAAAGAATATCCATTATGTGCTCAGCTAGTGACATTTTAAAGCCTATAATTTTTTGCATCTGTAGTCTCCTGGACTATAGTATTTACTCTCCCTTCCATCAGACCCAAACTAGAGACAGATTTAGATAAAAACTCTGCAGCTGAACACCCCAGATTTTAGGGAAATTGAACTCAGGCATCTGTACTTCAAATTCAGCCCTGATCACAGCAATCTGAGAAGAACCAGTTCAAAATGAGCTGGGCTCTGACAACCATCTTCAGCTCCCACTTTGGGCAGGAGACAGCAAAGGACAGTGCCAGACCCCCATAGTCTCCCCAAGCAAGCTCCAGAGACATGCAAAACTGAGGTGCAACTCAGATCAGCTTTGTAGACCTCTAGACCTTTGTAGATAACAGACACAAGGTCTTTTTCTTCTGATTTCAGGTTTTGTTAAGGAAATTTCTTAACTCTGACTTGGTAGCACTTTGGTAATCTCAGTCCTCTTTTGCACAACAGCCTGGGCACTCCTGACAGGAAAGTTTATAGGAGGTTTGAGAAAGAGAATTGGGAAAATATGAATTCAGGAAACAGGAATGTTACAACCTTGCTAGTACAAATCCAAAAGCCATTGCGCACACACAAATTTAGAAGCAGCAACAGCAAAATCCTTTGAAGGAAAGCAGCAGTGATTTTTATTATTGCCTTATATGAGTTCAAAATGTTGCAAAGTTAAACAAAACAATTATAAAGCTGGGTATTTAAAAATACTTAATGTTTCACAGCCTCCTTTGAGATGAATCAGGTATCCAAACATCCGGGGACTGCAATATCCATCAGGAAACACAGACAGATGAGACACATCAAGACAGGAAGGTTCATGGCTGCCATTGGAGAGACAAGGAACAGCAGGAGATTCCCGCGACTTCTTTTGGCTAAGAAATGTTAGTACTACATGGATGTGTACACTAAACAAAAAGAGGAAGAAAAAGAGAGGGCTAAAAAAGGTTTTTGCAAGTCTCCTGCTGTTCTGTGTCTTTCTCACTTTGCTCTGATCTCTCTGTACATGTCACTGGCTGGCAGGATGACTGCTTCCTGATTCATGATTTCATATTTAATTCTTTCTATATAAAAGGAATTTAAAGGAAATTATTACAAATGGTTTGGCCACACTGCATCAAGTCATTGGAAACTATTTCATTACCTCTGACTTTTCTTTTCTTTTTTTTTTTTTTCTTTTTTTCCTCTTTTAAAAGAAAAGTTAGATGCTTTCCTAAACACTTTCCAGACTTGAGCTATTCACAGATTGCATGTGGAAGGCAAACACAGCCCAGGCCTGGAAGAAAGAGGCTCTCATACTGGACACCCCGGTAGCTTGGGGCGTTGCAGGCGGTGTCCTCAGCAGCGTTTCCTTTCAGAGAGCTGTTGCTGCATGAAAATGCTTTGGGTGTAGCAATCCTGTGCTCATCCCACAGGCGCTTCATGAAAGAGGCAACTGTTCCATGTTGGGAATTCAGAGAAACCTCTGGCCAGCAGCGGCTGCTGGAGGCGCCCTGATTAAAGCCCCATTGTTTTGCCCTCTCCGGCAGCCCTGCTAAACCACTCCCTGATGAAGCTCCTGTCTGTCCAGTGATTTGGGAAGAGGCAAATAAGTAAATACGGTCGTTGCTGGGAGTAACAAATATTGGGGGAAGCAAGGAAAGAGGAAGCAACATAAAAAAATCCTTCAATGCACTGTGTTTCGTCAAAGGAAAATACCAAGGAGTTGATTTCTGGGCTGTTTCTTTTGTCTTTCTGACTCCTGGATCTTGCTGTACTAAGGGCTTTGAGACACTAACAAACACATTGCAAACACCAGAAGGGGTGTTTCAGGAAAAGGGCGTTGAGATCATACTTAATCAAACTTCCTTACATTTTGATAGCTACAGTACTGCCATATAAGTCAATCATCTCTTTGCTTTTGCTCTCTGCAGCCACCACACAGCTGAACCACACACTTCAGGCCAAGTCCTGCATCTTGATTTTAGTACATGGCTGATGGGTTTCAGAGGGAAAAAGAAAGCCAGGCAGAGTTTATCTTCTTGCACAGGTCTATCTCAAAGGGGGATGAACTGCATGATCTAAAACGAGGAACTTATTGGACACTAAAATCAGAGAAGTTTTGATTCATAGCACAGGCTTCCAAAGCAAAGGAAGCTGTGGCACTGCATGCCCTCAGCAGGCAATGAAGCGGGGCACATTTAAATGTTAAGTATTGAAAGCTTATCCAAGCAAGACAAAGCTGTTCTTGCTCACACCCATACACTCTGGAATTGATCAGAGACTGGAGCTCTTTTTAACTTCAGTTAGGCACCAAAGAGGGAATGAAAAAATGTAGTTAGCTGAAGAAAAGATGCATCACTCACAATGCAGTAACTCAGTGGCATCTCCTTGCATTTTCCAAACCCAAGCTTGTTTCAAGGGCTGAAAAGAGCCAGAAATAATTCCCTCACCTCTCGCCCTGGATCAGTTTGGGGTAAGAATCTGGAAAAGGTTTGGATAACAAGACTTGTTGGCACTGTGAGCGTCTTCCATTGCTCTCCACTGTTTCTGATGAACACTATTCCTGTCTATCCTCTGGCCATCTGTACCCAGAAAACCATGTCTTCATCTGCTCTACCCCTACTATCAGAGCTTCCAGGATTTTGACTTTTTCTCTCACTTACAGCTCTGTCTGTGTTACTATTCATTGGCAGCCTCCAGCTGTCAATAAGGTCAGTTTTGCTCTCAGACTAGTTTTTCCAACCTTCCCCTCCTCTATTTCAAGCATATTGGAATTTCCTCACATGCTGTCTCCACTCCACCTTTGCCCTTATTCGCTTTCCCCATTTGTTCCCTCCAGTCTCCTTTTTCATTTCTCTGCCACACTTCTCCCTTCCTAGCTGTTTCTTTGGATGCATTATCATTAGCTTCTATCAATAACCTTAGGTTGGGCCTTGTCCCAAAACCAGAATCAATTGAAATTGCTGTTGGTGACTTGTAAGGGGCAGTCCTTTCCATGAGCCAATAATGAAACATGTCCCGTGGTGTACAAAGAAAATGCCGTGTTACTGCATATTCTCCCTTCTAAATCAGAGACTATAAAATGAAGATTTCAGTCTTGCACAAAGTCTTTGTAGCACTTTTTTTTTTTTTTCCCCCCCTTGGGTTTTTTTTTGGCAAGATTAGCAGAACTAAAGACAGAATCCTGGCCAAATTCCAGTTTAGGGTAATCTCTTCTGCTATTTCAGATAGATGCTGCATTGTTTTTCCATTTCCTAGACCCAGGGGGTTAGGTGGTAAATGGTTGTCATGTTCTCTTCAAAGCTAAAACATCACGTAATGGGGCAGAGGCCTCACCTAACTCAGAAGGAAGCACTAGCAACCTTCCTCTCTAGGTATGTAATGCCACCCTGATGTTCCTCACAAATCCGTCTGAGGCTTTTGGTATGGATCCTGCCTGAAACAGGCAAGATGGGCAAGCAACATCCTTTTCTGCCCTCACTGTCATCCAAAGCAACACTTCCCACAGCTTTGAGTCCACTTTTCAGTACTGGGAGATGAAAACAGCTGGGACGCTCCACATTTAATAATAATAATAAAAACAATAATAATACTGAGAACTTTGTGCCAAAGAGAAGACAATACCAGCATCATTTAATCACTGAAGGGAGTAAGATGTGGAAAAAGGAGTGGTCTAAGGTCTCTCACTGAATCAAGCAGTGGCAGCATGCCACCAGTGTGACTCCTGCCACCTCCTCCACTCTACGCAATTCAAACTCCAATCCGAGCAACTCAGCCTTCCTTTGTGTACAAACACTGGAATGTAAAGAGAAAAGAAAAAAGGTGTGCTTTTAAGCTGCTTACGTCTCCGCCAGGTCACCAAACCGGATGCAGGATGAAGGCAGCCAAGCTGAGGGTGCAAATTCTCATTTCACCCATGAAGATCCATGCTCCCTTTTAGCCTCGTCACGGGGCGTGGAGTGGACAGCACTGCCCAGGGTGCATGTGGAACTTTTCCCAATATTTCAGACAACTGTGCTGCTGGTAGCTTGCAAAAGCATTCAGCCAAAACTGCTGACACATGTCAAATCCCCCAAGCAGCGTTCCTGGCCCAGCCAAGTGAGTTTGAGGAGCCATCTGGCCAGGGACACAGAGCCCATGTGCCGGCGGCCAGCCTCTTGCTTCCCGGGCCAGGATAATTGGACATTGTTCGGCTGCTGAATCACCGCTCTGTTGGGCTGTGGGCTTGTCTTGTAGGGACAAGCTAATTAACATGCAAACTGCCAAGGAAAGGACAGGGTCAGAGATGGCCCTCACCCCTTCCTCTCCCCCATAATAAACAGGAGGCTTATGTGAAACTACAACGCCCCGACACAGGGAGGGGAGAATGGGTGGGGAAGGGGTAGGGAAGGGAGAAGTCCCTTGAACACTTCCCATTCAAACCCTAATATGGGAGCCCTCATCAAACACTGGAGAGGACACTGAATGTCCCAGCCTCCAGACCAGCATAAACATGAGGTAAAGTAACACAATTGCTACCAGCCTCTTTTCAAGGAGGTAGAAGTGTGGGGAAAGGGAGAGAAATAAGGCACCTTAAAAGCTACAATATCTTTCCTTGAGCACAAGAACTGATGACAGGTGCACCTGCACTGTCCCCTGAATCACAGCTATACAAAATGTTTTCATATCCTGCAAACATTCTGTCAAGAGGCAGAACACATTTTCCTGATTTTCCCATCCTCCCAAAGAAAACACACGTCTCTTTCTCCTTCGTCTACCAATGCCCACTTAAATTTGCCTCATAGGTATATAATGCTGCAAAGAAAAGTCTTGCTGTCACCATTTGTCCATCTGCTAAATTCTTCCACCATCCTGCAGTGACTTCAAATCTGCAGTAAGAGATGCATGAAAAATCCAAAGTAGGGAACCATTATTAGGGCAGGGATAAGCCTCCAAAGCCCTTTAGGATCCAGAGCTGCAGTTCATGTCTGTCTTTAATGCCCAAGAGCTAACATCAATAATTTAACAAGCGCCTTACATCCTGAAATATTTCACAAACTGCAAAAAACAAGACTCACTCCACCCACCTCTAGGCTGGGAGGTGACAGCTGTTGAGCTGGGCAGAGCAACGCTACGTGACAGTTTAGGACGCTAAGTGAAAAAAAACAAATCATGGCTCCAGCTGAAACAGCTTCTGGAAAGGGAAAGACGCAGCACAGCATGTACATGTGTTAAAAAGTCCCCATCACCTAGAAACAAAAGATAAACCAGAGCTCTTTTCAAAGGACTGGGGCCTTTGTTTTACCCTGTGCCCAAATGGCAACATTTCCCTAAATGATGCCAAGGCAGCACTGAACTGATGATACTACACTTGGCATCCTCTGAATCACCCCATTCCTGCAGCAGATTTTTTTTTTTTTCGGCAACTCCCATGCAAGCACTAACCAGACATAAACCTGCTTAGGGTGTAATTGCTGCAAGCACAGCTTAAGGCTGAGCAGCAGCACACTTACTGAGCTGCCATGGTTAGGAGCCTAAGTAGTATCCAGTTAATCTTCTCAAATCTCATTATTGCAGCAGAGTGACAGATGGGTATTTTAACAGGCTAGAAATGAGGACTAATTAGAACTCCTAGCCCTTCTTTGTATTTATTGCATTAGTTCATTCCCCGCCTCTGAAGCACGTTTGTGAGCAGTGCTGAGAGGCTGCCTTCCATGGTTGCTCTCTGCCTGCCACCCTGAGGACAGCGGGTACAGGGTCACCTGGGCTGATCCAGCGATGGGGCTGCAGGAGGATGTCGCTCCTCATCCAGGTTCTGGCAAGTCTAAAGGGGGACCTCAAATTGAAGCTGTTGGGATCCAAAACTGGATTTTCTGACTCAGACCTCGTTTGTGGCTTTACATGGCAAGCCTTGGGCAACAGTATGTGACTGGTACTCACTACCGAGCCAGGAAATAAGAATAATGGACTCAACAGTTCAAAACCAGCTCTTCCCATTCACTGCTCCTAAGCCTGCCTTAGGCACAGATGCTTGATGTATTGACTTTGGCAACATGTGCATACTGCCATCCTGGCAATAAAGTTATTGAAATGGAGGAGGAGAAAAAGCCAACAAAAAACTCCCAACTATGTAAGAGGAACTCAAAACACTTGAGGGAAGGGAGCATCCCCCACACCCCATCTGTAACCCTGAGCTGTCGCTTCAGGCCAAACCCCATGCTCCTTTTAGAGGTTCCAGGACATTTGTTTTAACTTTTTTTTTTTTTTTTTTTTTTTTTTTTTTTTTTTCCTGCATTCCTCTACCTTGTTGTACTTTTGGTTTCCAGCTGGGACTGGAAGGGAGAGAACAGGATTATAGAAGGAAGTCTGTTGCTCTATTTTTCTGGCTTGATTAGAAGCAGAACATGCAATAAATCTCACAAGAGAGTTTGTTCTCATTCAGCCTCCCATCTATCTGAAACTACCTGACCAGAGCAAGGGTAAGGAAAATGTAATACCAAATGGAGCACACGAGGAAGATAAAAAAAGAAAGCAAAATGGTGAAGCTGTTCCCCTCTCTGATTCTGCATAAGGAAAGAAAGCAATTCAGTCCTTCTGACAGCTTATTTATTTCACACAAATTGCAGCACAGACGTAAGGGATCCAGAAGGAGGCTCACCCTGCCTGATCACACCGCCAAACCTCTTGAGGTGTGACTGCCATCACTACCAGCAGCACCGTAATGAGAGATGAATAGAAAAACAAGCACTAGTTGCACATGGAGCAAAGGTTTTTCCACAGGCTGGTTGGCCCTGTTGTGCTGCCGAGCTGCCTGTCTGCAACAGGACTTGACAGTCACATTCAATGCTGAGATGGCAAATATAGAATACTAACAGCATCAAAAATATCCCAGCTGAAATATTCAGATCCAGATAAACAACCCCCCACCCTTTTTTCCCTGTGTTCTGGGTTTGTTAAATCAGCATTCTTTTGATAAGCCAGTGAATATATACGGTGAGACCAGGCACAGATCTAACCTGGATTCTCAGCCCTGCATCCCACGTGTAGATAAAGTTTGCAAGCATGTCGACACCTTTCAGAAAAGAAAGGTTGTACCAATGCTGAGTGTTTGGCGAAAACCAGGAGTTGTATCCTTTAAATGAAGTTTGTACTAGAGAATCGGTCTCCTAACACTCTTTAGGAAACAAATTACACAACGAATGTCTCCTGGCCCTTTGTATGTTCAGTCCCTACTTTAGAGATGCAGGTGTATCTCCTCTAACAATTTCACCATGTGACAGTATTTAATGACATTACAAAACCAAACGCACACACGTTCCCAGATGGAAGAAAGGACATGACATATAAAGAGAGCTTTGCGTTTGTTTTGGGGTTTAGTTTTTGTTCTCTGTTTTACTGTTCTGTGCTTTACAGAACTAAACAAAGCCTCCTGTTCCAGACAATAAATCTTCAAGCTGCTCCTGGCCCCAGAGAGCACAGGAGATAATAGCATTTCCAAAAGCATTTAGTTAGCTGAGTCTTGACTGTAGAAGAGGGCAGAGAGAGGAGCTGGAGATAAATGGCTATGAATCCAGCTCAGCTGCTCAGGGCATATTTCTGAGAGCAGCAGCCACAGCTGAGAATCTTGCACGGGGATGCAGGTTTCCCCTCCCCTTGCCCGGTCACTGTGCTGGAGAAGGACATGCAACACAGCCACCCCAAAAGAAAGAAGTCCGGCCACCAGCCCCCAGTTTGGTGCACAGTGCCTTTGGGGGGGCTGCACAACCACCACCTGAGAACAGTGTGCTGCTTCATAGCATTACTTGTAGGCTTTCTATTAAGCCAAGGCTCTGCACAGCTTTCATAAGATGCAGCATATCAGCATATTATATAAAGCATACATTAATTCATTTGAGCTGGCCAGCAGCAAAACTGCAGAAACCATTAAAAACCAGGGGCCGTCTATGAAAAGTCAATTCATTTTCAGCATTAACCTGGGCAGAAAGGATCCTTTACACTGTCCTAATTGCATGTTAGTTATTGACTGAAATTGCCAGCCTAGGCTGGAAGACCAAGGCCGATTTCTGACAGAAACTGTCTAAATTACTAGAAATATCAGAAGAATTAAGAAGAGCATTGCCAGCAGGTGGAGGGAGGTGACCCTTCCCCTCTGCTCGCACTGGTGAGCCCACACCTGGAGTCCTGTGTCCAGCTCTGGGCTCCCCAGACAGACTTAGTGCAGCAAGCCCAGCTCAAGGCCACAAAGATGATTAAGGGACTGGAGGACCTCTCATATGACAAGAGGCTGGGATTGTTCAGCCTGGATAAGAGAAGGATCAGGAGGGATCTTATTGTTGTGAACAAATACTTGCTGGGAGGGAACGCAGAAAAGAGAGCCAGGCTCTTCTCAGTGGTGCCTACTGACAGAAAAAAAAAGAGGCACAAATTAAAAAACATGAGATTCCATCTGAACACAATACTTTTTTAATGTGACGGTAGTCAAAGGCTGGATCAGGTTGCTCACAGAGGCTGTGGAGTCTCCATCTGTGGAGATATTCAAAACTCAGCTGCACACAGTCCTTGGCAACTGGCTCAAGCCGAACCTGCTCAAGAAGATGGTTTGGTCTAGATAATCTCAGGAAGTCCCTGCTCATCTCAGTGATTCTGTAACATGTTCTACTGCTGTTAAGGTAACTCTTCTTATACGGACATTAAATCATCTAAGTCAAATCAGCCATCCTGCCAACCCAGAATTGCTTGGAACAGAGCATCAGCTGCTGGCACCAGGGTGGAGGTAGGCTGGCTTGAACCTAGTCCAGGCTGCTGTTCTACAAGGGAGGACAACAACTGAGGTAGAGGAACGGAAGGCAAGTGCAAAAAGCATGGGTTTTGCTCAGTCCCTTTTGGTCCACTGTTAAGATCAAAAGTGCCTCCACCGGGCTGAAAATGGAGAATCTAACCCAGCTGCAGGGTCGTGTTCAAGGCAAGAGGGTGAGACAGAAGAGAACTGGGAATTTCCCTGTCCATTTACGTGGTGTGTGCCAAAAGACCTGTAGCATTAGGGACTGAACTCTTTGCTCTCACACACAATGATAGCATTGAACTGGCACTTGAGTGAGGGTGAAGTTTAGTATTGGCATCTGTAACTTCATTATATGCAAGGGCCTAAACATCCAACAACAAGCTAGGTCTTAAGCCCATGGTAAGTACTTTCATATCTGCAATCACAGTGGTGCAGAAGGCCAGAAAGCCTGTTTGTGGTTTCTGATAAATATAGAAAACAGAGGGTTACATTATTGAATTAAGTATGAAAGTTAATAATACAGTCAGCACAGTTGCTCCACATTATTTAATTTAACACTAAATTCAATTTAAGTTACACTGTTTTCTGTCTGTGTCCATTGTAAACATGCTGCAGGTTTTTTCTTTTTTGTTGTTGACAATGCAAAACACATTCACTGAAGTTATCAGCAGAAAAGCTGAAGGCTCTGGCACACGAACAAAGGACAGCTGGGGCTTGAGGCTCTGGGAATGTATGGAAAGTAGACACTAGTGGGCAACTAGCAACGCTAGTTGCCCTTAAAACAACCAGCAGTGGAGCCAGTTAGCAGCCTTTGTATTGTAATGAGGTTATGTATAGGTTTCCATGTCAAAGCTCTAAGTGCGTCTGGCACCCTGTTGGTGGTTCAGGACTGGGGGCAGATGCTGGTAGCTCTCCATTCTTTAATCACCCTCCATTTATATTTCACACTTAGGAAAACCACATCCAGTGCAGATGAGAGATTCAGTCCAAGCCGTGATGGGGGCAGTCGATCTGACAGCCACACCACCCCAGGCCTGTCAGAGCTGGGCTGGGCATACCATTACTGACAGGCTGTTTTCATTTCCCCTGTTACCGTTAAAGGAGGAACACTGGAACGTAAATCTGTGGCATAACGCTGACTGCCAGCTGCTGTAGAACTGCGTCATATATGCAAAGCCTGAGTTACAGATGCAAGCTTTTGAGCATTTTGTTCGTGTCACGAGCTCTCCAAACTAGAACCAGGCCTACAGCAAAATTTTGGATCCAAGCACTTCAGACAACTATGGATCTCCCAAATTACGTGTTCACCATGTCTACATCAGCCCATGCTGTACATCCACCGTGTGCAGAGCCAGCATTTCATCCACTGCAGTTATTTCCTTGTACCTTCGAGAGCTGTGATACCACAAGCAGTGAAGTCCCTACTCCTTGGTTTCCCAAGTTCAGATGAAATCAGCTGTTATCAACAAGGAGAAAACATTTGCTAAATCAAAATACATTTTCTAATCTAGAATCTGCAGGCAAGCCATGTGATTCATGCTGTTTTCAGGGGGTGGGGGAGAAGGCAGGATCAAAGTGGGGCTTAGTGCATGCAAACAACACGTGTGCCTCCTGCAGTTCTTGGTTAAGGGAAATGTAAACCAGGAGGCAGCATGGAAGAGCTCTCTGCTAATCATACAGTGCTAGCAATGGAAAGTCAATACAGAACAAGGAGCTGAGCTCGCAACACAAATGTTTAACTGCAGTAACACTGTGCCACAGAGATGCAAAAATCCAGCTCCCAGGAACCAGAAACAGATTGAGGAAGTAGCATAAACATCATCCAAAACAAGGAGGAACAGCACAGTAACATAAGCAGACAGATGGTTTCTGCTCCCATTGTTCCCGGTGTCTTTTTGCTCTCACTTTGTTGCCATAGAGGCTGATATCTGGGACTCATAATGTGATGCTCCGATTGTGAGAGTGGGTGGAGAAAAAGCAACCTTTATGTTATTAATAATTTCCCACACACTATCCATTTTGGCAGCAGAGTTTCTCATTCCCCTGTCCACTGGACATGCCTTGGCAGACTCTGAAAGGAGCTGTTTTCCCCCAAAACCTGGCCCAGATTCTCCACCTGACAATTCTTGCCCTCTCAGGGCTCCTCTGCCACAGCTTTCCTCCACTGTACAATACCACAGTCCCCCATTTTGCCCCCAAACTTTACATCCCAGCTGTGCCTTTTGCTCCCATCACAGAAGTTGAGGGGATGCAGCCTTATGTATCCACACAGGTTGCTTGACTCCAGCCAGGGATAAACCCCACAGAGCACAGGGCATGGGGCTTCTTAGTACATCAGCAGTAGGAAAATGTAGAGCAGACTGCAGCAGCATGTCAGACAACAACAACAACAACAACAACAACAACAACAACAACAACAACAAAAAGGACTAAGAGGACTAATGCATTTCAGGACAGCCCAAGGGGCTGTTCTTGTCCCGTTCCCCTCCTAGCCCCTGCTGCTTCCTTCCTTGCAGGGAGACAAGTGTTTGCATAGCCTCAGAGGGAGGTAGGTCAGGGAAGAGATCTGGATTGAAAGCAATTTGGCTACAGGAAGAAGAAAAGGTTTCTTTTCAGCTCGATCAGTTCTTGAGACAGAAATCCCCAGTGCCAGTTTCTAATTTTGAGAGCGGGATGAATGCAGCTCTTCAATCTTCTGCAGCAGATTAAACGAGCGTGTGGCATTTTCATTTTTCCAAAGGGACTTTAAAAAAAAAAAAAAAAAAGCCTTGTCTTTTCCCTACACATTGCCATTAATGATCCTTCAGCAATTTTCCCAGAACTTTCTGCATGCATCGCTAATCAAAAACACCTACCCAAAAGCATGGGCATACATTCACTTTGAAACATCAACGCAGGAAAAGCACTTTAAAAAAAATACACTAAGTGGACACATCTAATATACTAAGTGGCATCTTTGTGTAGTGCACACTTACATGTGCTATGGACTTGCAAGCACTCTCACGCACATCCCTTCATGCTCTTATCCCACACGCACGTGCAGCTGCACCTACAAATGTGAGGAAGGAAAGCCACCCGACCCACAAAAGTTGCTCCACATCTGGGTAGCAGGTTCAACGATCGGCTCCGAAGGGAGTCTGTTCTCAAAGCAAACTACTTTCTTCCTGAGTGACAGGTGTCCTCATCCCTCTAAGTACGGGCAAGGCAGCTTCACAACAAAACACGTAGCATCAAAATCAGACAGAAGATACCGTGCTAAGGGGCTGTACCAAAACAGCCAAAGAGTATCCAAGGCCACTTTTCCTTTGTACAAAGCATGTCACTGCTGAATTATTGTTACTGTTTTCCCTCAGAAGTACTTGCCTACCTTAGACCTACGGCAGCTCTCAAAAGTGGTTAAGATTGTGCTTGGGGAGCCAGCGTATGCCAGAATTACCATGTTTTTATGAGACCAACAACACTAAATGGAAACTTTCCTTACTCTTTCATTCAAATGCAGCTGTGACAAGGCAGAAGCAGTTATTGCACAGCCACACAGCATAGAAAAATATCATATTGGCTACCCATGTTTTCTCCTTCCCCATATTACAATCTTCCTCACCCGTCTCCCTGTGTTACATTTGCAGACAGTATCTCCCTTTCCCTCCCCAGCCTCAGGGAGGGCTGCTGGCCAGCCCTGCTCTCTGCCATGGCAAGAAGGAGCCTCAAGTCAGTTGGTGGCTTCAGAGCTCCTCAAATGAAGCAGCCCTATTTCTACAGCAAATAACAAACAAAGCCAATAAGCAGCATTAGACAAAGAGGTAGAAAGTGCTTTGGGTGCTACAGGCTCAGGATGAGAGTCATTGAGGGAGCTGTGGGGAGTGTGGGAGTGGGTTAAGGGGAAAAACTGAGCTCATTGCATCCCAACCAGACAACATCAGGCAGGAAACAGATGTGCAAGAAACCACAGAGGGGTACAGCAGCAGCAGAATTAACTCTCCAGCAAATAGGGGAAGCTTGGACACACAGAGCTGACCTGCACCCTAAGAACAAGGCGTCTAACCTGAGATTGTTTTTTTTGCAGTCCTGGCAGCACCTCCTGTCCCAACATCTAGACACCATCACACTAGAAATGAAGGAAACGATTCAGCCTTTCTCCAAGTCCTACCTGGCTCTAAGAAAATGAAGCCAAGGTGAGTCTAAATCAGTAGTGGTTCCCATGCAAAAAGACTGGATTATGTTCTACCAGTACAATCCATTTTTTGTAGATGCTGTGTTTATTTCCATTTTTAAAAGTGGGATTTGTACCTGGTTGTGCACCTGAAATCCCAACTGGAATGTCCCACATTTAGAAGTATTTGGAATATTAAACTCCATTTTGACTTAGTCTCTCCCACTTTAAGAATTTTGACTTTTTCAGCCCCCTCTTACAACACTTCTGCGATATAACCAAAAGCAAGACTACCCTTTTCTTAAGCAGTTCAGACCATCCTGCCCCAACTAAGGTTTGTACACAACCTTGTAACTTGTCTTCTCCACTGACCCATCTGTCACTTGAAAATTATACTGTTGTCATTACAGGAACTGGGGGCCTGATGTGCAGCTGCCATTGACTTCATTAGAGACACTACATGCTTTTCTCCTCTGGAAACCAGGCTGGTTATCAAAAGACCAAAACATGGCTCTAACGTTAATCTTCCAAGGCTAATATCTGTTAGCTCCATTGCACCTGTGCAACACTTTAATAAATTTTGACACAGGAAAATGTTTTAGTAGAGGGCATTAGCACTAAATTCCTCCTGCATGGGTGCCAATCCATGCCCAAAGCCTGACACTGTTTTCTAGTGAAGCTCCGATGCTCCAAAAGATCACTTGCCTCCGTATGTGGATTCAGTGCTGGCAGGGACTATATGAAATCAGACAACTTTTACACATTGGTATTGCCAGCCACCATTCTTTTATGTCTTCTGTGAGCTTTTCCTCAAATCCACTGCTATTAAAGTCCTTGTTTGAGAATTTTAGTGGGAAGGAAGAAAGGCTAATTTTTCCCCAAGTTTCTAGCCCTCTTGCCAGCAGAAGGACTTGAAAACCCAACTCAGAAGCACACAGACGTTTCAGAAAACAGAAAGAAGAAAAAGAACCCAGCTCTGATTTTATTTTATATCATGATTTTTGTGGCCTGAGTCATGATTTTAAATGCTTGAGAGCACTGATAGCAGTCTGCCCCCATAAGGAGCACAACCAGTCTCTGTGTAGAGATTGCCAGCAGGAAAAGGCCAAGTAGGGTCAAATGCGGTAGTGACAGGAACTGACTTGAAATACAGTAAATTCAACACATCTGAGCTTCAAACCAGCTACCGGACAGCAATATCTGTCCATCACCACTGACCTCGGTCAGATCTGAAGAATCAACTTACAGCTGAAGGCTTTGTATCACATTTTTAGTCTCCTGAGCTACCCCTCTGTATCTGCTAAAGTGTTTCCATCTACACCACTCTTAAATACTTTGTAGTTCGGCCACAGCTTTTATTGTATTATAAAGCTCTTTATAACAGAGCCTTAGGTACATCTGTCTGGTAAAGGAGACAGCGGGATCTTTTCACCCTTCACTGAAACGCAGCCATCTCTGAAGCAGACCATAGCAAGTTATTAAACAGTTAAACGACAGGAGAGGAAATGCTGATACCTTAAGCAGAATATAATTCTCTCCACTGGAATTTGGCAACAACACAAGGACTAAGGTCCTTGAAGAAAGCACAAGCTGCTCTTCAGCAACCACAAGCATGTAGGGACTCTAGTTTTGCATCTCCTCCACAAAGCCTCACACAAGTAGTGCAGCACCCCCTAACTGTAACTGCCATGTATTCGTCCGGAGGGAAAAAAGCCAAACTGAACCATCTACACTAGCCTTGGCCATCCCCTGTACTCCCTTTGCCATCCTCAGCACCAGCAAAGTGCGCAGGACCAGTCACACAAAGCAGCACTACAGGATGGTGTAAAGCAGGCCTGAGTATGAAAGCACAACCGATCTGACTTGTGTCCTGACTCTCCTACAGCCTCTTCTTCTTTTCCAGTTAACCCTCCGGGTGCATTTTAAAACCTTCTTTCACAAAGGTCTGCAACAAAATGTTTTCTGGACAGCAGCCAAAGTGCTCTCCCCTTCCTCCTCACTCCCAGATACTGTGAACAGTCTTACATCTTCATTGCTTCAAAGTAGGGATCACCCAGAGCATGCATCAGCAGTTAAACACAGGGTACTATCTAAAGCAGAGAGAAAGTTACTGCTTTACATCTCTACCGAAGCCCCTGCTTGCCGGACCACTGGCTTGTCACTGGAAATAATTCTTAGCAGGACAATTCAACTATCCTCAAATCAATCACCTCTCATACCTCAAATGCTCTTCTAATTTTGTTTCGTAGTTACAGGTTGCAAGTCTGTGATGTCGTGGTGACATCTGAACTTCCATTTCTTCCCAAGATGCCACTTTGTCACAGTTGGTCACATTCCTATTGATCCTGAGAGCCCTACTGGCAACAAAATTAATATCTCTAATACTCTCGTTTCTTCTCCCCCTGTCCTGACAAATGGCATTGTACCAATCTAACTTACACCCTTCCCAATAAACCTATAACAATTGAGTCTTTCATTTCTGGATCCCACGGCACTGGGCAACGAGATGTGCTATTCAGCAAATAGCAGTACAGCATAAAGGGAAAGAAACTTCATATTCTCCCCCACTTCTACTCAGCATGGAGAAATAAGTAGGTTGGAAGTGTGAACCATCCCACAAACGAGACTTGAGACAGTGTCCTTCTTTCTTGTGCCCAAAAAACTATTAAAAAAAAATAATTATGGGATTTCGGGTAATAAATTTTGCTGTTCTGGCCTAATTTCAGCTGCAGTAACTGTGTTTCTCCCCTTAAAATCCCCCTCGCTGCTTCAACAGAATATATTGCCTGTGCCTGCCTTCCTGGCGTTGTTTTTCAGTGTTCCTGTAAACAGCTGTAAATTTTTCCTCCACCGTGGCAGCTCATGTTAGCACTGGATGGAATTTATCTATCTGTACCTTGCACTGGCAAAGTGGTACCAGTTCATTAAGTCTGTTATTTTTGCTATTTCGATTCAACTGCCTTTAAGGGCTCTACAAGTTAAAAGATACAGTAATTGTTACAGACAACTCACAATGAAATTGAATGACTGTTTTTCCCTGTATCTAAGTAAATGCACGATATATAACATTTTATCTTAGTGATATATGCACTGCCCTCTTCACTGTGCGATGGAAAGGACTACTGCTATGCAGTCCATCCCTCAGCCAGTGCACTCCATCAGCCATACTCATCAGCAAATGAAAGACCTGATTGTACAGCCCTCCCCGTACAAAGCTGGCATTGCTGCTAGAGGCATTTTTTTTTCCTCTCAGAGTAGCCTGACATTAGTAAAAGTTAGTTAATTCAAATTGGAACATAATGCTAAACCTGGAACATAATGCTAACATCAGGGTTATATTTATTTTTCCTCTTGCTAAACTGCAGGTCTTTCTGTATGCCAAACTCACAATTGCTTCTCTTGTCATCCAGCCCTCTTTAAGAAAAATCGTTCTGCTCCTTCCCTTATCAGGGACTGACCCTTTCAAGCTCAGGACCCTCTGATCTTACTGGAGTTAGCTCTTGTCTGAGCTACCATGTTTTCATCTGATACCTGGGGGCACGGAGGTCAGGGAGAGGAGGAGAGGAGAGAAAGATAACAGTCACGGTAGTAAAAATATTAGCTCAGCTGCCCCCTACACCTCACACCCATCCCTTACTCCACACACACACACCCCCAGCTTCCCAGTCTCTGTTCTGTCTCCATCCTGCAGTGAAAGGACAATATGGGAACTGCACTGGCATCCAGGAGGGGCAGATGGGACGTTCCCAGTTCTTCCCTACAGCCCTGCAACGCTCTAGTCTCCTGGACTTCAGGAGGATTTTGAATCCCGGGAGGAGGCAACGCTAAGCGCACTTTTCATTTCTGAATCTAGCTCCCTAAAAGCCTGCTATTCCCTTCCACGACCGGGAGGATGGAAGAGGGCATCGCAACGTACATCTGTCCACCTCTGTCCATGCTTAGCACTACTCATGCAAGGGTCATGCAAACGTGTCACCAAAGCAATCTTCCGATCGTTCATTCATTGTGAGTAACTGGGCAGTGACTCAACTTCCCAGAGAAAAACGAGCTCCAGGTTGTCTACCCTCAGGCATGGGAAAGGTCCGTTTTGCAGTCCTACCAGTAACAAAAAAAAAAGGGGGACGCGCGCTCTGCTCCTCCGCAACCAGAGGGAGAATAAAGAGGCATTTACCATCCTGCCCAGAGCTCTCCAGATACTCCGTCAGGTCGCAGCCGAAAGCGCTCGCGGCTCCCTTCCTCTTGAGTTTCTGTTTGGCTCCCTTGTTCTTCATGAGGTTAGTCCCAAAAGAGGTTGGCCCCCCTCCTGCCTTGCCCCCCTCCCCCCGGCCTCACGCTGGGTGACAAAAATCTCGCTCTTCTCCTCAGACCACCGCCCGTGTCCTGCTCCCAGGGAGCAACATCGGGGGTCCCGTACAGCGTCCAGCCAAAGAAGTAAACATGAATCCCCACCAGATGTTGGGCTTCTCCTGTGGCAGAGGAAGGTCAGGGCGAGAGGAGGCTCCCCAGTCGGCAGCAGCAGCGATCATAGCCCGAGCCCGGAAGGGTTCTCATCAGAGGGAAGTGGGTGGTGGACGGGTGCCCACATCGGAGCTGGCAAGTTGGGGGAAGATGATGATGCGGGGAGGAGGGAAGTTATTCCCTCAGCGTGGTCCCGGGACCCTCCACGGCCACCTTATGGGTTTCGTCAGCTGTGGTGTTGTTGCTTCCAGCTGAAAGCGTCCCAGTCTGGTTGTTGTCCTTCTCTTGGCTTTCAGAGGAGACTGGAAGTTCAAACGGACTAATGAAAAGGGACCGGGGAAGAGTCTGCACAAGGCTCCTCTTTGGCTCCCCCCCTTCCCCTCCTCCTGCCTTCGGACAGTTAGAGGAATGAGAAACTAGCTTCCTGTCCTGACTCCCGCTCGCTCACTCTCTCCTTTCCCCCGTTTTACAAATCCTAGGATTATCCAGCTCAAAAAAAAATGCTGAAAGGAAGTTAGCTGAGGAGGGGGGCGGAGGACAGTTTTTGGCAGTAAAATGTGTGTGTGTGCGTGTGTGTGTGTGTACACGAGAGGCTGAGGGAAGGCGGGGAGAGGAGTTGGGGGACGGAGATGGGGACGGGGAGGGGAGGAAGAGGGAAGCCTGTCCTGACAGTCGACAGATAACGGACTGCCTGAGAGGAAATCCCGGAGAGCCGAGCTGCAGCCCACGGCGCAGTCAGACGCTTCCTGCACTACCAACGCTCGGCTCTGAAAAGGCCCAAGGAGGGGCCGGCAAGGAAGAGAGAGACCAGGAGCTGCTTCAATAAAACTCTGCCTCTGTTCACCAAGTCCTTCGTCGCAAGGCACCTTCCTGCCCTCGAACGTGATTCTGTCACTTCAGGATCTGCGTTACTCTACTGAGGTGCAGGCTGGAGCTCTCGAAGTGCAAGCAGGGGGCAGAATGGTGGGAAACTAAAGAGAGGGGGGAGGAGGGAAACCTTCATCTCCCTCCTCCCCAGCAAGCAGAAACAGATGCTGTCCGGGCACCTAAGTTCATGTACTTTCAAGTCAGCGCCCAAAAAATGCTCCCCTTGACCAACAAAGGGATTTAGAGATAAGGAACATAAATCACCCAGTAGCTGCAAGAAGGGAGATGGGATGAGTCTGCCCCCGGGCCCCAAGCCTTGCTCCCCTCCTGCCCCAACACCTTTCTAGTCTAACTTTCAGAACGTTCATATCACTGCTCGTAAGAGCAGTCACTTGCACTTACTCCACATTTTTTTTTATCTCAGAAATTCAGACTTCTTCACAGGGCTGGGTATGCTGGCAGACTACATGCTTCACCTAGGGAGGCAAACTTAACTCTGCTAAGGCTTCATTGCCCCCTCTTGCTCTGTGCCAGATATAACTGTGTGGGTCTGGGTGAAAAATAAACAAACAAATGAAAAACAGGAAACTGCAGTTTCTCGCCAAAAATCAGACCAAAGACAAGAAGAGTAGTTTTGGTTTGAAGGAAAATTGGCCAGGAAATGGAGCAAAAAACTCCCTTAACCCACCTCCGCCCTCAACCCTGGGCTCTGCACCCTCACACAGCAGAGAAACGCCATCTCCTTCCACAGACGTCTGCAAACCCACCTCACCCCTTTATTTTGACAGAGTCGTTTTTCAGAGAAATCAAGCCTCCAACGGTGACCCTACTGCTGCCAAAAGCAATTCGGGTTCTGTCTGTTGATATGATGACTTTGGTTTTTTCCTCAAAAGTGTTGGATGTTACCACTTCACATACAAGAAAAACCTCCGAGCCCTAGTGAAGGACCTTGAGCAATTAAAACTCCTATTGTGCAGTTTATAACCGCAATTATCATCATTATCCCCATTTTACAGCTTGCTGGCTGATGGGTTGAGGGGAAAATGATTTGCAGAAGTGTACCAAAGAGATGTCTGGCCTGTCAGCTCCCAGCCTTCTGCTCCTGTTTACAGGCTAAGAGGGAAAACTCAACTCTTATGACCAGACCAAAGGCTGTTCTCAGGCACCCTAGGTGTTCATGAAACACTTAAAACTTCCTTGAATTTATTCTGGGCTTCTCACAGCACCTTCATGTCAAGTCGGTGCACAGGATCCCTCCCTGTGCCGGCATGCTGCCAAACCCATCGCGTGCCGCAGCGCATCCTGCCTGCCTGCCAAGGGGCAGACTTCAAATGGCTCGGACAGACAGCAGGACGTTCAGACCTGGATGTATCACCAGCCCGCCCTCCCGCTGCCCGGGTGGCTGGCTGCCTTCTCTATGAGGAGAAAGCCTTCTCCTTGCCCCCTCAGGGAGGAAACATGTCCTCCTGTGCATGCCAGCCCTCTCCCACAGGGCTGAGCCCCAGCACTGAACACACAGTGGGGAACAGCTTCACTGTGGCACATAACCACACCATCTTCTTCAAAGTCCTGAACTCCCCTCTGCAGACACCTCCCTCCCTCCATGAACCAAACAGGACATTTAAATTTCCCACACTGGTCTCCTCCATCATCGGACAGCCTCACTAACAGGGTCTGTGTCCACAGCCCTCGCCTATCCCCTCTGCCTGGTGACCCACTCTGTGACACTCCTGCCCTCTCCTCCATGCACTCCTTCATCTTAGTTATGCCTTCCTCACGCCTCCCTTGCAAGTCTAACCAAACAGGATGTCTTCAGAGGATGGCTTCATTTCAAGAAAAAATAAATTTAACGAGTAAAATCAACTCCTGCATGTATAGACTTTTCTCATGTCACCAGCAAGGCAGCTACAGCGCCAGGCGCAGGGGGTGGCATGGCTGCTATGCAACATGGGCCCCCTCCCTTCCCTTGGTGCAGCCCAGAGCACAGGGACTCAGCAGCACTGCTGGGTTAGCCTGTCACCCTTTCTTCTTGCTGTTTCTCACAGGCCAGCAGGCATTTTTAGCTGAAAACACCATTTCTTGGAGCTGGCTCTGTGGCAGTTCCCTACAGCCACTGAGGGAGGTGCCATCTTTGGGACCCATGCTGTTGGGTTCCACTGGCCGATGTACGCTGCAGAAATTGAGCACTGCTGTCTGATTTTGGTTATCTGGGGGCTGTGCTGTGCTGCCCTGACCCCAGCCAGGCAACAAGTGGATGATGCCTGTCCAAGGCCTGGCCACAGGACCACCATCAGCCGCTGCCACTGGGGTGCTGTGGTAGGGGACAGGGAGAGACTGCCACCCCTATACCAAGAAAAAACAGCATTTGAAGTACAAGTGCATAGAAGAGGACCTAGAAACAAACCAGGGTGGATTCTCACTTTATCCATAGAGGATCTTTCAGGCGTTGAAGTTTGCTGCCCTGCTTCCCCATGCCAGGTACCTCATGGAGGGAAGAGGGAGCCGGAGAAAGGAAATGTCGGAGCAGGCGGGGTGAAAGAGGCAAGTTCTGCAGCGAGTGAAAGAAGGCATGAGGAGCTCCAGGAGAGCCCTTGCCAGGCAGGCTGGCCTACAGGGGTGACTTTCCCCATGCCAGGATGAGGTTCAGCAAGAGGACAGAGGGGAGGTCATTGCGGGATTGCCTGAAGAGCCTGGGGCCAGGAGGAGAAGGTCAGGCAAGGTGAGTGGGAACCAAACAAGGGAGGCTTTACAAACAAAGCACTGCGTATTGGAGCCTGAAATCAGTGCTGAGCCAGAGGATTTTTCGCAGGGAAAGGGGCGACGTTGTCCTCCACAGAGGAAAAAATAAAAAATTTGGATTTGTGGAGCCTGGGAGGCAGGGCAGGTCTCTCTAATTGAGTGAACAGAACGGCTAAGGAGTAAACCAGTGTTCCTCTTGGAAAAGCTTTCACAGATGAGAACAAAACTGGAGAGGAAAAGAGGTTGAGCCAGAAGCATGGAAAGCAAAAGAGCTCAAAGCTGAAACCTCTGGAAAAGAAGGGGGAATTTCTCTCCTTCCTAAAAAAAAAAAAAAAAAGAAAAAAGTGAGTCTGCAGAATAAGAGCAACACCAAGCCAAGCCAGAGTTCTCACAGAAGCAATCTCTCTGTAGAGATTACTTCCTTGTCCCCGCTGCCATACAAACAGCTTGATGGCCAGTGGCCCCACGGTACCACAGTCCCTATCAGGAAGTCATGGCCCCACGACACTTAATTTAAATCCTTCCTTTTGAACCTGTAAAAATAGGTCAGAATTTGAAGTTAGTCACAGAGGCCTCCCTGTCAGAGAGGGCCACAGGTTCGTGCGGGAAGGTGGAGCACCTTCCCACCCTGCTTCACTGCTGATCTGTGATGCCTCGCCCTTGGGCTCGAGAGCGGATGTGGCAAACCAGCGTCTGTGTGTGAATGAACCAGGACGGATAATGACTTCACAGTTCTCTCCGTTCTCACAGACAAGGTATTGGTGACCCCAGAAGCAGTCAGAGAGCCTGGGGAACAGCTTTGGCCATTAGGCCTAAGTCTTTCTTCCCCTTCTAAAAGCCGTGGGCTGTGGCGGAGGCGTCACACAAGCTATTTCTGGGCACCCATCTCTCCCCTCCCTGTTGCGTTTCCTTCATTTTGTTTGAGCTCTTTCCTATCTGTGGCTTTAAAATCTCCACCAATCTGCCAGGCGCCACTCAACACAAAAGAGCAGTGGAGGTGGGGAGTAGAAGACCCGGAGGGGAGGGGAGGGGATCTGAACCCCTAAAAATAGCTCTGCCGAGTACGACTGTTTTCCTGACACAGACAGTTCATTGTTAGACCCTGACACGCCACTTCATCCTCCCTCCCCACCCCTCAACATACTCTCTTTCCTCTCCTGCCCCTCTCTGGCCCAGTTTCCTGTCTACTCCCATCTCCATGGCCAAAGCTGGAGCATATTGTGAAACATAAAGCCTGGCGTGGAGGCTTTTGTTTCTCTGAGTGCATGTCAGACCACAGACTGTGGGGATACCCTTCAGCTTCCCTTGTCACAGGGCACCCACAAACTTGGTTCCTAATTTCACCCATTCCCAACCACAAGCCCTGTCTCCCCCAGCTCTCACCTCCCTTTCTGCTTTCCAGAGGAACCTCTTGCCCCACATTATGCCACATCTTCTGTGTGTGTGTTTGTGTGTCTGCCCCATGCAAGCTTTTAATTAGCTACTTTGCAGATCTTAGCACTTCAGCTACAAATGAAGGAGGCACCTCACTCTTGCATGCTACCAAGCCTCCTCACTGCTGGCTGTATACCCATGACACGACAGACCTATGCCCAGAAGGCTCTAGTTTTGAGGCTGTATGATGATGTGATGTCATCACATGAGAGAATAAATGGAACACCCCTTGTACCAGGAAGGTATTTTTCTCCCACTTTGCTGGTTAGGGCATAGGGCAAGGATCTATGGCCATAGGATCTGGTGTAGTCACTGACATAATAGGAGCAGACATATGTACTCCTGCCCATCTCACCTCCTTGAGTATCGTCCCAGATGCAGTGAAATCTGGAGTACATAAGTAGCCTAATATATCATGGTACTCAGTTATTGACTATACACAGCAGAACGACAAAACATGCAACGACATTTTTAATCCAGTTATTTCCGAAGTGTCTTGCGCGCAGAAAAACAAATGAGGAACACATCTCCCTTCCCTTACACAAAACACAAACTTGTCTGAACAGTGACCGTTGGTTAATCCTGTGTTTGTACAGCATCTAGCACAGAGGAACTTGAATTCTTGACTGAGGACTCCAAATTGCTCTTTAGTTAAAAAACACAAAGACCATTATAGAAAGGCTCTATGTCTCCCAGTGTAAAATTCTACTGATAGCACAATAATATGAGATAGTATTATAAAACAAACGTTCAGAGAAAAACTCTACCAGACAAGCCACACAGCTAGCAAAAGCTTCATCTCAGAAGCACGTTCTGAACCTTCTCCAAGCATCTTACCAACGAGATGACCCATTTGGTGAGGGAGGAAGTCCACAAGTCCACAAACCTCACATCATGGAGCCATTTCAAGCTCACACAGGCCTTTTCCAGAACATCCTGCCAGGAGCTTTTTGGATAACATGGAAGAGGCAGCTGGCAGCTGGCAGCCCTGTGCTGGGTACAAGCAAGACAGCATATTGCAGAGATTTCCTCAACACATCGCCTCACTGCAAATAACAACAATAAGGATTCCCACCAAACCAAGAAATGTTTTTGCCTCCTTTTTTTTCCCCCCAATCAAGCAACCAAAGAGATCGACAGAAATTCAACAACTTGCTTAGAACTATGTTGTGACTCCATAGCAAAGCTAAAAGCAAAATCAACAGAACTATGAATTTAAGAAATGCCTTAACCATAAGCATTGCTTCTCCTATCTTATCAGCCTCTGAGCACAAGCAATAATCAGATACTTAAGCACAGCCAGAATCCCTAGGAGCTGAGAAAACTTAATCAGAGAAGAAAATCCTGAGGAGATCTATCTATAACTTCAGACACCCGTTGCTTAGTCACTATGTCCAGCAGCTATACCACCACAGCCTAAAGGAGAGCAGAAGACTTGCAGTATCTGTTCCTCCACATTTACACCCCACTGGTTTTTGCAGGAGTTTCCTCCACCCTTTATCCTATAAACCTTGTTCTAGCAGAAATGAGAAATCTGTTGAGCCAGAGGCAAAAAGATAAGCTATTTAGTCTTTCCTGCTCTTAATTCTGCCAAACAAGAGCATAGGTAGTGCACTATAAAGGACCCTACATAGATAATTTCTGATTAGCCCAGCTCACCATCACTGAAGAGAACACTGACAACAACACCCACCTCAGTGCCTGTATTTCCACCTTCAGGTGTCCCTCTCTTGTCATCCATTCTGCTAATCAAGTTGCCATGGGAGAAGGAAGTTGTGGGTTAACCTGACTGCATAATAACAGCAGTCCTTTGCTCTTGTGTTATTTTAACGGTGATGCAAGGCTAAGGACTGAGAAAGAATCTTTATTATAAGGACTAAGCTGGAAGGAAAGAAAGAAATGAGATTAGGGGTTAACTCAAGCAATAATCTATTTGGATCACTTTCTGTAGAAGATAAGGGCTGTTTTGTAATAATCTTATTTGCTAAAAACCCCCCAACAAATAGCTCAGGGTTGCTCACTATTCTAGGGATAAAAGCTAGCCTGTTACATGCTATTTTTAGAAGTCACTTAAAACCTGACTTCTTTTATTCTGGGGTCTTCTCCTGATCACTTGTGAAAATCATTTTTTTCTATGAGACAATTAAATCTTGTTTTAGCACAAGCTTTCAGCTAAGACTCCTTTTATTTTGTCTGAACATCTAGCACCACAAGGAAGATTTCCTACGAAGAATTGCCAGCTATGACGATGGCCTCCAGCTAGGACAGACTGCTACTTCACCCCTTCTCTCTCTCTCTGGCAAGGCAATATATGATTTGGTGGCAGGAAGGGGGGGAGAGAGAGAGCAAATACAAGTTTGCAAAAGGCACAGTCCCCTTGCAAACACCTCTACAAGAGGGTGTCAGCTGTGATGGGTAGAGTGCTAGCAGCTGTGTCAGGCAAGGCCAGGTGTTAGTACAAGCGGCCAGGCTCCAGCACATTTGTTGTTTCTTTTTTCTACTTGCTGAGCTAAGTCCCTGTAGGGAAAGCACTGGTGGGCCTGCACAAATGATCTTCTATTGTCTTCTCTTCAAGGCTGACCATATCCACTCTCTCTTCTAGGCTCGCTCTTCCTGCCTTGCACCACGTCCCTCTTCACAATCAGGAATGTGCCTAGGTTAAGTGGAAAAACAACTTGCCTGTCTACTGTGCTCTCAAATGCTGAAGGTACCAAGTGGGGAAATCAGCTACGTGGGCAGATTCCTTCTGCCTGAGATTTGAGTGTCCCCTCTCTCAGGCTGTATAACATTAAAGCTCTCTATACTCCCTCGGGGAAGGCCACATTTATTCTTTAACGTTTTCTGTACCTGCACCCTGGCTGTTCTAGCAGGAGGTGTTTTCTGTGGGGATGTGCCAGGTTGCGAAGGATTTTTTAAACTTCTTTGCCACACTTGCTTTCTCTTTTCCTTTCAGAAATTTCAGAAATTTCCATTTCAGAAATGTCACCAGTCCTGCAGTGCTGTCAGCAGTAGTATTTAGTTTGAATCCTACTAAGTCTCAACACCTCCAGGCAAAGGTGGCAGTTATCTTCTCTCCATCCCAGGCTGAAAGGCTTGGTTTGCCTTTAACACCTCATTGTCTAAATCTGTGGTTCAGATTATTTCCCCACTCATGCTGAAGTTATATTGGGTGTGAAGTACAGCAGAAAGTACTCAGAAGGCTTCAGGCTGGAACCAATAATATTCTTTCTGTGATTTGAAATTACTTACACAGCTTAACAGCTGTTTTCAACTTTTATGGCTAGTGTAGCTTCATTGTCGCTGGCCAGTATGATGGGGACATCTGGGGAGTCCTCCTGTGTAATTGAAGTGGCTAGCAGGACTGGTGTCTTTTCTGCAAACTAGCAGAGGGGTTTTGTCATCTTTAGCTTTGGCTAAGAAGCCTGGGTCCCTAATGCTGCCCTGCTATATTTAGACCCTCTTCTGGTGTGCCCACCCAGTGCTGTTCCCCTTGTTTGCTTCCTACCAAACAATGAGACCTGAAAGAATTGCTTGGAAAGGGGCCAGTGCTCATGCAAATGAAACTGTCAGGCAGCCAAGTTTTGCAACAGCCCTTTGTAACATACTGTACTGGGAAAAGGGAAGCAATTGTCCCTCTTGCTTCAATCTCGAAGCATGTTGGGTTGTTTGTTTTTTTTTTTTTCCCCATGCTGAGCACTCTGTGGTGTGGTCCTGCCCCGGGGAATGTCTTTGAGAAGGTGTCAAGAAGACATGGGGGGAATGCCAAGAGGCAACAAAATCAGGATGGCAAGGAGCAATGTAAGATCTGTTTTCTGTTACCCTCACCCCTAATCCTGTATTCCTGCCAGAGAGTGTTTTAGCAGCAGGTTGTTCCTGGAAAGCCTTTGCTATCTGCCCTGATTGCAGCAGAAGCTGCTCATGTACATATAGGGTTACAGGTGCGACCAGATGACCTTCTCACTCACCCCCTGGGTTTTCTTCTGTGCTCTTGTGGTGTTTGGCTACTGTTTTCTACAACCTCAGCACTACAGGGGGAGAAAAAAAGCAGCTCCAGCCCTAACGGTGCACAGAGCAAGAATCAAGTTAAGATTACTTTTGCTTGTTTTAAACAAATGGAGCCAAAGGCAAAAACAAAGGAGAAGGAAAAAAAGCCAGACAGAGAGAAGAGAGAGAAGGAAGATTTCTTTAAGACAGAAGGGTCTGCCTGTTCCACAGTAACCTAAATGATGAGAGCTTGAAAATTGCAGATTTTCATCCAAAACAGATTTTGTTCCATTACCTTAAGTTCCAACTTTGTTGCTTCTTTTGGCCTCCTAAGCCAAACCCTCTCTAGCCAGAAAAGGACATGTGTATCCCTGAGGGAGATTCCAGGAACATCCATCGGTTGGATCTCTTTTGGGTTTTCCTTTAAGCCTATAAGCATTAGAAAAAAAAAAAAAAAAAAAAAAAGTCAATATTTCCAGCAGGGAAAGAAAGATGCTGAGTATCATAGCAAAATTTAAGGCAAGAGAAAGATCTGCTAAGAAAGGTATCTGTCCAAACCACACAGGCATCTACTGAGAAAATGGGTGTAAATCTCATGTGGGGAATATGGGGAGCGCATGTGCCTCCAGTGCCAGTGTCATACTCTTGATTCACTTATCACCACATACCCACTGTTCTCTGTCAAATTTACGAGATGCTGGTACAAATCCAATGGTTTGCATTATGTAGCATCTTTTTAGTTACGATACCAAGTATTTATAACTTGAAAATGGAACCAACTTTTAAGAACAGCTTAGGAAAACGCATGCTGGCAGGAAAAATGCAGCTGGGGGAGAAATAAGTAGATAATATTTTGACACCATGGGCACACAGCACTAAATGACAGGCATTGTAGGACAGCAGTCTTAGGCAGAAATTGTGTAGATGAGTGGAGAATACAGGGAGCAGCTGAGGGCAAATCAGGTAAAAAGGAGAAATTAATGCAGCAAGGAAATGCTGCATTTCAGACTGATCCCTAGCAGACAGTGACTATAAGGTACAGTAAGCAGCACCCTGCACTGTTGCACTTCAACATATCACAGAAGAGAACTTGAATAACTCAAATGTCACTAAAACACCTGGAATAGTCAATAGGGGATAGCCTTTGTTGTAGGAAATAAGGCAGTTTCAGAAGCATAGGGCTTTCTGGATTGTAATATTGTCATATGTAGCAACTGTCTTTAAATCCCAGCTCCTGGAGTCAGGGTATTTCTTGTAAAAATCTCAGCTCTCAGTATAAACCAGTACAAAAACCCCTGCATCCTTCATTAGCGTACAGGGAAATTTTAAAGATGCAGACCCTAAAAGCTCAGAGAATTTTGGATGGTGGCCTAAAAACCAAAGGCCTGTCTCTATAGCAGCTTCTGATTTGGTGCACACAGGCTGGCTGAGAAATCTGGGATCCTCTTGGTTCATGTTGCAATAATAAATGGGGTTATTTCGTACTTGCTGTTTATTGCAGAACACAGATCCACTGTGCTCAGTGACTAAAGATCATTTGTGGAGCCTTAACAGTCAACAGGAAATTATATTCTCATTTTGCCAAATCACTTTATCATGATGCCATTATGGAAAGACTGTTCAACTATTTCAGTGGTTGCTTAGGAGATGCGAGAGGGATTGGCCTGCAGCCACTTCCCTCTTCTGACTCTCCCCAGGATAGCGCTGCAGCCCCTTACCTACCCTCCCCAGCAGTTACTGGGCAACTGCTTGAATGGCCACAGAGATTTTACATTCAGGCTCCTTTTGTGACCTGTTGTGGCAGTACAGCCAGGTGGAGGAAGTCCTGACCTCCAGCTGAACGGGAAACAGACAAGCTTAGCAACAGGGAGGATCAGGGGAAGAAGGTGGATTAATGACACTCTGAGAAATTCAGGGATGGTGAGGAAATGGCTGATGAGGTGGTGATAATTCTCGTGGCAAAAAACTTGTGTTTGGTGGTTGCATGGTGGACCCTGTTCTGGGAGGAACCTCTTGCAGAATCTTGGTGTGAAATGGATTAGGAGGACTGCTGGGGGAGGAAACATAGTTGTCTTTGTGTGTGTGTGTGTGGTTTTGGCCTTTGGAAGAAATGGATCTTCGTTTTGGAGAGTGAAGGTTTTTGAAAAATGAATGTGAACTTTTGACACGGTGTATTGAAGGCTTAATCTCACACTCGCAAAGTGAGGCAAGTCACCAGCACAAAGTCTAAGAGAAGTTTGCTGAAGTCAGAAAGCTTTTTTCTCTACAATTTGCATTCTTTTGTGGAAATTCTAGGAGGTTTCCTGAAATTTATTCTTTTTTTTTTTTTTTTTTTTTTTTTTTTTATTCAATAACTAATGTTCTGATCAGCACTAAGAAATTAATAGCAAGTTTGAAAACCAAGGAAGACGAGATTTTCTTTTTCTTGGTCTCAACATAAATGAGATTTGAAAGGTTGAGATCTATGAGTTCTAAAACCTTGTAAGATATATTGACCAAAAAACCCCAATTCAATTCACTACCTACAGATAATAGATCCTTTCCTTGCTTAATCAGTTTTGATCAACTTGTCTTGTATATCCTGCACAGCTACTGTGTACCTTCATTATCTAATAAAAAGCAGAAATAAAATGCTGGCTTTCTGCATCTTAATTGAATTCCAATTCTCATCCAAAAATAGCTTGACACAAATCAAAGTAAAAAAATAATTATCATGTAAATAAGCAAAGCCATTCACTATTTTCTAACAGAACTAAATGCAAATTATGGATCTGAATAAATGTGAGCGATTAGATTGTTCTATTTACATGTGCAGAGAGCCCAGGCTAGCAAGAAGTTACCAAATTTAGGGGAAGGGCTATATATAGTTTCAAATCAGGATGCTCTAATTACCAGCTAACAGGAAGCAACCTTTTTAGTTTAGTTTTGTTTTGTTTTCTGGTAATTTCTGTGAGGTTTTGGAAATAACTACAAATGTGAAGCATAATTAAAATAGATTGCTCCAATCATCCTTTTTTGCTATCTGATATTTTTAAATCGCACCATCTTGAGCAGACATTATCACACACCAGTCTTGTGGAAACTTTACAAATGCTTTTCTAAGATATCCCAGTTCATGCCAACTCCCATATCCCTATTTTGTCTCCCTTATAAATTATCTGGGCTATCCACAAATGAGTTTGAGCTGGATCATCTGCTCTCTTCAAGTTAACTTTTGCAAAAAAAAGTAACACAGTTCCTCATGCGCTTGCTGGTTTCATTGGCTCTTTATGGCCAGAGCAGAATAGCAGTGATGACTCCCAAACACTTTGTACTTCGCAGCCTCCAAACAAAAGAAAAAAAAAAGAAAACAACACTTTTTCTGTTCACTATAGTCTAACGCTAGATACCGCTTATTACAAGCATGTGAAACCACAGTCACTCAATACCTGAGGGTTATAGAAATTTTTTTAATTTGCTGCCTAAACTCTGAAGTGCCACTGCATCTGAGTACATACAGCTCTTGAATCAAGGGTATTTAGGTGCCACATATCCAGAAGACCTTGGAGTCTCTGTCACCCCTATCAGTCCTCCTGTTCTGCACTTTCCTGGCACAATGCTTCCCATACTTCAGTTTTTCACTCCGTCCTTTGGTTCCCAGAGTCTGTTTGTAGGCTGCAGAACAATAGCAATTGAGGAAAATATGAAATGGGAGAAAAGAAAACATCTTAGTAAAACACTAACACACTGGGAGTAGGATATAAAAATAAGAAGTGACAGCTTGGCTCTGGGGCCCCAGGATCTATGGGCTGTGGATAAAAACTGCTTCTATTTTTCTTCTAGAGTCTTACCTCTTGTTCTGCTTCTGAAAAATGCCAATAAGGAGACAGATCCTCTTTGTCATCTCTCCTAGGAGGTACATTCCTCCTGTGCCAATACCATCATACCTTCTATTACCGAACATATTTTATATCCTTCTCCTTCCTTTTATTTGGCTCCTAGATCTCAGTGAATAATTTTGCAATGAATTGTTTATTCAGCAAATCTCACTTCTTTTCCCATTTTTGGAGTATCCCAGAGCAGATTGCAATTTCCTCAGGTTCTTTATTATCTTATGGTATCTGGCACATTTTTCTGCAGTTTCTTCCTCTCATCCATGGATTGACTGTGAACTTTGAGGGAGATATTTGGCCAGCTGTGGTTTCAGGCATACGGACCAGTTGCGATGAGTGAGACTGCATGGCTTGAGAAAAATCAAGAGCATAGCCACGTGCCAATGTTTGACCGCAGAAAGATCAGCATTATTACTTTAAGTTGCTATTAACATTTACACCTGCATCTTTCCCTTAAGGAAAGTGAAGATGAAAGAATGATGCTGAAGGGAGAATCCTTTAAATATAGGACTGCATGTCATTGAAGGGGAATAACTTTTCCATTATATTCAGAACAGGATATAGCCTCAGATATAAAATTCAGAGAGAAATGATGACTGAAAAATGATACTGTCAGGCTGCGAACAGCCTCTTCATTTCATTGCTGTCCTGGGGCACCCTGTTGTTTCCCATGTCCCCATCCCAGCCCCTGACAATTTGCTGTTCGGTTGAAGGAGACAACTCTGAAAGCAAGCGGAGCAGGTAGTCACACAAGAAAAAACCCAAAACATTCTTCCTCTAAACACTGTGTGGGTGTGTGTCACCATAGTAAGGAAATCCCATGAAAGTCCCAGCGTTGGTATAGTATGAAGGAGGGCCCTTGAAGGGAAGTGCTTGTCTTGGCGGACCTCCTGGGTTGTGTGCTGGCCCCACCTTGCTGTAATGAGAGGGTTGGTGGAAAGCATAGGCTTGCTGCAGGCACCCGTCATCCCTGAATTCCTTAATTTACCTTTCCAATGAGGGAAGGAGAGGCAGGGAGCAGAGAGGAATAGCAACGGTTTCTTTGAACAGGCACTGAACAAGAGCCAGACTACTTTGGGGAAAAAGGAGAAAACAAGGGAACTCCACCCTTTTACCACAGAAACGTCTCAACCACATCCCAAAACCCAGCTAGCTACAGAGTCCTTCCTCGTGTTGAGAAGCAGGACGGAAAGGGAGCCAGGAGAAGTGGGATGTACAGGGACTCAGAGATATTTTTAAACATGCTGGAGGTCTGGTTGCATAGTTTTGGCCTGGTTTTGTTGGCACAAGGCCCTTTCTTCCCTGGTTTTGATAGATCACACTTGCTGAGGAGGCCCTCCTTGTGTGTCAGGATGAAATTTTCTGGCTGACGAGATAGCTCTGGGGACGAGTAACCAGACCCAACAGCTTTTCTAACTGTGCTTATTCTGCAGTCTGTTTGGTTGAGGAGACCCTCCTCTCAGACATCCTGCTCTCTACACAAAAGCAGGACTGTCAAGGAGGACCTGCTGTGAGCCTTCAGACAATGTCACAGGTTTGACTGAAGGACTTCAGGCCAGGGAAGCCTTTCCTTCCCACACAGCTTTTCAGAGATCCAGAGCCTCCGTTCCCCATGCAGGAGGCAGATCACCACCATACCGTGTTTGACCGACCCTCTGTCCTTACAAGCTGTGCCTCAGGGCCTCTAACTGGCTTGCTGGTCATGGAAGAGAACCACAGGAGGTACTGGGGAACACCAATCCAATAAGGGACATGAGCCATGACTAAATGTAGTTTTCATACTCATGTGGAGGATGGACAAGGAAAGGATTGTAGATCTATACAGAGAAGGGAGCTTGGGTGCCTTACACCTTTCAGGGGTGTAAGGCACCACTGCTAAACAAGAAGGTGAAAAAGAGGTGATGAAATCCTCCCAGTTAGGCTGTGGAAGGAGCATGTGCCTGTGCTGGCTCTGAACTTGGTGTACCTCGTCACCTTTGATCCACTGGGAGATGATGATGAGGAACTGCAGCCACTTCCCCACACAAGAGAGGGCTGAGCTGATCACAGCCCATGTCATGCTGCGGTGATGTGGTATGTTGTGGTGATTGGGACATCCTGTGACACAACTTGTGACAAAGCCAAGAAAGATTAAAAGTGCTAGAGGAGAGAAGCCTTGGCATGTTTATTTTTGGTAGAAACAGGAAGGATGCTGGTGAGGCTAAAAAGAGCCAAGCGGTGTCCTTTCAGAAGCCTACACCTAAAAAACGATGTATTTTCTTACACATGGTAAAGGCAAGATCTCATCCTTTATGTAATATCTTTCGTGGAAGTGGCATTCAGTTAGATGGGAATTTCTTCACCTCCTGCTGAGAAGAAACCCCATCTGGGTGGGAACAGGACTGTCATTTAGCCATGAAGGTGATGAAAAGAAGCACATATCTGAGAAATCAAACACGTAGAACGTAGTGAGTTCAAACCTGGCCAGAGTAACAGTGCCGTGGACCTTTCCTGAGGAAGGAAACACAGGACTTCTAATAAACACCCTTCGTTAGGGACTTCAGCGTTCAGCTCTTCTGAAAGGGAGCTCCTCCACCACTTCCAAACTAAGCCACTCAAATGAATCAGCTTCTCTTGCGGGTTTTGTTGCATGCTAGGGAATCCTTGATCCAAATACCGATCACGACTTCGGTGCTTCACATACAAGTGCTGCTAGAGCTGCAGTCCTAAGCTAAAGTCTCCTCAGCTTTTTCTCTAACTGATTTTGGTTTTAAAGCAACTCAAACTGGCCAAGAGGGAACAAAGAAATAACATAGCCTCTGTTGCTGATAAGTTCACTTTTTCTCTGTAGACCTATATTAATTGCTTCTTTCATTAATGGTGTGAGCAGGTAGATTTAATTTTTGAACAAAATCAGTTAGTAGCTGTTAGTAACACCTGAGCTTGCCTCTCTGGGCAAAGTACCCCTTTAGAAATCCTTGTGTCTGCAGTAGCTAAAGCCCTTTAAACATGTCAATCATTTTCCTCTGAGGAAAAATTAAAATCTGCCCTGACACTGTTGCTGAGATGGCTGCAGCGGGAACAGCAGGTAGCGGCCTCCACACTTGCCACTGGAGGCATTTGTGAGACTTGAGACACAGTTTGACATCTAGTGGTAGCGTGTGGTATAATCTGAGCTCACACTACAAAGTGTAAGGGTCACAGTCCAGACCCGGCAAGCTGAGGGAGGATCTCTCCATCAGCCAAATACACACTTGTATGCTGCATGTACAGCCACACACCTTGGTATTGAGCATCTTCTTATCCTGTAGTGGCATTTGATTAAGGGAGAAAAATAGCTAAGATGTAGACCCAGGTCATAATTCAATCCAGAAAAGCAATATCTTTTAAGATTTGTGTTCTGATCTCTTGGCTTATGATCTCTTACATCATTATGCATGCTTTTACCATGCTAACGAAGCAATAGCAGGAGGGTCTTAACCCAAGTAAAGCAACAGAACATGTCCAAATAGTCAATTCTGCAGTCTGCTAGGAGGCTGAGTTTAAAGAAATTCAGGATATTTCAGCTTCAGGTTTGATTGGTGGTATTTATGATTGCAACCAGGAGAGTCTTGTGGAGCGGATCTGCTTCTAGGAACTGAATAATGAATGTACAGAGAGAGTTGTCTTTGTTAAAAGAAAATGTAGGGAAGAGAAAAATTATTCAGGTGATGTGAGCAGCAGCCCAACCTAACACTTCTGGAGGGTTACAAAGAGAATGGAATCTTCCTTATTTTTATACTTCTCTACATTTCCTACAGTCAGAATAAGAAAGTATCATTATCCCTTCAGAAACATGATTTTAGCCCAACCTACACTCAAAATCTCATCGGGAAATCGCATGGTCTCAAAAGGTTTTCCCAGTTTCTAACTCTGAGAAACTCGTCTTGGACTGCAAGGGTGAGCAGCTCCTCTGAACTTGCAAGATCTGCTTCTTACTACTAAAATCAGCCTGTGCAGATAGACAGTGGTCAGGCACATTCTCTGAAATCTGCCTGGAAACGTTATATCTAGCTTGGCCAGCTACCTGAAAATTGCCTTTTCAGCCTTTTCCTGACAGAAACAAACCCAGGATTTGTGAGTGTGCAATAGATACATGTGGGGATGTTCAACTGAAAAGGCCAAAAGCTTTGGCCAGCTTTATCAGCCTTCCCGCTTGGAAATATTCCTCTATTTAGTAAGTCAGGCAAAGGCCTGGCGAGCTGAAGAGGCAGAGTGCGTTGGTTTCCCCTGGCAGGTGGATGGGAACCAGGTTTCTCCCTGAGTAGGTCTCCAGGTTGCAGAAGACTCCAGGTGCAAGAGGTGGAAAGGAGTGAGAAGCCTTAGTGAGCACTGGCTTGTGCTAAAGGAAATCTCTCATTTGCCCTGTTCTTGCTCTGTCCCAAGGCCCATTCACACACCATAAGCAGCCACAAGTTCTGAGTGTAAGAGTATCTCATTCAAGACTTCAGAGCCTGTTCACAGCCCAGTTACTCACTTCACAGCTGCTTGCTTCCTCAGACAGTCAGATGAGCTGGTATGGTTTCCCTAATGTTGAGGAGAGATATAGAGCATCCCCTCCCAGCGTGGAGCAATTCCCTAAAAGCCTTGTATTTCCCTCTCTATCATCAGGGCAGGAATTATCTCTGTCTATCTGCCAGGAGGGTGCCACAAACAATGTAGTAATGTTGGCCCTAGAAACCAGGCACTACTATAGAAGGAGGAGAAAATCCAGCAGTAACAGGAGATCCAGGGCAAAGGAATCAGCATCCTGGTCAGTGGCAGCTCTAGTGTTTTCTAGCTGGTGGGGAACCGGAAAGAAAATTTTGTAGATATGCTCATCTATATATAATGTGATAAAGGTTTAAAGGAAGAATATCAGATAAGAACAGTGAAAGATTATTCATAATCAAGATATTACGATCAAGGTGAAAGAATATAGAGTCCCTTTGGGGGGTGGGGGTGAAAAACAGAAAAAAAAATGACCATTACTTTGGAAAAGACCTTGTAGAATTCTCCTACATGTCCCATCTTTGCAATCAGCCTGTGTGCACGTCCATCTCTGAGCCTGGGGCCAGCCAGTGAAATCCCCACTGAGAACTACTGCACAGGAGCACAAACGCAGAAGAACTCTAACAGGTTTCAGCATTATTTAGAAAGTATTAGATTGATATCTATGGGAAATCATTAGGAATACTCTTAACAAGTTTCCATGGATATATTTTTTAAAATAACACTTTCTTTTGGAGAGTGTCAGCTCAGATGAACCCAAAAGAGCCTGTGTAGGAGAAAGTTGTAAAGGTTAGTCCTTTACAAGGTAATGGCCATGTCTTCTGTCTTCCAGCATATGACAACAAAATGTTTTTATCTTGTTAGTATTATCTCAATAATGATAACAAGTGCTGTTCTGGCTTTGTACAGTATTGTTCCCTTAAACATCTGTTGCGTTGTGCTGCGACTGTACCTTGCATTAAAACAAAATGACAAGGAAAGATTTTAGTGAAATTTATAAAATAATGGTGAGGCTGAATGTTCATGTCCCCAATGTAAGAACTGTCCTATTCCTCAAAACAGGAGGAAGAAATAGGATTTTCATTGCTGTTAATGGAAGTTCTCCCTCTGCCTTTCTCCTCCCTCATGTCCTCTCCAGCTGGGAAGACAGACTCCTGAATAATCACAGAATCATTCAGGTTGGAAAAACCCCTTGGGATCATCGAGTCCAACCATCAGCCCTACTCTACAAAGTTCGCCCCTACACCATATCCCCCATGCTGGCTTCTGCTGTCCAGAGAGGGGATCCTGGTCCTGGTGTTCTACACTGCAAGTCTCAGCCTGAAGGCCACTCTGTATTGCCTGCACAATATCAGCTTTCTAAGCTCTTGGTCTTCAGCTGGCCCTGCACATCTTAAAAAGCACAATAAGACCAACACCAATTTGTTTGCTATGGAGAAATGGCTGAAAGAAGCCATGTGTTGCAGTGTATCAGCAGCTCTGATGCCTTTTGCAGGCACAACAGAACCAAGGCTTTTGCAACCCATTTCTGGATATTGTTCCTATTTATCAGTAATGCCCCTTCAGCTTAGAGCTGTGCTGACTTTTTACTGCCTCAGCCCCCCACCCCGAGCCCACACAGACGGTGCAAAGCACAGAGCTGGGATGGCAGGGTACACAGCAGCTGGTCACCACTACCCATTGTCCTTCCAGCATCCCCCACGTCGATACTGGCAAGAGTCCCAGCATCACCACAATTTAAACACAAACCAAACAGCCAGGTTAAATCTGCCCACGTGTTTCTGGGCAACAGTTCCCTTCATAACCCAGACCTCAGACACTCTCTGCAGCGGTGCAGCTCACGGGCAGAGCCCACGCTGAGGCACTGGAGGGCAGAGCTTCCCATGCCCTCTGGTAGGTGTGCTCCTTATGTGATGCCTTCGCAGAGGAAGGGCCATTACTGTGTGGGCTGGGACCTGTGCCCGACCATGTGCCCGGTGGTCCTTCCCCTGAGGTCCCATCTGGACTCATCTTTAGAACTAAATTGCAGCAGCTCCAGGGCTGGAGCTCAAAACGTTTTCCTGACAGTTTTTTAAAGGAGTTGTCAGGGGAGGCTTCTTCTCCCCCAGCTGTGCAATGCCTACGTCAGAGCTTGTCTTCTACAATATCTCTTTTTATGATCAGCTGAAAGGAACAGGCACTTGAAGGGCATGGTTCATTTCTTTTTGCTGACTATAAACGGAGTTCACGATGACAAGCCTAGCTGCAAAGGTCTGCATTCAATCAAGCTGAGGGAGATGAATTCCATCCCAGTGCCCAAAATTTTTGGAGGCTCTAAACATTTAACCCCATAGCTTAACATTCAGAAATTATTCCATGTTTTTTAGGTTGGAAGCATTTTTCTGTTCTTCTGGCAAGCTCAGCCTCTCCCTTCTTGCATGCTTTAAAAAAACCCAAACCCAACCACATCATCTTGGCATCATCTCAGACTAAAACAGTGGATGCTAGTTAATTGTCTCACAAAATTGATTGATTAATTTTTTATCTATCTATCTATTTATAAAACTCTTTTAACACTATGAAGTGCTATCAAAATGCCATGTTTCTGTCAATAATTAATGAAATAACATCTGGTTGGCGCAAAGATGGATCACTCTCCCACAAATTAAGGTACACTGTGTTAACTTGAACACTATTTTTAGGTGAGTGCAGCTCATTACAAGCCTTCACAGAACAGTTTTGCTGAAAGAACAGTCCTTGCCTCTGACAGTTTTATTGTTGTTCTTGCTGCGGCTGAAACAAAATAGTAGCCCAACACTTTGTTTTCATCAGGATTATTATAGATATTCTTTCCTCTCTCTCCATTCTGATCAGTTTCTGGAGCCACCCCAGCAATTGGGATACCTGGTCTCCCGCCAATGCTCCACCAAGCATCTGTCCTGTGTGCCTCTTCCAGTACCCTCCCCAAGAGGTAACTTATGTGAGCGTGTGTGTGATGGTAATGAGAGGCATGTGGCTTCATTTGATAAGTCCAGAGAAATGTGTTGTGCGTTTGGGTTCCAACCGATCCCTCCTTTTCAAGGCTGCAGGAAGTAAATCAGTCATGTTTTAAATGATCCCACGCTCCAGCTGCTGCAGATTTGGAAATTGTTAATGAATGCTGCTCACAGCATTATCTGCTTGTGGCCATATGGCTCTGTAGGGAGAAACTTCCATCCTGAAGTATTCTGTGCACCTTTCTGCTGTAGCTGCAGCGCTGCTGGAAGGCAACCATCACCAGGCTGGGGGGTGACAAACAAACTGTGTTCAGGGGAGAATTTTTTTTTTTTTTTTTTTTTTTACACGGCCTGCTGGGGCAAATTTTGTTTTCTGTGCCAAGGCCTTGACTCCTAATGACGTGTGGACAGCATTCTGCTTGGCATACTAATGAATACTTTCTGAGAGCATGTTCTGACTTGGAAACTCTCTGATTCCCTTCTCAAGGCTCAGCAACCTTTGTAACAAATGTCCATTCCTTCTCCCCGTATTCCAGTGCCAAAATCCTACCCCCTGTCTGTGGCTAGAATGAGGCTTTATCATATTGATTGTAGACTAATTAAAAAACTATGAGCTAAAAGGGACCTCAAGCATTCATTTTATCCATCTCCTGCTCAGAAGGGAATTACCTATATCTGAGCCATTCCTTGCAGATATTTATCTAAGTTTACCATGATGGAAATTCACCCATCCCAGACAATCTACTTGTGCATCTGTAACCTTACCTATAAAACTTTAATGTCCAGCTTGAATTCCTCTTGCCGCAGTTCATTACATGCCCTTTCCCCAGCACAGATATGAAAAAAGGATTATTCCCTCACTTTTTGAAGTGGCCTTTTATGTGTTGAAGACTGTGGACCACATCCTCCTCCTCAACCAGTGTCATCATCTCTAGATTAAGCGAGCCCAGTACTTTCTGTCTTTTCTCACAGATCTCGTTTTCTTGACCGTTGACCTCTGTTGACACCCTCCTCCTAGGCTCTGCCTAGCTGATCCACCAACACTTTGGAGTGTGACGCCATTTGTCAAGCTGAGTTCGTACCGATACTAGTGCTGAAGGATTTCTTCCCAAGTCTTTAACAGGAATCTAGCCATACTTCTTAGTACGGTCTTACACATTTTCACAACGGTGTGGCATTGATGATTCACAGTCTTATTTTGATCTGGTGGAAACCCTTCCCACCCACCCTTTTCTCAAGTCCCTCTATACAGGTCTGTTACATACATGGCAATAAACAGTTGCTTTCTAGTATCTAAGGAACTTGCTTCTCATTGAATGTGCCTGACTTTCCCCCTGGGAGAGATGAAAAATCCCTTGTGGCTCCCAGATATACCTTAGAAGAGCCTTCTCCAATATCCTTAAAATGATTACAACAATTTGCATAGCTGTTTAAAAATAGGCTTCTCCACGCGAGGCCCTTTTAACACCTATATGAAGCTTTCACCCTCCTTTGACTGACACCAGCTAGGTTTTGGCCCTCCCTGGCAGCAGAACAGAGCTCCCTCCAGCAATGGGCAGGTCAGGAAGGGCTTGGCTTGAGCTGCGGCATCCTGTGAGTATGAAAGAAAGTTTTGTTGCCTGTCCTGCTGGAAGGGAGGACTCGGCATGGTTTAGAGGAAGAACACTTATGAGAGCCCTTTGTTAGAAAACCAGTGGCACAGTTAGCATATTATCTTCTCTCACTGCTTCATCGTGCAGTGGAAAGCTGCAATGGTCCCTTTAACATTTCACTGAAGCTTCAAGGAAAGGCCCTTTTGAATGTCGTTCCAAGGGCATCAGAGGAGGCCAACAAAAACAGACAGGAATGATTCAACCACAGACCAGCTGAGGTGAGCTTGACATGACTGCTGATGTTTGGGTCAGCCAGTGCTTGTCTTCCATCCAGAGGATTTTCCCTTTGGCAGAGAAGGGTCCTGCCTCCAGTCACACAGCTTGCTAGGCTGCAGCGGGGAAACAATGGTCAGAGAGGAACTCCTCAGTGGCCCAGGGGAGGCAGATAACATCCAGTGGGGCTGCTCCACCATTTTCATGGCCATTACTGTGCGTATGTGACAGGAGGTGAGCACTCAGGGGAAGGTCCACAGCAAATGCTGACTTGGTGGCTGTGTAAGGAGGACACAGCAATGCTCTGTGCAAAGCAATAGGTGGGTTACTCCTCATCTCCACACTATCATAACACCACCAAGAGCTTCCTACCTGCCTGTGGCCCCCTTTCCCTCCTCCTGTTGCTCAGCCAAATTCTTTGTCCTCCACACTCCCTCTCAGCTGAGAAGAAAACAGCCCTGCAACAAGACCAAGGACAATGCAGGATTGTCAACCTCCACTGCTGGTGTCAGGGTCAGGTCAGCTGGCAGACAAGAAGTCATTTGAGCTCAACTCTTTGGCAAGCTAAATGATTGGTGCTGGGATTGATCACGCACAGGCCTGTAGATATTAATCATGGGCTAGATGCACTGTTCCCGGAGGATGGTGTTTCACATGAGGGGCATCCCTGTCTCAGCCTCTGTAGTTAAAGGCCTGGAGTTGGGGTGAAGACTTGAACACTATGGAGAGGCTTCAGGAAAGTTAATGCCCTACTATGTTTCAAAAAAACTTTTTTTTCTTTTTTCTTGACAGAAAACCTCTAACTTCTTAAAAATGAAGCTAGTTACTGATCTAATTCCAAATGCTCTCTGCTTGACTTGAAAGTGATTTCAGCAGTGCTTTGATCTATACTCAAAAGCCACTGGGAATAGCACCAACTGCTCAAACAGACCAAAGCCAAGACAGGAAAGGGTCCCTACCATAAAAAAAGAGCATCCTCGTTCCTAGGCCTCCACCAGATCTACCCTGCACCCAGGCAAATTCAAGGACTCTTGGGAATGCTTCTGTTCAAAACCAACAATGCCCTCTGAAAGGTCATGTGCTGTTTGGAATGTTTCTCTTCTCTTTCTAGATCACTCTATCCAGCCGTCTAATTACAGCTGGCTACATTATTTTTACAAATAAATTATCCGACTAATTCAACCCTTTATCCAGCTCATGAATCATTAGCAAACAGACTTTGCTTTTTGTTGCTCTTGCTAATTATTTCATGAATGGTTCATGCAAATAAACTTCAGTCTGTGGGAGGTGTCTGCAGCTTGCTTCCCTCTCCTGTTCAGGCTGTGTAAGTGACTCCCTCAGTGATGTGCTGTTCTTTACTGCTCTCAAACTGCATGTCAGAATGCTTTTAATTACAAGATTTCTTCTTCCTCATGCAGAAAATGCCCCTGCCACAGCTGTGTCCCAAACGTTACATGCCAGGCAGAACCCCATTCACACCAGTCCTCATGAATAAGAAACAAAAGAGAGTGGGGGAGGAGTGGAGATGAGCAGCTGTGCGGAATCTGAATAAATATTCACTGATTCCCTTTTCTGCAGCATCTGCTGTCTAAGTCTCCTTCTCATGTGCAAATAACACATGAAGTGTGTACAGGGAGCTCTAGGAGAGAGTGGTATGCCACATTTTTCTAGGGGCTGACCCACATAAGTTAACAAGTCCTAATAATGTTTGCAGACAGAAATAAAGATCCTTCTGATTATTAGGATCCTCTTCTGATTATTAGAATCCCTGTCGCTGCTTCATCTTCACACCTTATATTTTAGGGTCCACCAGCCCCATCTCCCTGGGGCATGCAGCTTGCAATATCCAAAGGAACCAGAAGAATAGCAGAAGTTTTCACGCTAGAGCAGCTCTGTTCATCATCTATCATAGTACCCTCTCCTGAAAAACGATCAGACAGATGTGTTCTGAGATGTAGTAAAATAGCTGATGACACATCTCATGTTTTCATGTATACTTTGGAAAGAAATGCCTTTCTGATGGTGATACACTTAGACCTTGACACATGACAATTGGCAGCCATGGTTGTTTTCACCTACAGGTTGGTCCTGCAAACTCTGCTCTTTTGCACGGGCTAATCTCTTCCTCTCCGAACCACCCTTGATTTCTCCCTAATATACCTCACTCTTCTGTGTTGAATCCCCAGTTGTTCTGCAGAGTGATGTGTATCCTTTGTGCCCATGTATCGCTGTCTGTAACCCGATGCAAAAAGAAAAATCTTTTGGCCCTTTACAAAAAAAACCCACAAAAACAAAACACAAAAAAACCCCAAACAAAAAAACCCCAAAACCCAACAACTTGGAATAATCAATTCACACTTAGCCTTAAGGCAATTGTTCACAAGATGGTATGAGCCAGCTCCCTGTGATTCTGTGTTCACATTGTCTGTTTAATGGTGCTCCCCCTTATTTACAGCCTTTTATTTGCCAGATAAAACCTGGGCTTACCTGGGCCCTCCATCCATGCACCCTCTGCCCATTAACCCAGACCTGAGCTTAAATAAAGCTCCTGGGCTGTGTTGCCTGTGTACCAATGCTCAGTTCTCTCCTGGCTTAACCAGTTGTTTTTCTGGAGAGATGTTGGATTCACCTTGTAGAAAGCCCTGGAGGGACCTTGGACTTGACTCATGGCCTTGCCTTGCCTGGGGCTGTCAGGGGCGTCCCTGTCTCTATCCGCACCCTGTCTGGTGCTGTGGGACGGTGCCTGGTCATTGAGGGGACCACCTCTGCTGCCATCACCCTTGTCTAGCCCCTTGTCCTCCCTTGTGTTATCCTCCTGGTTGCTTTACGCCATGAACCCTCCAAGGGGTTGCCATTGACTCTCCGTGTTGCACCAAGAGTTCACAGAGCCGAGAAGATACAGAAACCTACACATATACATCAAAATGTGTGAAGGCTCTGGCTTCAGAATAACTTGACTACCTCATATCTCTTCCACTTAGCAGTAACCCTAAGAGGCTACCATCTAATAATGGCTATTTCTTGTGGATGATCCTCTCCTGCTGCTCTCGAGAGACCGTCCTGATCACAAAACTGTCACTACAGTTGTCCCCCCTATACCCAGTCTCATCAGAAGGGATGAAAAGTTGCTGGAACCTGTGCTACATTTGGAGCCATCTCTCCCGTGGAAGATGAGAGATTTCAGCCTCAGCAGCTGTCAGGCTGACACCTTTCAGCAACAATAAACTCAGCAAAGAGTGTGAAGGGCACTATTACAGACAATTAACCTATATATAGCTCCTATATGCACTGCAGCATTCACAGAGGGATCCCTGCCATGCTACAGGGATTTCTATTGCACAGTAGCCCTAAGCTGGAGGTGGGAGCGTGTCTTGCAGAAACAGTGTAGGAGCTTGCTGTACCAAGTTCACTGGTCCATAAAAAGCCAACACAGGCAGCTATCTGTTTTAAGAGGCTATTTGCTCTTTTTGCTTCCAGAGGGTTTCATTTATTATTGTGGTTAGAGTAAGCTGCTAATGTGTTCATCAAAGGTTGCCTTGTCTTGCCTTGCCTTGCCTTGCCTTGCCTTGCCTTCCCTTGCCTTGCCTTGCCTTGCCTTGCCTTGCCTTGCCTTGCCTTGCCTTCCCTTCCCCTCTCCTCTCCTCTCCTCTCCTCTCCTCTCCTCTCCTCTCCTCTCCTCTCCTCTCCTCTCCTCTCCTCTCCTCTCCTCTCCTCTCCTCTCCTCTCCTCTCCTCTCCTCTCCTCTCCTCTCCTCTCCTCTCCTCTCCTCTCCTCTCCTCTCCTCTCCTCTCCTCTCCTCTCCTCTCCTCTCCTCTCCTCTCCTCTCCTCTCCTCTCCTCTCCTCTCCTCTCCTCTCCTCTCCTCTCCTCTCCTCTCCTCTCCTCTCCTCTCCTCTCCTCTCCTCTCCTCTCCTCTCCTCTCCTCTCCTCTCCTCTCCTCTCCTCTCCTCTCCTCTCCTCTCCTCTCCTCTCCTCTCCTCTCCTCTCCTCTCCTCTCCTCTCCTCTCCTCTCCTCTCCTCTCCTCTCCTCTCCTCTCCTCTCCTCTCCTCTCCTCTCCTCTCCTCTCCTCTCCTCTCCTCTCCTCTCCTCTCCTCTCCTCTCCTCTCCTCTCCTCTCCTCTCCTCTCCTCTCCTCTCCTCTCCTCTCCTCTCCTCTCCTCTCCTCTCCTCTCCTCTCCTCTCCTCTCCTCTCCTCTCCTCTCCTCTCCTCTCCTCTCCTCTCCTCTCCTCTCCTCTCCTCTCCTCTCCTCTCCTCTCCTCTCCTCTCCTCTCCTCTCCTCTCCTCTCCTCTCCTCTCCTCTCCTCTCCTCTCCTCTCCTCTCCTCTCCTCTCCTCTCCTCTCCTCTCCTCTCCTCTCCTCTCCTCTCCTCTCCTCTCCTCTCCTCTCCTCTCCTCTCCTCTCCTCTCCTCTCCTCTCCTCTCCTCTCCTCTCCTCTCCTCTCCTCTCCTCTCCTCTCCTCTCCTCTCCTCTCCTCTCCTCTCCTCTCCTCTCCTCTCCTCTCCTCTCCTCTCCTCTCCTCTCCTCTCCTCTCCTCTCCTCTCCTCTCCTCTCCTCTCCTCTCCTCTCCTCTCCTCTCCTCTCCTCTCCTCTCCTCTCCTCTCCTCTCCTCTCCTCTCCTCTCCTCTCCTCTCCTCTCCTCTCCTCTCCTCTCCTCTCCTCTCCTCT
>NW_020799091.1:123988740-124015740 GCF_003259725.1 Athene cunicularia
CATATCTCTTCCACTTAGATAAGAGACAGCCTCTCCTCTCCTCTCCTCTCCTCTCCTTTTTTTCTGGACAAAAACTGAGTTTTCAAAGGAACGGATGCTCATGAGAAATATTTGTTCCCTTAGAGATTTTAATTCTTCAGAATAAAAAAATCACTTGATTCTTCTCCAATTTTTTGTTTGTTTAGGCTGAGGAAAGGGTATTAAAACAAGCAAACATTTTTCTGTTAAAACTGAAATAGGAATAAATTGCTTGATATGACTGAAGAAAGATGGTCCAACATGAAATGAAACAGAAATTATGATTTAGTGTTCATTCTTAAATGAAATAAAGTTGGGAGTGGGGGGAACTTTGGAGAAAACTGAAAGCTGTCTATTTGTGGGGGGCCGTCATGTGTGGAAGACAGCCACCATATTCTGCTAGTCCTAATGAAAGGTAAATGTGTTTGGGCAAAGTAATGGGACCTTATAGTTACTTTTCATCAATTTTAGCCTGACCTCTGGCTGTGCATTTCACAGCCACAGACTCCCTGTTGATACTCTTTTTCTAGACCTTTGTCTTCATTGAATGCAGAATGCTTTCGAAGTGTACATTGCAAGGACTGAAACTAATAGCAAGATTGCAGTCAGCTAAGAAAACATACCAGACCATGAAGATGTTTTGACACCAGAGCACTGATTTGGAACCCTGATGACGGGATGTGTCAGCTAACTCTTACTGACTTGTAGGGTCTCAGATAAGGCAGACCATTCTTGTTAAAAAAAAAAAAAAAAAATTATAAGGTAATTTAATTCAGGTTGAAAGGGACCTCAGAAGATCATCTGGTCCAATCCCCTGCTCAAAGCAGGGTCAACTATGAAATCAGACTGAGTTGCTCAGGGCTTTGTCCAGTCTGATCTTGGAAACATCCAAAGATGGAGACTGCACTTGACCCATCAACCTAATGGTTAATGACGTGAACCATATCATCCTGAACCGTATCATCCGTTTTATGCATCTATCTACTCCTCTTCCCACCACAGCAATATATCTGATCATAGCAGGAGAATGTGATGCTACAATAGCTGTTCAGAGAGAAACTGTCTCTAGCAGATAACTACCCTGCTGACTGACCACCACTTCCCTGCTGTCTCACTGCAGGATTTGCATGCATTCACTGTTAAAAATTCAGATTCTTTGGTGATAAACATGAGCAGGATCAAATAACAGACTGAGTGGCTCTCCAGGTCACTTTAAACGGCTTGTCTAGCAAACTCTCTAAGATGCTGTTTAATCCACAGGTATTTGCATGGAGTCCTATCCTCCTTAGGCATTACCTTTTTAGATCCATGTCTGTTAATCACCTGTGCTGCTTGCTGATAGATAGGCTGACATCAAATATGCACTGTGTAAAATTCAGAGGCACAACTGTTCCTAATTTCAAGATACCCTCAAAGTTAAAGATTCATATTTCATACTTGCAAGTCCATTATAATAGCTCAATGCTTGTTATAACCACCTGGGGAAGATCTTTGTGTAGAGCAGACCTGTCTAACACATGTGGTGTCACAAGTGAATGGTAAAGTTCTGCTAATTCCTAATATTCATTTCTCTAGTTATGGCTATAATGGAAGCTGGCGTTACTCTCCAGGACTGGACTGGTTCTCCACCAATACTGATAACTTCAAGTAGCTTTCAATAGCCAGAAAAAAAGTAAATGAGGTGTGTCATTATTCACACAGCCACCTATTTTTATTAAGACTAACTCCAGAACCAATTAGTGGACTGTGCAGTATGCTTATACACTGAGAAACTGTAGTATTTAACATTGGAGAGGACAGTGGATGGAAAGATAGATACAAAGTCATTACACACTCTCTGAGACTGGGCTTCTGCTCGGTGAGAGTGATCCTTGTTGTCTAGAAGACACTTGGAGATAGTGACAACGGTTACATTTTTCATTTATTTCTTGTCAATTGGCTCTAACAGACAGCTTCAGCACATAGCCACATACTCTTTTATCTGCACTGGCATATGCCAAGATAGATAGAGTCTAACTGCCTCTATGTCTAGGAGCTTCATCCTAAGTCCTTACAGGAGCAGAAAAAGCTCGGAGTCAGCAGGAAGACTGCCAGCACTCAGTCCAAAGCTGCCTGTGAGGGTGTCTGCACCACTGCTTTAGGGACACAAGGACCCTGCCCCCCCTACTCTTCAAGTCCAACCGCACCTTCTTTTAGGAATCCAGGAGATGGTGGAGAAGAGCATGCCAAGAGGTGGCCAGAAAGAATCACCAACTCTTGGCTTCCTGAAAGTTCTTGATTTTTATTTCCCACAGGATATGAGGGAGGGGCTTCTCCCTCCCTTAAAATGATTTTTTTAGGGCATAACAGATTTTCAGTCTGATAACATGTTTTGTTCCAAGGGATAGTATAATCATAGGAATGATTTTTACACAGGCAGAAATTTCAGAACAAAGGCACTAAAGAAAAAGATGATTCCAATACCCAGTCTGAGTGCCTATGGACATGTTCTGGGCCTGATTTCAGGAATTTAGTTTTGGTACATATGTTTATGCCATCATATCTATAAGACATCATGTTATGGATGACCCATGTATTTTACATGGGATGACTCATATATCTTATATGGAAAAAAAATTCCTTTGTTAAAACAGTTACAGATTCTTAATGCTAAAATCCACCTGCAGAAATGGTTACTGGCAAAGAAAGGTCCTTTAGCATCTCCTTCTTTAACATATCTCAGCCCAATAAAAGATATTCATATTCTCAGCTAACTGAATTCCACCTCTATAAATAAGAGACAGGTACTTTGAAAATGTGCAGTAACACAATAAATGTCAACTTTCTTGAAAGTTGCACTGAAAGTCAAAAGTTCATCTCTCTGAAGAACCAAGATGGATGTGCACTTTCTGCAGCACAGAGGGTGTCAGATGTGTTATTTTCCCAGGGGGAAAGAAGAGATTGTACTTCATATTTTCCATTTTAGTGCATTTGAGAGACATTTTTTATCCATTTACTCTCCTAGCATCAGTAGCAAGAAAGTATGCGTGAAAGTGATTACTGAAAATATAAAGCCATTCAATAAATCAATAGTGTGCTTTCACTTAGAATATTGTGTTCAGTCCTAGTTACCAGCCATCAAGTTGCAGTAGAAATGGAAGAAGTTCAGAGACGGGTGACATGAATGATCATCTGCTTGGGAGGCTGCTGTTAAAGAAAGATTGAGAAGGATGTGATCTCTCAGTTTAAAGAAGAGACAAATAAGGATAGTTAAGTGAAGGGAATATAAAACAGCCAATAAAACAGGAAAAGTAGAGTTAGCATTTCTTGGAACTCTTTCTATTAAGACAAACACTGTGAAAATCCCTAGCCTGGATCATTATTGCGAATGGTTTATTATATATTATTATAATAACTACTGGTTAATACAGCATCATCTAAAACTGTGCTCTTTACAGACTTAAAGAGAAGAAACACCCACTCAGCATTCAGACTCACCATCCTGCAAGACAGCTGTAACCACTCTCAGTCAGCACAAGCCACCACAGAATGAAAATTCTGCAATCACAAACATAAGTTTCAATAAGTATTTCTACCAACATGCGTAGAAGTCCTGTACGCTTCTTCCTTCCTCTTTCTGGTTTTGACTAACACTGCAATGAAGCACAAGTTTTCAATAACCCGATTGTTAGGGACAGCTAATTTGGGTCCTGTAACATTTAAAGCTTGGTGAGATGATTCCTTTGAATGCGTCAGTGTTCGGCAGCTGAACTTTCTCTGACACCGTGGCAATTTTTTTGCCTCTCTTTGTTTAGATACTTCAAAGTCTTTCATAGTCTTTGGTCTTGTATATGTGGGGTCCAAGGGAGAGATGGGTCAAGCCACATAGCTACTTGGGACTTGATCAATTTATAAGAAGCATTGTGATACAGTTGCTTTTGTTAGCAGGGGCTAGATTAAGTCACCTTGGAGAACTCTTGTATTCATATATTCCTTAATAATTGCACATCTAGCTGCAGAATTTTCCATCTGTCTATTTAGTAAAGTGTTTCCAGTATGAAAGCCTGTAGCATTTTGCCCCATTGCAAGCTAAACTTCTGGTCATACTCCTGGTTCTCCCTGCTGCTGGCTGAACATCTGACTCAGTTTACTCATCTTAGTTTCCTTAAATGTTATCTGCTATTTCTTTTATTCGTGGCAAATAATATCCCCTCAGCTGTCCTGCTAAAATAAAGAGCCACTAGTGATAGAGCAGAGTACAACTACATGCTGGGGAAAGTGGTGGAATGTGTGACACCTAGTTGAAAACACAAATTTGTCATATTATCTCAGTCTGGTAGAATAAGTCTTGCATGGAGCACATTTGCACAAGGAGGCTCGAGGTGTAAATCACACATTGCTCAGACCTTCGACGGTACTGTGGTGCCCATGTCCTTAGGGAAGGCCCTTCAAGAACGCTCTTTAAGCACCACCAAGGCACGTTGTAATGCAAGGCTGTGATTTCTTTTTGTCTGTAGTCTTCGATGGGGACATCAGGACCCCATGACTTAAAGTGCCAGGAAAGGTAACAGCCATCTGACATCATATCCTCATCTGCCCAGGGTTTAGTTCCAGAACCCTCTGCCACCATCAGGGAGCTCTAAGCTTTTGTGACAAATATGTTTCTCTTCAGCCACACTACTGTTAAACCTTCCTGCCTGTAGCATTGCTGACAATCCAGCCATGATTAACGCTGTTCAGATGGAGCTGAGCTCCTCTTCCATTTTATCATGCAGGCAGCAGTGTGAAAGGCTGAGGAAACGGCTGATGTGCCCCTTCCTCTGATGTATTCTCTTTTAAATGCTTGACTCAGCTGAGAGGTGACCAAGCATCTCCGGAATGATTTGCATTGGATCAGGCAACTGAGCTTTTCCTCAGCCCAGAGTGACACAAGTGAGGGTACTTGGTGACTTGATGCTCACAGTGCATTGAATGTGACGGGGGAAGAGATGAATCATAGGCAGGCAGAGAAAGTGGTTGCAATCTGAGACAAGGGAATAAGGTATCTATCCTAACCCGTGTTCAATGGCAACAGAAACTATGGCTTGCAGCAAGCTGGACAGCAATATCCCACATGTTTTTGAATACAGGCTGTGTTGTGAACATACACTGGCATCAGATTTTAGACTAATTGCCATTTTACACACTGCATTTCCCAGATAAACTGCTCATTGCCCTCTTGGGTATTTACTGTTTATTTGTTTATGCTCTATGAGAGCAAGCTGAGGCATATCAGCAAATAAGATCTCTGTCTGGTGTTGCACTTAGTGATAAGAGTGTCAAAGATTGTGGCTGAGAATCTAAACTAACGATAAGCATGGACCAAGAGCAAGTTTCTGATAAAGGTATGCATTGTATTAGGGAGATCTGTTTTCTCTTGCTTTGGTTTGTTCCCTATTAGCCACTGCTGGAGGAACACCAAGCAGTGTAACCAGTGAGTCTTTCTTTTACAGAGAAAGTGAGGCCACTGACTGAGTAGGTGCCTGTCTGGCTCCAGAAAGAATCAACACTGGCTTTCTTCCCACAGCCTGCTCCAGCAGAACCCACCAAGCCTGCTGTGGGTTGGGAAACTACATGTCAATTGAGTCAGCTTCTCTTTCCTGATGATTTCAAGGATTTGAAACTGATGAGTGAGATCACAACATCTGTGGCATTGGCTCTTCATAAAAACAAGAAAATTTTCAAGGGATTATACTGCAATTTTAATCTATATTACTACTCTCTATATATGGGTATGACTTTCAGTATTGCAAGATCTCCTGTCTCAGATTTATTATTTGAAATTTGATGTCCTCTGCTGCAAAGATTTTTCTCCCATCTAACTGTCTGTCCCCTGCTCTGCAAATAGTCCTTGTAACCCAGGCCCCAGGGAGGCTACAGAGGAGACATCCTGTTATGATGGACAGTTGCTCATCTGCCTCAGAAGCTCCTGCCTGCACAACTTAAAAAGTTACCCTCTGAAAACCCTTGGTGAGATGGAGAGATGTCACTGATACCCAGACTATTGCCAAACAACTAAACATGCGACATGGCCAGGACCACTGGCCCAATTTCAATGAACCCTACGATATTTAACTAGAGGGAGAGCGACTCAGGCAAGAAAGACATTTAGATGAAGCACAGAGGGAAATATTCTGACTTGCTTTATGGCTGGGGGACTCCCTGCCCTCCCTCAGTTGCACAGATTCAGCTGCGTCCTGGACTCTTATCTCATCATCTCTGGACTGAAGTACAAGAGGTACCTTTCCCACTAACTCCAGACAAAACTCCCTTCAGCTGTAAATATGAGAAGCAAAGACATTTTTGCCTTCCTTTATTTAGTATGTCTTGGCATTAAATATCATATCATGAGTTTACTGAAGACAGACAGATTTGACAGGTGCCAAGTTCCAATGCAGTAGTTTTTACAGTTCTTGTAGGCAAAAGAGCAAGCCTTCTCCAAAGCTAGCCTCTAGCACTGTCACAAAACACAGATGCTGATACAATTCTGATACCAGATCACATACTCCACACCCTGAGAGTTAAGCCACAGAGTGCAGGAGTGAAAAACTGACATTGAATTCAGCTCATCGCAGATAAACTGCACTGATGCGGCAGCATATATGGGAAGAAATGTTTCAGCTGCTCATCTTGCAGTGCAAAGAGGCTCTGTAACAAGCAAAAGAAATTAGAAATTCTCATTGATATAATTGGCATTGCTGAAACCTGGTGGGACAACTCGCATGACTAGAATACTAAAATCCATGGGTTTAATCAGTTTAGGAATAAGTGAGTAGATAAAAGAAGTGGAGGTGGCAGTCTGCATTAAAGACATCATTACTTGATTTAGAGTTATTGATAATCCAGAACCAAAGGATGTTGAATGCATACGGATTAGTGTGTTACCTAATAAAACTTGGGAGGCACGCTGGTACAGGGATGTTTGGGACTGTTAAATCAAACTAGAAAATAAGGTGAGTTATTCTTTATGCACCTGTCTCTTCTTCATACCTACCGCAGAAGGGAAAAAATGAAAGCACTGTCTTAAGGAGTTTTGACTGTAAAGATATATGCTGGAACTGATAGAGTTTAAAGGTTTCTAAAATTACAGATGATAATGACTGTGAGATGATTACATTAAATGTGGGCAAACAGAGGGCAGTCGCAAAGAGCTTATTTCTCCACAGCAGAAGAAAAATACAAGCAAAATTGATGGGGAAAAAATTAGGCATGAAAGATGAATGAAAATTGGCAGGTCTTACAGAAGAGTTTGTTAGAAAAAAGTAGGGCTTTGCAATCAACAAAAGACATGCTTTGGCTGAGAGCTCATCATCCTTATTCAGCTGCAAAGTCAAAGCAGCAATCAGGAACGGAACAGACATTTCTCATAAACGGGTTATACTGTTTCAAGAAATAGACAGCAGTCAATATAAATTAGAAGTTGTGAATATAGAAAATTGATAGAGGAAACTAAAGACAAGTTGAGAACAAGTGACTGGTAGAGCTAAATACAATAAGGAAAATTTTAAGTGTGTTAGGAACTAAATAAATTCCATCAGTTGCATGGGTTCATGACTAATGGAGGTAATATTTTATTTCATATTGGAAAGGGAGAGACTGACTTAAGTACTTCTTGTGGTCTGTATTAAAAAAAAAATAATCATAAGATGAAGAAGTACTTTCCAGTCCATTAGTGTCTGAAGATATTAAACATCACCTGCTAAGGTTAGATATTTTAATGTTTCCAGATCTGAATAACTTGTACCCAAGAGTCCTAAAGAGCTCGCTGTGTTACCTGTTGATTAGAGACAGTAACCTACAGTAAACAAATCTTGGCATGGAGGGAAAATCTCAGAAGACTGGAAGAACACTAATGCTGTGTTAATGTATCAAACGAGGCAAGCAGCTTGTTCCAAGTACGGTAGGTCAGATAGCCCCACGTCAGCTGCTGGCAAAGTAATAAGAAGAAATATAATTAATGCCAATCAACATGTTCTTACTGAAAGAGAATGTGTCAAACCTGTTGTGATTTTCTTGGATTTGCAAGTGCAGCTGATGAAATTTCTGTTCACTTAGTAGCGCATGATATTCTGATTAAAAAACAGACCTGTAATGATTTTACAACATCCATAAAACACATCATAAATGGACTAAGAATAAACAGCTGTAAGACCTCGAAAAAGAGTTGTCGGGAAGAACAGCTCTTCAAATGGGGATGGTGTCTCACACAGCTCCACCATCAGAACTGGGCCTGATGCCTAATGATCTGGAAGTAAATAAAAAAATCACAGCCAGTAAAGTTTATAGAGACATAAAGTTTGGCAGAGTAGTAAATACAAGAAAAAAGACAGTCACAGACCCTGAATTGCATTCAATAATAGCAAGTGGGTGCTTACAGACAAAATGCATTTTGACGTGGTTCAATGCAAGGCTAAGAAGAAAGAGCAGAAGCCATTCCTACCACAAGTGCCTCTGTACACATCAAGGAGGTAGCGGCTATGCCAGACAAATGATGCACATCTTTTACCATAAAAGGCTGATTAAAGGGGGATAATAAGTGTCTTGAATACAGAAGAAAAAGAGTTTCTTATTCCTCTGGTGTAGAGAGATTATTTTACGTCTGTATAAGGGTATTAGTAAGACTGAGTCTAGAATACGTTCAGTTCTGGTGTCCATCCCTTAAAGGATGCTGAAAAATCAAACATGAAAGAAGATAACCACTAAAATATTTAGAGGGCTGGAGAAAGTGCCTTGCAACAGGAATCTCAGTGTTTAGCTGTGACTTGAAGTGCAACGTACAAGCACCTTCATGTGGAGAAAATGCCAGCTGCTAGAGGTCTTTAGCAGAAAAGAACATTAGGAGTCACTGACTGGAAGCTGAAGCTGGACAAATTTCTGCTGGCAATGAAGCATGAATTTCAATGGAGAGGGTGGTTAACCAGGAAACAGCTGCTGGTATAAGATACGGACATCCCATCCCCTGCTGTCTTTAAATCAAGACTAAATAGTCATTTGAAAAAGAGATGTGTTCACCAAACATAAATTCCTCCTGTCCTTACAGTGGCAACAGAGAAGGAATGCAAAAGACCTGTGGTGCGCAAAAGGTCAGACTGCTTGATCAAACTGCGATTCCTTTTAGCCTGAAACTCGGCAGACCCGGGAATCGCATTTTTATTCGCTGAGTCGAATGAGCTGCTCTGCAAAAATAATCTGATCTCCAAGAATTACGAAGAGGGTCTGTTCCTGCTGCCTGCAAACATATTATTCCCCTCTGCTGACCGTCCACCATGGAAGCAGACGGGGAGCTCGGGGAATCACAGCTAGCACTGTGCTGCTCCTTCATTTGTCTTCCTTTCTGTTGCCTTTAGAGGTTGGAGTAGCAATCCCTAAAAAAATCAGCAAAATATGAGCTCAAGATCTTCCGGGGCATAATGTTGAGAAGAGTGTTGAACTCATCGCTCTCATCCGGAATATTGTCTTTAACCAAAACCCTTTGGTATTACTCAGTAATACTGTGTTGTGCTGTAGTGTAGTGGGGAAAGAATTTGTACAACACAGGACCAGCCGCGGAGCCACAAAAGGTCTTTAATTCCCAGGACAAAACAGCACTGCGGTACAGGGTAATACGTCCAAAACACTTAGGGGCTGGTTTAGTCATTGAGTCAGGATGGCTGCATCGCACAGACCATAGGAGGGTAAGAAGTGAGAAGATTTAGGGGGGATTTTCACCGCTGACAGACCGTGTACTAGCGTCCACTAGCAGAGGACAGTGGACCTCACCTCCTGTCTGAGGTATGAATGCGGGTGTACTCTTTCTCTGCCTGCCAGCCCAGGGGCTGGCTCCTGAGGGTAGAACTGGGTAACTTCTCCCTGCAATCTGAGCAAAGGGAAAAGAACAGAAAAAGCCAAAGGGGAAAAAAAGAAACCAAACACCAAACTCCATCTTGCAGCTAATTAATAATTATATGCGGCTTCCCAGCTTTTCCAGAGTAGTTCCTTGGTCCCCTCAGGACTATGCCTTAGCCTTAGGAAACAGAAATAAGCTTTTCTCTTTCTCTCTCATTTGCCATATCCTTTTCCTTTATTTTGCCTCTTTTCCCCTCTCCATCATCCACTTTCATTCCTTTCTCTGATCCTTCTTCACCCGGCTCCTATTTTCCAGTTTCTGTTCCCTGTATCTCCTTCTATTCCACAGACTCTTTTGCTCCACACTGTTTTTTCTCAAATTCCCTCTCTCCTAGCTTTACAACAGCAGTGCCCTGACACAGAAAAAGGGATCTGTTCCTATAAGAATAATACATCTGCAGCCCCGGCCTATTTAATGAAAGCCTTGAGTATATAGCAAGAATGGCTTGTGAGTCCCTGAGGTAGGAGTAATATTTTGTATTAATATTTGATATCTTATTTAGGATGCTAAATCAGATGCATGAAATCTCCTGGGAAGAATTGAAGGCAGAATTCTGTTTAAATGATATAATGCTAAGCCAGGCTGCCAGACCACCCCCTCTTGTCTTCCAGCCAGACCTATCTGAGCTGCCCTGGTTTTAGATGGAGCACAACCTGCTGTCAATCTGAGGACCAGGGGAATAGTATTTATGAAGCCCCTATATTGCTTAGGTTAAAATTTCCTGCAACTGTGTCATCCTCCAACTTTTGCCTTGAATTATTTCTTTCTCTGGTGGAGTGCCTAACCCCAAATGCTGAGTCAGATCCCTTCCCACATACCTTAGATCAAGCAAAGAAGACAACTGTGTGTTTTTTACTCTCTCTCACACACACACATATGCAGAGGGACTTCACCCCCTCTCTGCATCCACATATATGTGGCAGGAACTAAAAGAACCCCTATCACTCACTGTCTCTAAATGCATAATGCCGAAGTGATTTTGCCCCTGCTGAAGATGACGTGCTCCCAGGTTTTCTCTCAAAACTTCATCCAATTGATGCTTGTACCTTCCCTCATGTTACCCCAAAAACATGTATGTGCACCCTTGCATTCCCCGCAGATGATTTGGAGTCCCTCAGCTCCAGAGCAACCTCATTCTTCCAGATCTGCTCCTGCAGCTCCTGTCTGGAGCTCTTATCCCCCCTCCCTGAAATGCTGCATCTCAAGGTGGCACTAGCAATAGCCTCTTTCTCTTCCCAGGCCTAAAAGGGAGGTAGCTCTGGGCATGTTTTGTTCTCATTGTATTTTTCTGTACTTGGGGGGGGGGAGGTGGATGCATTCTCTATTTGTTTCTCTTCTACCCCTACCTTGGAAAATGTCTCCTCCTGAGAGAACATGATGGGATGGGATGGGATGGGATGGGATGGGATGGGATGGGATGGGATGGGGTAAGGAAAAGAGGGCAGAGGCAGAACCTGCTTCTTGCTGGAGCCCTCATTGCCTTTCTTCCCCAGGAGGCAGGCAAGCTTGGGGAAGATCATTTCTTCATGCCACAGGCATGGCTTATATTCAGACAGGCATCAACACTGCAGGACTTGCAGTCAGACAGGAGTCACGAGGCTTGAGAGAAAATTATTTCTCCGGCCTGGAGTTTTGGTCTCAAGAGGTCAGAGCTATAAGAAGCTATGATCTTGGTGTACTGCTTCTTGAAGCTATCGTTCCCATCCACTCTTCTCCAGAGAAGCCCTAGCACAATGACTCCTCACTGAGTGTCTACTACCCTTCATCTAGGCACTTTCCAAAAATGCCGTAGCTGACTGAATTCCTTTCTTGAGGATGCAGTATCTCAGCATAAGAGTCACGTCAGCAAATGGGGCACCAGAAGGGGGGGTTACCTGCCCCACAAGCACAGAGAAGGGCAGTAACAGTAGTGAGGGGGAAAAAAAAAAATAAAGCGCTTTTTTTTTTTCCTTCTGGGCTTGGGCAGACTGACAGGCACAATGAAATGTGTGGGTGTCACTTGGCAGGTGTGAATCGTTCAGGCAAGCTACGGTACACATTTTTAGTTGTTTTAAACTGTCTTCATACATCAGACCTCGCCGCCCCTTACACAGATTTATTGCTGCAGTCTTTCATTGAAAGGTTTAATGTCATCCAGACCTGACGGCTTTGGACATTTGCATCAAGGCTGCCAGCCTCATAGTCAACATTCCCTCCATGGCCGTTTCTTTCCCAAATCATTTAGGAGAAGATCAATGGAGGGAAGTGGAAATGTTGGCATCGTTCAGGTGAAACAGCACCCTGCCAGTAAAATGACTGACTCTTTGTGGCCCCTCTCTGCTAATACACACTGCATTGCTTCTGCTGAGCAGAGAAATCCTGCCAAGGGCCTGGGGGCAGGTTTGGGCAGGAGGTACAGCCAGACATCTGGGCACACATCTGCAAAGTCACACGTTCGCTTGTTAAACTCTGAGGCTGACTCACTGCATGACCCTTACAGGCAAATCATCTCCCTTTGCTGAGCTTGTTTTCCTGCCTGTGAGGTAGGGCTGATGGCAGTGACATAGGTAGGTGTAAGATAGGGGGTCTAAACTTACTACTCTGAGCAAAATATCGTTGTTGATGTGGAGCAATCAGGCATGTGTTTGCGTGTAGTGTTGGGCAGAGTCCGTCAGAGGATTTGGTTGTTTTGTTTGTTTTTTTTTCCTGGGGAATAGGGATCAGCTTTATCTCAAGAATAAATCAGAATAACTTTCCAGTTCTGATTTCCTCACGGAAGCAACACAAATATTTTCCCATCCCAGAACTAGCACTTCCTTCTCTCTCATTCACTGCTGGCTACACAGGAGCTGGTGAGCAATTAGCTTTCTTTTATCAGGCTGCCTGCCAGCACGGATAACCTGCTAGTTCCTCAGCAGAACCATTACACTTTGAGGGAAGCAAAAAAAACCTCCACTGCCACCACATGACAGACAGACCCTTGCTCTGCGCTGTGCACAAGAACAGTTGCTCCCTGTATGCATGGATTGCATCTTCCCCATGATTAGCCCTTTTTGCCATGGCTTCTTGTTTGGTTTTTCACCTAGGGACTGCAAAACCGGGTGGCACCTTGTTATATGCACATTTTTGTCTCTGTGTATTTATGCAAGCTGGAGGATGCTGGCCTCTCACTACAACAAGCACAGACCTGAAGGCTCTGCAGAACTGTGTTACTGCCAGACCGCCTCTCTACAGTACTGTACCGTGATTCCCAAGGGCACATTTTCTTCCTGGTATAAAATACACTGGTTTTCATCTTGGCTACTGCTCCAGTCCTATTTTGGTCATATATATTTGTGCTATAAATGGTCTCCTAAAATCAGAGCTTATCAACATTGGCTCTGGGCTCAGGGCTTCTTTTATTGCATCAAAGGTGCATGACATCCTTCCATCTCGTCTACTTCTCTTTCTGGCTTTTTTCAGCAAATTGGTCAGAGGAACATAGTAATAAGCAAAAATTCAAAAATAGATCTCTGATAACAACCTTCTGCTCCTAGAATTGTCTTGCTTTTTGAAGCTAGGAATTCGGAACTTCCCCTACAGCTCCAACTTTAGAAACTACCTGGTTTTGATTTTCCCAGTGCCTGTCAGATACCTTAAGCGTTGGCTCTCTGAACCAGCCAGTGTATGTTTGTTTAGCAGGGAAGATAAAGAAGACGACTGAAAGTCATCCCCACTTTGACTATTAGAACGAATTTCAGTGGGGTTGAACATTGCTTCAATCAGATCTGAAGGAGATCATGTCCTCTAACTGGGCTGCCATATACTGCACTTGGAGCTGTAGAGATAAATCCATGAGCTGCTGGAAGACTGTGTGTGGCCCCCCGAGTCCAGACAGAAGTGTAGCCTTTTAGAGGTGGCAAGGGAGCAGCCACACACACCGGAAAGGTCTAGTGTGGTAATGTACCTGGCTCTGGTTTGCAGATCTAGCAGATCATCCAGGTGAAGCAGAGGCTAACTGGTGCTTCAGAGCAGAAAGCAGCTCTTGGGAAGCACTGAGTACTGCGAAGAAACAGCAAAGGCAGTGAGTGATTCTTTTCACTGTAGACACAAAAACCTGTGCTGCTTCCTCTCTTCACCCACGGTTTGGAGGACTGTTTGTGGAGAGAAGTGTGTCTTTTTGATATCGTGCATTGCCCTGCATTGGTCTGCCTTTGCCTACGTACAAACATTTTGCCAGACTTGTTAAGTCTATTGAGCTCTTCCCACTAGCTGTCCCTTTGACTGCATACCCCGCCTCCGTTCCCCTGAGGATTATGTGCTTCCACCTACAAAACTTTAAAAAGGGAGTGTCTTTTTTTTCCTTTTTTTTTTTTTCCCCCCACCTCTGAAGTTCAGTTCAGAGCTTCCTGGGATTTCATTCAGGCCAGAGTCATAGTAAATCATCTTCAAAGATTCTCCTCGGACTGTTCCATCCTAAGTCTTCACATCCCCTTTCCCTGCTTAGCCCTAACAGCTCTTGCCGTTTTGCCAGTCGTTTATCTCCAGTTGCAGGTAGTAACAACAAAGCTCTTCCTTATTGCCAGCCTGATTAGTTTTATCAGCCAGCCTGCCTTGCTGCTTTTGTCTGAGATTTTCCCCTACAAGCTTCTGTCTCTTATCTCTAAACTGTGGCAGAAGTGTTTGGGGTTTAGCTTTGGACTGAGGTCCAGGAGGCTTTAGGCTGTCAGCCATTCAATACCTCAAATGGAGAAGTTCCTGATGAATCCTGCACAACTTCCCCCTGGATAAACCAAATGTAGGACAAAAATCACCAGTTTACATTTCTTCTTAGGGCCTGATTCATTCCTTCCACTAATTCGTCCATCCAGTGATGATCAAAGACATTCAAATGTCTTTCTTGTGGGAGGAAAGCCTGGAAGTAGTCCTCTACTCCATCAGAGATTCTCAGCATACTCAGAAGTGTTTAACCAAGTCTTGCAGAGCCCTTTCTGCCGTAGTGCTGTGTAATGGAGCTCTCTCTCGCCATCAGGTCATATTATCACAGATAATCAGAGCGTATCAGTTTCACACAAAGCTCAGCCAGACAAGCAAGACAAGACAGTCTCCAATGCACCATGAATCTCTCACTCACATCACGCATCATTTTGCTTTTAGCGAGACCACCCTGTCACAGCATATAACGTATAGTACCCATCTTACAGGGCAGCAGTGAAAATCAGGTTATGTTTTATTGCTATGGCTTATTTATCCTTTTTATCCTTATTCTGAATTTGAACATCTCAGTATCTATTTTCTGGTTTGGTTTTAGGGTTTTTTTTTTCACCATCATGCCTCAGAAAACACTTCCTTCTGCTCACTAACACCAGACAGCAGAATTTTTTAGACTGCAGCAGAGGAGGAACCAGTGTGCCACAATACTGATGATCACAAGGTAAGGAAACACAGCCAGGAACCAACGCAGACTGCAAGAGGTTTCTTGCCCAAAGGGAAGACATGTGGAGGAACAAGGTGACCCTGCATCCAGCTTCCTCTCCATTTCTCAGACCATGGTGAGCAAGGAAGGATCATATGGGATCACAGAGACATGGTGGGATGTTACTCACAACTGGAGATGGGTTGCGGATGAGTTACAGTTTGTTTAGGAAGGACAGGCAGGGGAGAAGAGGATAGGGAGTTCAGTATAAAGGAGGTCCTTGCCGGCAGAGAACTGCAATGAAATGGTCGATCTCTGAGTCAAGGTCAGCAGAGCAAGAAACATGAGGATGCTGTATTGGGGTTCCATCACAAGCCACCTGACCAAGAGGAGGAAGTGAATGAGGCTTTCTAAAAACAGCTAACAGAAGTCTCCTTACTGCAGGCCCTGATCCTTTCAGGGGATATCGACCATTCAGACACTTGTTGGGAGGGCAACAGGAAATCCAGAAATTTCCTAGGAAGCTCAAAATGCTACAGGGACAAAGCAATGCTCTTCTTCCTGCTCAGAAGCAGGGAAAAACAGGGGTGAAGGCAGCTGCGGAGAGTAGTTTAGACTACAGTATCCATGCAATAATTGACTTTAAGATCTAGAAAATGGCTGGGAAGGTAAATAGCAGTTAATACTCTGGACTTTCACAGAGCAAACTTTGCCTTTTTTAAGAGATTTTCTAGGTGGGATCACTTGAGAAGCTGCCATGAGGGGTTAAGATACCCAGGAGGGCTGACTGATTCTTAAAGCAAAATTATTAAGAGCTTAGGAACAAACAGTCTTATTGAGCAGGAAGACTGGGTATTTCAGCATAAGGCCCATTTGGATAAGCAAGGAACTTCTCAATGAATTAAAATGCAAAGGCAGAGCATACAGGCAGCTGAGACAAGGATAGACATCAAAGAAGGAGTATAGAACTGTTTCTTGGATCCTTGGGGATGAAATAATGAAGACCAAAGCAAACAAGGCACAGAGTGAGAGAGATTAGAAACCTCAGCAAGAAATGTCCAGATGGGATTCATTTTAAAAAGTCAAGGCTAAAATATTGCTAGCACATACTCAGCAAATAGAAGATATGTGAAATGTTTCTGGTAACAGCATAGGTCCTAGGGAAAGGAAGCACCAACTAAACAGAAGGTTTTAATATAAAGAGGGCTGAAAATGGTCCTTGTTGCTTTGGGCACCTGACAGAGATGGGGGAAAAACTGACTCGGGCAAGATTTTACATCAGCTGTCTACCTGTAGCACTTTTGGCAATTTCTGGAACTGGAAATCAGAGACAAATGATGAGACCAGTCAGAGGGCTACAAGGTCAAATTTATAGCAAGTATTACAGAAGTTAAATCTATATCCATGGGATAATGGATGACCGAAAGCGAACACAGCTATTCATCAATATCTAAAGGGCAAGGCTGCTGTGGAGGCAGGGAGACAAGGCACAAGTAGGAGCAAAAGAGGATATTTCTAACTTGGTGTCAGGAAAGTTATGTGGCCAAAGTTTCACTGGGTCATGGAAAAGTTTACTATGGGCAGAGGCGGAGACTCTCTCTACTTTATTCCTTTGTATGGTGGCCTCTGTGCTGGGTAACACAGAGTGATCTGTGCCAGCAGTGGGTGGGAGTTTCTGGAGTCAGGATGTGAGAGGAGCAAGGAGAAAATGGTGTCAGGTCCTAATAAGGGAACAGTGCCACTATGTTTGATTGCCCTGGGTTTCTGCCCACCATATGATTTTCCACCCTCACCTGAACCAAACCAACAGTGATTGCTGAAAGAGATCAGGGTTTGGCTCAGAGTACAAACCTGATTTCTTGTAACACTTATTTTCTGGTCTCATTGTAACAGAGCTGACCTATCTCTCTACCTAGACTGAGAGAGCACAGCAGGAGCTACAAGCATCTCCCATGGACCTATTTCCTCTCTCCAGGCAAGAGTGTTAGTTAGTCTAAGTCACTCAGTTCCTTTGCAGTAAAGTCTCATTCAGTCAGATGAAAGGGACACAAACAGGATTTGGATTAAGAAAGTGTTGGAAAGGAGTGGAGGAAGGGTGCTGGATGCCTGGGAGAAGTGAGTCCTTTCTCACTGGGGGCCATTTGGGGAGGAAAAATCAAAGTGGGGCCACATAGACCCCAGGAACAAAGACCTACACATCTGGGGTAAACCCAGTGCTATGTAGAGTAGTGAGAGGTTGCATCATGGTTCCCCAATCCTATTTCCTCTTCCCATCACATACCCCCCTTCCCAAGGGGCTTCCAACTAACTTTTTGCACCCTACCTCCCTGCTCTTCCACACTGGGCCTGCAGCTGCAGATTTAACTCTTAAACACACAGAGCTGTAGATTTAACTCTTAAACACACAGAGGGAAGTGGCAGCTTTGGGTAATTTCAGACTACTCAACTGGTAAGCTGCCCTGTCTGTGCAGATGGCAAAAGGTAGGTGATTCCCCCATCTCCCCCAGCCACCTCACACCTTGTAGTGCCCTGATGGAGTGTGGAGCTGCCAAGAGAGGCATCCCTCACTCACCCCTGACAGCTGCCGAGCCTAGGGAGAGGAGCACTTGGTAATGATGTGTATGCTTTGGTCTGTCAACACGAAGATTTGTCCCCCTGCTACCCTCCCCAACCTCACCCTGCGGCTGGATTTCAGCCAGCGGAAGCCCTTTAGAAAATTGAAATGGATGCATCTTTCACAGTCATTAGTGTGGATTGTGCTAATGGGATGTCATGATAAATACTGACAGTTAGCTGAGGGCAGCAGCGTTCACTGAGAGACTCCAAATGAGAGGGCAGCAGATGCTACAACAAGCTCGAAGTGTGCCTGTGGAGGGGGAGGATGCAGCGGGAAGGCAAAGGCAAGCTGGCAGGCAGGCAGACTGGTGACGAGATAACAGAGCTTGCTGCTTCAAGGTCACCAGTCTGAGAGCAGTCTTGGGTGCTAGCAATGCTGCAGACAGAGAGCAAGGGGATAAGGCCCTGCAACGGGAGGGGATTTTGCATATTAGAAAGGTGAGGTGCTGCTGAAACCTCAGGACGATCCCACTGTTACCACAGATGTTAACATATGTTTGGGGAGCCCGGGAAGGGCAGGGCAGGGGGCTGCAGGGCAGGGGGGGCAGCCACAGGCAGGATCAGAGAGGTGCTACTGATCACCGCCAGCAAGGGTAGTTTCAGGGAAGAGATGAGATGCTGATGTTCAGGGGAGAGGATTACTTGACTTTCATTATCAGTTGAGCTCACATGCACACGAAAAAATGAGCTTAGAGCTTTGGTACCTCAGGGAACTGACCAGCATAACTGTAGTTAGATAATTATACCATTACATCTATGCTAATACTGCTAAGGCTGATCATGAATTTTTTAACAAACCAGTGTTCCATTGGAAAGTACCAACTGATTTTATCAAAGATGAAACATTTCTCAAGGACAAGCACATTTCAACTAAAAAAAAAACAAACCAAAACAAAACAAACAAAAAAAGAACACGAAAGAGACAATAAGTCAGAACATGCACTTATTATAGTCAAGTGTTTTCAGGACATTTCTCCCTAATCAGGATTTCCAAGTAAATGTCCATCCATGAATCAGTCAGTCAAGGGACCTCAAACTGCAGCTCCTCCACCCATAGCAGACTCTGATCAGCAGGCTGCTGAGGAGATTTTCTTGACCTCTCTGATTTATTTTCCCTGAAAAATATCAAAAGAATCTGATTTTTCATTCTGGTGCAGATCAGAAAAGAATTTGTTGCATCCTGAAGATTGGTAAGGCAGGAAAAACTAGTTCATTCTCTGTTCTTAGTATAATTCACCCTCAGGGAAATGCTGCTCTAGAATAAAAGCATTTTCTTACTTTGGAGTAATTACTCTTATTCCAGAATAGATTATGCACATGAGGGAGTTAAAATAACATAGCTAGAGCAATAACTGTTATTCTATTGCCACACTACTCAACTTCCTAGTATATTTAAGTCTTAACAGGTACAAAAGTACATGTGTACTCTTTTTCTTATTGAGAGTATTAGCTCTTCTTAGGTCAACGTTGCATACGGATGCCCTATTGACAAAATTAGCCTTGCCTGACAAAATTAGACCTGCAAAGGCACATGAAGGATGAACCAAGGAGTTAACATGTACTTTACTTCTTGAGCAGCACCGGTGTGCAGCATTAGTGTGCATGCATGTCTACGTGTAGACACACATGTGTGCACATGTACACGGAGCCTTTGTAAATTCAGGATTATCTCATATCCCTGGACTGATCCTTGGCTGATTCCAAGATGGGAAGCACAGAAATAAGAAGGAGGCCTTTCATCACAGGTGAGACTGAAATAAGGAGGGGATATGAGGTGTGTGTGGTGTCAGCACATTTTGTTACAGCCACCCATCATTTTTCTCCCAATATTTCTCACTGGAAGTAGCTCTGAAGATATCACAATAATGACTACTGGCAGGATTTGTGTGGGCGAGGTGCTGAGAGCCAAACCAGCCCAAAGTCTGAATTGCCGTTTGAGTCTCCCACACAGAGTGGCCTCTTCAGCACTGAGATGAGGTCAACAGATGGAGGAAGATGGAGAGGAAGGGAATTCCATATCAGTGCTCATGAGCTCATCCCATTTCTTTGCACAGAGAGTATTTCTACCTGCTTCAGGTTGGGTGGGACTGCCTCTTGTTCTTAAAAGCAGCCCATCAGCACGAGAATAACCCACACAGAGTATTGTCCAGGGGTCTGAAGGCTTTCTGACCCCTCTTATGGCATTGTTACATCGCATTGACCCAGCACCACTTTGTGATGCTCTGTTTCAGGCTGGAAAGAGAGTTTCATGTTGCAAAAATTACTTAACTGGCCACGCATTACAAGCACTCAAAAGTGACAGCTTAAAGCTTGAGATGACTTTAACACAAAGCTTGGCACAGTGGCCTTTCCATTTGCTAGTGCAGCACAATACAGCAATCACCCAGAGTCCTTATTTCCTCTACAGACCCTTACATTTGCAGCCTGTTGTCCTGGTTTTGACCATAGACACACACTTCACTGCTGATTCACATGAAAACAGTATGTCTTGGCATGCAGCTCTTTTTTTTTTTGCCATGCCACTCAGCACAGCTGTAATCACCTTGGCCTGAACAGCGCTCAGGAGATTTCCAGAAAGCAAGTGAAGAACGTTAAATGCACTGAATCAGTAACGTTTAAGCAGTCTCCCAAGCAGAAACCTAAGCAGGACTACATTGGAGTGGTGGAGGCTGTCCATGTTGAGAGGGAGACTGCAGGCTTAGAGGAAACCACCTTGCAAAGCAAACTCCACACCAGATACATCTCTGCCTTGACAAATTCTGCTCTTTCTTCAACAGATTCAGACCTCCCATGAGGGAAGGCTCAGCCCAGACTCAGCTACCCAGCCTCACACAGCTGTTAGCACCTGACATCGTCAGAGGGACCCATACACACAAGAAGACTGGATGAACGAACACCTAAAGTGCATACATCTTCCTGTGTGTCCATAACCCAGAGGAGGAGGCTGATTCCATTCGAGCAGAGGGTGATCAAAAGCTTCTGTTGCATTTGTGAGATGTGAGTGCGCGCTTGTGTTGGAGGAGGCATGTGGCTGACTCAGACACTCCAGAGGGATTCATGGCTGCCTCTCGTTTAAAGACCAAAAAGCACAACTAGAGCTGTTGCCCTGATCAGAACACCACCACATCAAGAGAAATTTCCCATCTGACCTCCAAGCGGAGGGCTTGCACAAAGGACTTTACAGCTGCGTCTCCACCAAACTGCTGGCGTGCTGAGATTGCCATCCCAGCACTAACCCAGCGAGTGGCGGGGAACCAAGCGTGGCAAAGCCCTGCTCAGCCACGAGATGTTGCCCAGACGTAGCGCTGGATGTTTCGGGGGGCAGCACCGCCCTGTCATTCACCTCCTTCCCGGCCTGGATGTATGGACTCTGCCCCCATGTGTCCAGCGCCAGGAGGGGAGCCAGCCTTGGGGGCACACACAACTGACGGTGATTGTGTGTCTCCAGGACAAGCCCATACTGTGTGAGGCAGGTTCCAGCCTGTGCAGGCAGTGCTATTTGACCCTTACACGGACCATTCATTCCCCTTGTACAAAAGAAAGTCTTGTTTAATTCGATGTCGATGAAAGACGTGGAGCGGAGAGAAGCTCGGAAACAGAAGCCACTTTCTCATATAGCCGAGGAGCTGGGTGACAACTGCCCTCTGTTCTCCACCCCCAGCCTCCCTCCGCCTCCCAAAGGGAGCACACAAAGGATGTGTCATGATCTGCTTTTGGAAAAAGGAGGGCTTGACGTGGCTGTCAGTAGAGCAGTTGTGGAAAGCAGGGCCCTTTGCATCCTTCTGGATGAGAGATTAATAGTGGCTGTTAGGAATGGCAGCGCAGAGAGATCTGCTGTGGTCAGTGTGTGTTGAGTGGCAGTGTCTCCTCGGCAAGATCGGGGTCTCCACGACAGCGCTTTCAAAAGCTACTCCTGCATCAATCTCATGTAATGGCACGGAGGATCTGGCCTGTGCTTTCAAGAGATAGCTCACTTAAGATACAGTTTCTTATAAAAGCAGTTACTTACCTTTATGGAAAAGCCTTATTGAATTTAACAGAGATGAGACTGGCAGAATGGCATAAAAATTATTCTTAAAGCTGACATTTTAATAGAGAGTGACTTTCCCTTTTAAGCCATCCTATAGAAATCAACCATCAGGATATAACTCTCTGTTCAACATTAAAGGATGGCTCATAAATCGATTGAAAGGTAAATACATATTTTTCCCTCTGCAAAACTTTTCCAGAGGGCTGAGATGCTGAAGTGCCCTCCCCTGGGTGCACACGGAGCCCCTGCTCAAACATCTCAATAGTTCAGGGAGACCAGAAGGGTCTTCAGCTGATGGCTATGTGTCAAGTTTCTCCCCTGCTACTGAGACTAGAGAATAATTCAATCTGAATTTTTTCTGATTCTGAAAATTTCAATCTTGGGTTTCTTTGAACTTCTCCATCGGTACAAGGCTCCTTCTCACCTCCCTGATCCCATCCTGCTCTCCTCCCTTCACATGGGAATATTGCCTGCCGCTGCGGTGAGACCAAAGCTTGAAACTTTCTTTCGTGCTGCATTTCTTCAGCTGGTTGGGCAGGAGTGATTTAGTTTTGTAGGATCCTGGGACAGGCTCTCTCTAGCCTTCCATGGACAGACCCCATCCCTAGGGTGCAAGGCACACGCAGAGGCAGGCAATCCTGTAACCCCTGCAGAAGCCTCTGGCACACACGCAGCGACCCTTACACATACTGCATGACCGTAAGTCGATACCCAGGGGTTTTTTGCAAGCTCGGCACCTCTCCTCAGTCATGGTGCCTCACGGATGGCTAGGAAAGGAGGCAGAGAGCCCTGGGAGCGCTGAGCCGAAGCTTTGTTGGAGGCTGTGAGCCCAGACCTTGCAGCGGCTCCTTGCCACACCTTTGGAGTTGCGCCCTTGAAGGAGCCGCCTCCCAACTGAAGAATAACAGATGCGTTTACCACACATCAATCTGTCTCTGTCTGGGTCCTTACACGGCCCCCATCATCATCCTATTCAAGTGCCTGCAAAGTATTTAAAAATAGCAATAACACTAACAATCTCTCTTTCTTCCCTCCTCAGCCTGTAGCAGAAATAGCTTGATTAGTGTACAGTTCTGGTGCTTCAAGGGAGAGAGAAATGAAACTGCAGAGCTTGCAGAGCGGCTTTTCAGCTTTCTTCAGGCAGCAACTGCTGGCTGCTTCGCTGAAGCACAGGCTCTTCAAAGGATGGCAGGTTTTAGATCAAGGACTGCTTGTTCTGTCACACATCTCTGAGGCAGATTTACAATGAGGAGAGAGGCACTGCCGCAGCTTTGGACCCTGGGAGAGATGCACCTGAGCCCCCTCCCCACCTCCTTCACCGCGTCCGCAAGGCTGGGAAGGAAAGGACTTGGGAAGGGGGGTCTGTCCTGGCGACAGAGGAGTGGCTAGGCAGAAGACAGCTCAGCAAGCTCTCTGAAAATACAGCCAGGTTGTAGCCTGACCAGGGCCTTGGCAGCCAAGATCCCCAGCATCTCATTGCGTCCCTCAGATAGGGATTTCAGGGGTGACTTTGAGGGAATCGCTTGTCTTCTCCAGGGATCATCCTCACTCTCCACAGAAAGGGAGTGCCACGTCCTCAGCTCACAGGGAAGGTGTCGCTCGCTTTAGTACAGGTGGTGTTTTGAGATTCACATTTACAGAGGCAGTGTGATGCCACCCCCCAGCAACGCTTCACGGGCCGTGGCAGCTGCAGGCATGACAACCCCTCTCCGCCTTCCTCCAGGGCTGCTGGTGGCTCTTCCTCACCTTTTGTTTGTGAAATACACCACGCCAGCCAGGAAACAGCAACGGTTCTGTTCACTTCTCCCCTACCTTGAATGCAATGCAGAGGCAAGTTAGCATCGCTGCGAACAGGCAGGTACCCACAGCACGGCATCACGCACCTGCCCACAGCAGAGGACAACAGCAAGGTCCCTGCTGCCCTGTAGCCAAATCCTTTGCAAAAGGGAGGGTGGGAAGCATGAACGACTCACTCCCCAAGTCCTGTAAGGTGCCTCAGACACTGACAGTGCCATGCATCACTTGTAGGAGCAGCAGCAGGAGTGGCAAGCCAGGAGAGTGAGGAGCAGCTGCAGCCACACAGCCCAGATGGAGTAAGACCTCTGGAAGCTCACAGCGCCGAGGCACAGCTTTGCTCCTTTGTAGCATGAGTCAGTGAACATTTCCCACAGCATTTCCTCTTCTATGTCTTACTGTTGCAAGACTCAGGGATGTGGTCTTGTGGGCCTGCCTCAGGGCTGACACAGCATCAGGCCCCTTAGGGCATGGCAGCGAAAAAGCGAGAAAAGCAAATTGCAAGAATTAGTTGTGTACAGATTGCAATGGTAAACTACCCTCTCCAACAGCATCTCTTCCAGGATCTCAAAATCACTTACCACTTGGGAAGAAGCTTAGCTTTGTGGTGACCTCAGGATAGAGATTTCATGGAGCTTTAAACAATATGTTGCACTTTCAGTGGAGGACGTGCAGGCAGAGAGAGGGGCAGATGGCCTTGGAAGGCACAGTGTGCTGGGGGAGAGCTGCCACCCGGAGCACAGGAGTGCAGATTGCTGCATTTGCCTGGGCTGGACACAGCCATGGCGGTGGTGGAAAGAGGAAGCTCTCACCAGCATAGCAAATCCCCTTCCATGTGGCTGGGAATACAGACTGCCCCAGGCAGTGCTTTCAGGAGGGATAAGAAAGTGTATGACACACTGGACACCCCGCTGTCCTCTCCAATAAATCTACTCTGGCTGCTCTAGCCAAGAGAAACAGCTCTGCACAGATCCACCTTCCCCAGACCCAAGTCTCAGTTCAGAATTGTGCAGCTTTTGGTGGGAGCCAGCTCTGAACAGGTGAGGGGAGCATATTCCTGCAGGGCTGACCCTCAGCCCCTGCAGTCCAACCATGGGATGCGCTGACTAAACTGTGGCTCTGTGTGTAGCAGTGGAACGGTCAAAGGTTGTGGACATAAAACCAGAGAGCCTGGAGCATGAGTAAGCAAAGACTGAATTGTATGGGTTTACAGAGTTACCAGCAGCCTTGGAGCTGATCTCTTCCTCCTCCTTATCTCCTTCACAAGTCCTTTTCCCAGCTACAGAAGGAGGATGAAGTCTCTGTCCTGTCCCAGGAGGATGCTGAGAGACTCAATGCCTTGCATGGGTAGGCAAGCAAATCCTTTGGTGCAGGCTTACTTAAAATCAAGGTGCCGCAGAGCCAGAGCACCCCAGTTAGCTAATTCTTGGAACAGGGTAATGCTTCTGCCTGTAGTGCAGGAGTAGCTCAGGCTTCTGCTGAGCCATCTGTGGGGAAACATCTCACCATTTCCTGACACCCACACGCTGGCTTTCAGCCCTGAGCACACAGGCTTCTTCTGGGCTGACCGTACAACCTGGGGACTTTATGCCTCCAACACTGAGGATGGCTGGGTGGATGGTTGGATGGATGGATGGATGGATGGACCGATGGACAGATGGACAGATGGATTGCTGGCTTCCTCCCAGTTAGGGCAGCCTGGGATGCCAGGGTAGGATAGTGCCAGCCCCCGACACACTTGCTGGAGGACAGTGGCAATTTGTGCCCCGTTCTGGCCAAGGGAGAGGTGCATGAGGACGCAACCAGTGGGTCTGCACAGCCCTGAGCACAGCAGTGATGAGCATGGCAGTAGGTCCTGCTGGGCACTGAACATGTCCAGCTGGGAGCATCCCTTTGGCAAGGGGAGGAGCAGGTGAGCCAAGGCACGGACATGCACACGCCTGCTGCTTTGCCCGTGTAGGGTTTGCCTCCGTGTTGCACTTTGTAAATGTAATTTGGGCTGTAAAATGTCACTCGATGTTTTTCTGAAGTGTTTTCAGCAACATCTCCTCCAGAAATGTGGCCAAGACCTGCCAGCTAACCTGAGAAGACAAACTTCTCTTGTTCTTCTCCAAGAGCGCTTGCCAGTCAAGGATATCAAAGCATTTTGCCCTGCTTAGTGCATCCCACAGCAGGAGCTTTGTTACCTGAAGCCAAACTTGATTAACGATTCCCCAGCTGAGACAGGAATGTGCTACCTTCTGTGTCTCATGGTTCGCTGAAAGCTGTGGCAACTTCTTCAGGAGAAACTCCTGGGATGTGGCAGCCGCGAAGTGTCAGGAAGGTAAGTGGGGGACAGATGTGTGCTGCCCTGCCCAATGCGAGAAGGCTGGAAAGAAGTTGCTTAGAGCAGGGCTGAGGTGTGACAGCCCTCAATTCTCCTGCCCTCTGCGCGTTCAGCCTCAGGTGAGGGGCTGAAGAGTTACTTCACTCCCCACCCCCCACCCCCTTCTTCAAGCAGCACGGTGGTGATTTTGTGGCTGAGAGACACAGCTCGTAAGGGAGGCAGGCAGGGAAAAAATGAAGCAGGCCTGTCTTTGCTGCCACATAACTTGCTTCCAGGCAGTGGTTGCCAGCCAAAGCACTGGCTGTGGATGCTCATGTGGCCAAAGCAAGAAAGCATCCAGCAGCCGCTGCCCTGGGAGGTGGTTGTACCAACTCTCCGTGCCTACCCCAGAGCTAGAAGGGAAACCGAGGCACACAGCAGCGATGCGAGGCATCAACCAGCAAGTGGTAAGACCAATGCCCAGAAGTCCTGTGGCCTACAGCCCTCAGAGTCTGTAGTGATGGAAGTATTAGGAAGTATTTCTTTGCAGAAGGGGTTGTTGGGCGTTGGAATGGGCTGCCCAGGGCAGGGGGGGAGTCCCCATCCCTGGAGGGGTTGAAGAGTCGGGTTGACCCAGCGCTGAGGGACCTGGTGGAGTTGGGAACGATCAGGGTGAGGTTCATGGTTGGACTGGAGGAGCTTCAAGGGCTTTTCCAACCGAGATGATTCTGTGATTCTGGGATGGCAGGTGGCTCCTCCTTGGAGCAACCTCGGTGGGGAGCGGGAAATCAGCCCAGCACCCGGCCGGCAGCAAAACGAGCCCCTCGGGACGGACAAAAATAAAAAAAAATAAAAAAATCCCACCCCCTCGCCTTCAGCGGGGAGAGCACCGGCAGGGCCCGAGGAAGGGAAACCGCCCCCTTCGAGAGCAGGGGCCCCGCTCCCGCCCCGCGTTGGGC
>NW_020799091.1:124015790-124031150 GCF_003259725.1 Athene cunicularia
CTCCCTCCCTCCCTCCCGGGAACGACTTCGGTATCACTTTCAGGGCACTTCAGACTTCACTGAATTAAGACTCCACAGGGCAGTTAATGTACAGCGGTAGATGTGTGTGGTATTGGGTATTTCAGGAATCAGATGAGGTCAAATTAAAGCTCTTGGCTTCTTTGACATTTTCAGTGTAGTACTACTACTAATAAGTACAATAATTGATAAACCATTTAGGCAACCTTGCAGTCCCAAAGCAATTCAACCACCTGACACAGAGCACAGCTGAGATGCAGCCCCAGCAAAGGGCCTCAGCCTGACTTGCAAGACACTTAGCAGCCACGGGATAGAAAGTGAAGCAGTCGGGCTGAGCACACTTGCTCCCGTGGCAAGGATTGTTAATGAACGAAGCGCCTGCACCTCTGGGCTTTGTGTCATTTGGGAAGACTGTTGCCTAGGGAGCTGTACAGAGCTATAGAGCAGCTAAATGTATGCAGGAAGAAATATACTTCCACAGTGTCTTCCACAGCCCTTAAAATTCACATTCTTTCCATGGTTTGGGAATGTCTTTGTGACTAGTGCTTGTTGTCCTGTAATGGCATCTTCCCTGAAGAGTGTCCAAGGTGGTACGGGATGGCCCAAGGCTGTGTCTCCTGTGCCCCCAGCATCCTTTCTTCTTTCTTGTGAAGAATCAGTAGAGATGCTTTCTGGCAGGGAACTTCCCTCTGCTTCAGCAGCAGGCCAGGAGATATGCTTAGTGTCTGAGAGCAAAGTTGTACCTAGCAGGCAGCTTTCTGGCAGGAGCCTGGAGTGGATTCGTAGCCCTGGAGGTCTTTCCTCCCCTCTTCACCACGGTAATCACCTGCCAGCAGCACTGCCCTACACACGCCCCTCTTTCTCAGTGCTGCCATAGCTCTGGCCCCCACTGCCCCTCTCCTTTGGGGTGCTGATGCTACAGGCACAGTCAACTCCAGCTTCCCACCGATGCCTCAGGAGGTGATGTTGCTGTCCTTGCCGTGAGGAGCCATCCTGGAGCTTCTTCCAAGGCCTCTTCTTCCTCTTCAGCACTCCCAGTTGTCTTTCCTATTCCCAGTATTTGGGAGCAATAAAGAGATCTCCTGATATATGCAGCAAGCCTTCATATGTATGCCTACGAGGGACCAGATATTTGATAGGCTCCAAAGATGCCCTTTACTAAGCATGCAAAATTGCTCTGGGAAAGCTCTGCAATTATTCTGCAGGTTGTACACAGGAAAGATGGTATCTGTCCACTTCCTCCTTGTATTTAATTGTTCCTAAGAAAATAAGGAGCCAAAAAAGGTGGTAATAAGCCAGGCTGGAAGCCGGGTCGCACACACCTGTGGGGCCCTAGAGAAGTCTAGAATCGCTCTGCCCTTTTTGCTCCTGGCCTTTCTGTCTAATAATAAGCATTATGCTCCTCTGCGCCGCTTCCCATCCCGAGATCTCAAAGTACTCCGCATACGTGATTAAGAGCACTCCCTGCCCACATACAGAGCTGTTTGTCAGGATGACTACCCCTGCTTTACAAGGGAGACACTGCAGCTGATAGCGTCAGAGCTGAGACAGCCCCAGATCGGCTGTCTCCCAGGAAAGGCCCCTGCATCTCTGAGAAGCACTTGCTGGGAAGCAGCTCAGCCTGAACAGGACTGTGATTTAAAACCTACCAGTACCATATGAGACTAATACATACAGAGTGCAGACCTGTGGCAATTGGCACCCTCCTCTCGGGTGCAGGCATGACTGCCTAAAGCCTGCTCTTCGAAGGGGACACTGGTCAGACCCCCCTGATTCCTCCAGGCTGGGGTCTGTCTCCAAACTGCACCCTGACCCGTGGTCAGCACAGTTCTAAAAACTTGGTCCTTTATTCTTGCATACAGTTTTAAGCTGCGCGGGCTCATAATTAAGAACTTGCAGTCTCTTCTAGCTCACTCTCTCATGTGACATTAATGCTCTCGAAGGTCTTTCCATAAGACCTCGGTTTTATCTACTTTGCCAACATTCCCAAGTGTTCAGTCAACTGCCTTGCTGGCTTCCTCTGCCACGCAGTGCAGGGGGCTGTCTGAAATCCTTCTCCCTGAGATAAAAACATTGCACTCCACAAATCCCTCAAATTTATAAAATGTGAGCTAAGTTTCCTCAGGAGAAACGGTTTCCCAGGGCTGTGACACAGAACTGGGATCCACGGCTCCAGCACAGGGACCTTTAGATCTTGGTTGCTGTTCACGTCCCCGTCCTCCAGGTAATCCCACTAATGCCTGGTGAACATAGAGAGTTTTGTTAAGATGGGGCTTAGTTAGCTCAGGGAGACAAATGAGGAGGAACATCGGGGTGAAAAACAAAGCAATCAACAACATAGAAGAGGGAGAATGAATGCTTCTCTACATGGCTTTTGTTAGTAGAGGAACTGGATTGCATTCAGGGAAATGTAAAAGGTAGCAATTTGATGATAAAATTATTTTCCCATGCTATGCACAGTGACATACTGAACTCACTGCTACAAGATGCTGCTGGTGCTGAGTGCAGGATTCAGGAAAAGAGGAGACATTTTGATGGATAGTGGATCATTCATCACTGGACAGGACAGTCCATTTGAAATAGATCTAAATCTTCAGGCTTCAACCTCTCACAATTGTTTAGTATAGGATTTCTTGTACCTCCTGAAACCCACAACATTGATCAATGTACGAGACAAAGGACAAAAGGGGACAGACGTGTTCGAGTGAAGATCACTAGGGCATATTTTCATTTCCATGCAGAAGCCAAAAACTATGTGTTTTCCAGCCTGTGTGCTGACACTCAGTGCTCAGAGGTTTGTTTTTTGTCAGCTGGAGTGGGTTCAGGTTAAGTTCTGATGAGATTTGAGCTGGTCTAGTGGTGCTTATGCTGCTGCTTCCCCTGTCTGTGCTGATTTTAATAGACTGCCAGCATCCTGGCAACTTTGTGTGGTGCTGGTTTATGAATAATGCTGCATTACAAAAGAAAATGGTATTATCCTATTCTTTGGATGTTACCCCTTGGCAATGGTTGCAAGGGCATTTATTCCCATTACAGCGAACCTCTAGCCAAGCAAAGTGCTGGGATTACTTGGAGCTGAACAGGGTTAGCAATCAGACAATCTCAGCTCTGGATAAAAGATTTTAGAGCAGCAATGTTGTCTCGTTCTCTAAGTTCACGGTGGGTTTGTGTGTGGGAGTACAGGGCACATGGGAACTGCGTTTTGCTAGAAAAGCAGGATTGCTCCTCGGCAGTCCTTGTGTGGGAGACCTTGGAGGAAAATCCAAGGACCAGGCATGCAGCAGTAGCTTGCAGACCCTGCTTCCTCTGAGGTGACGCTCCCCTTGCATCAGCATTGCAGGGCAGCCTGGCCCTTAAAGATACTGTCTTTAGGGGATAGAGATGAGGTTTTAGGAAGGTCCCCAGTGTCCAACAAAAATCTCTCTGTACCTTTGTGCTAGAAACAGCACAATTGATCCTTGCCTGGCAGGAGTAGAGGTTGCTGGCTCCTCTCCCCCTTCATGCCCCAGTTATTAAAGCAGGACAGTTAATATTCATCTCACCCTGAGCCTTCCTCATTCTGAAAGCGTGCTACAGGACAGCTGTAAGGGGATATTTCTCCTGTGACTGGCAGATCTAATTTATTGTTATGGTTTTGTCCATAGCTATGGGTCAGGCAACAGTGCTGGGCTCTGTGAAAGCCCTGACCACAGCAATAGCCATTCATCAGGAGAAAACTGCACAAAGCGCCACCTTGGAGCCTGAGTGGCAGCAAAGGACCTTGCCCTCTCTGCAGTGCTGGGATGCCTTCCTCACTGGAGGTGGTCCAGCCTAGTAAGTTCCTTGGGTCCTCCCCTCCACTTTCTCCCGCATGGATAGCCAGGGTGATCTTAGCTTTCTCCCTCCTGATCCAACCACATCCCCCGGTTCCTTCCGTCCCACAGCCCTTCCCGCAGCCCAGATCCACACAAAGGTGAAAAGGAAGGAGGCGCCGATGACTTCTCTGTATCTGCCAGCTTCCCTCTCCACCTCTGACGTGAATGAGGCCCTTCATGTGCTTCTCTTGAGCAAACACAGATGCTTTTGTTTTATGGGCTGGTGGGACGGGATGGAATTAATAAATCAGAGTGCCAGTGCTGTGCTGCCACATTCCTGCAATTTTAAGGCAAGATCACACACAAAAAAAGGCAGAAGCAAAATAGGCAATTTCTTCAGAGAGAGCTCAGATGCTTTGACTGTGCCTCCTGCTTGCTGTCCCACTTGATCTCCTGCTCCCTCAACCTTGTTCATTCCTTCTCCTCCTTTCTCCTGCTCTCTCAGTCTCATTAACCTCAACTCTTCTCCAGTTCCCTCCCTTTCCCTCAGGAACCACTTTCAGTCACACCTTAGTATCTCACCCTCACCCATTTTTCTTCCCTCACCTTCCTTTCATCTACTCTTTCCTTACCCCCACCCCACACTGAGATCCACACAAGGATTGTGCATTCAGGTATGAAGTTCAACATCCTTCATGCAAGCCCAAGAGCCAGGAACACTTCAACTCATACAGTGTGGACTGAAATGTCTCCCTTTATCCACCCCACTTCACTTTCTCCTCATAAGGAGAATTGTGCTGCCTGAGAAACTCAATGAAAGACTCTGGGAATAACACACGAAGTATTACTGTCCTCCTCTCAGACATGGTATTTAACAGTGTTCCTGTGAGCAAAATTAGATCTTGTCCCAGAACTGGCAGGCCCTCTTTCTCCTTAAAGGGTAACCAGAAATACTTTGCCAGGCTTTGCCTAAAATTAATTCTTTTGAGGCAGATAACAAGTTTTTAACATCTCTACTTGGCTACCGTCAGGGTACAGGGCTATGAGAAGATCTTTTTTCACCCCTGTAATTAGCTAACTGTATGTCGGGCTTCAGGAGGGCAATGCAAACCGTGTGGTTAGTAAAAGCTGCTGTCAAGGGGCTGAGATGCTTTTTATTCACTGCAAGGGTTGTTTTTTCTCTAATGAGCTTAGTAGGCACTTGAAAGTCATTTCCCCAGAGTGCTTATACATCACTGTGCTTATCTTACCTGTGGAGGAACTGAGGGGCACTGAAGCAGGTGAAATGATTTGCCCAGATCCACATACTTATGCAACTTAGGTTGAAGCCAGAAAAAAAACCAAGAAATCTTGTTTCACAGTTGAGTGCTTTATCCTCTGGCCTCGGAGGAGGCCAGCAAAGACCTTTATCTTGCTTAGATGAGTGGATAGTCATTCCAAGAGGACGCTGGGGCAAGGGTATCTTTCTGTACTAATGCATGTCTTAATGAGTCCTGTTGCTAAGCGGCTTCAATGATAGATCATGCATCTTCTTCACTAAGCATTGAAATAATTTTTTAATCATTAAAGCTAATATAGAATCCTCAGAAACATCCAAATCTCACAGCAGGGGCTCAAATTAGCAAGCAAACAGAAACCAAATCCTGATTATCCCTGTGCACCTCTACAAAGCACACAGGCAGCATCTGCTGAAGTCAAACCCGAGCCCAGCTGAACTGTATCTCAGGGCTGGGCTGGGCAGTCAGAGGCAAGCTGGAAAATCCTACCACTCCAAGGTACACAGCAAGTTTCTTTCCTCCCTCAGATGTGCATGCCAGCTCCCTCATCTCTGTGGAACAATAGGACTTCTCTCCAGGTAGCTGAGGTGTCCCCCAGCAGATCTTCAGGAAGGAGAAATTATTTGTGTTTTGGCAAGTGCTGTCAAGTGGCAGACCTCAGCCTGGCCAGCATTTCACCCCCACTTCATTTTTTTTTTTCCCTTGGAACCACCTCCTCCATTCTACTCCCGTCAACCTCTTGCCGCCTCTGTTTTCTCAACAACTAGATATTTCGGGTGTCCTCTCCAATCCAGCCCCCTGCTCTGCCTTCACTCACACGTCTGCCCTCCACCATGGGATACCAACACCTCTTGCACTGTAGCAGCCCATAGGCTTCTCCATAGCTCCTCCAGTAATCCCAGTGTGTTTCCCATTCTGGTTAGCAGCTCTTGTGCCGTTTCCTGTTTTCCTCAAATCTACGGCACTCAGCAGCATGTTATCATGTTATCAAACAGTTATCAAATGATAACACGAGCTTTCTTTACATCAGAAGTGATGCTTCTTCCATGTAAGAACAGGACTCTTGGAGCATTAAGGAAAACACAACAAATCTCTTATTACTCGATATGCATCTGCAGCTCCATTACAAGGGGAGGCACAGGACACTGCTAAGCACTTTGCTAAGAACCAGTCATCACTGCTGACCTCTATGCTAAGAAGATTTTTGTTGATGAATATATCCAAAAGGATTCTTTGAGAAAGGATAATTAAAAATTGCTCTTACCACTACCAAGAGCCTTCATGCATCGTTCTCCTTTTCTCACCCTCTTGAGAACAAATCCAGTTCTGTTCACGTATCACTACCAGTCTCCCCACATGCGCTCCCAGTCACATTAGCCTGCTAGACAAGCTCTGCACACTTCATCCCGCCTAGGAGCCTCTTCTGGAGGTGCTGCAGAGAACCCTTGCAGCTCTCCTGTCAACACCTGCTCCCATTCAGTGGTAGATAAGCTCAATCAGCAAGTTTTGTTCACAGTCCAGCAAGCCAAGCCACGCTTGGATTGCAGCTCCCTGAAAGTCAAAGCAAGTCCTGTAGCTGTTAAATGCTGGTGTAAAATAGTCAGTAGGGATGATTTCTGCTCTTTTTTACTCCCTTCTGCATCACACTTACCAGACAGATAAAATCTGATACTAGGTATTAAAGAGATAAAATCTAATACTGGGTATTTCCCTCCTAACCCCAACATGGGTCCTGACCTGAGCATCAGGACAAACACAAATGGCCTAGAAATTAGTTACAGCAGCAGAACTAGAAAGCCAGTTTCTTTCTTCTTCCTCCCCAGGAGGTTTTGGGGTGTCTTCCCTGCCAAGAAACTGTTGCTGGCCCTTTGAGGGTATATTTTGCAGAGGTGGTAAGGAATGGAAGTAGTTCACATGTGCATGTGGGGAGCTGCGAATGACTCGCCTGGCTTGTTGACCTCCACAAACCTCGTCCCAGAGAAGTGCATTTGGCCTTGTCCTGCTGTGGCTCAGAAACACCAAGGTGTCCGTCACACTGAGGACACACAAGACAACCGTTGACAGAAGACCAGCATGCCAGGCACAAGCCAGAGATGCAGGGGGTGTGCGTGCTGACAGGAGTTTGGGAAGGAAGCGGGTAGGATCAGCCTTAGTAACATCACCCTAAGGTTAGCCCAATTTGGGTAACAGCCAGCAGCCACAGAGAGATAATAAATTGAAGAAGGAAACTACTGCAGAAAGGGAGAAAAGACTGTTCACCGGTCACGTACAGAATCTGGCTAAGGACAAAGACTGCAAAAAGCAACCAGAAGTGTGCTCTGGGGGGCAGGAGCTGGTTGTCTGGCAAAGACAAATCAGACCCCTGTTTTACGGTATTCCTGGGTTTCTAGAGATCCAGTGTCTAGTTCTGCAGCTACTACTTTTACCATCATTGCTGGCTGTGGGGAGACTATGCACCAACCCAACGCACAGAAAGCTTTTCAATAACCAGAGGGTGCTTTCCTCTCCCATCCGCAACACAAGAGCCAGATTCACCCACAGAATCAGGAGAGATTCAGAACCACCTCTAAGATTTACAGCAGCAGCCCATTTCTTGTTTCAAAGAGAGACTGCTCTTTGTCTGCCCTGATGTTCCAGGCCAATCTGACCTGCCTTTGAAGTGAGCTCAAAAGGCTCTCAAAGTTCAGAGAAGGGTTCAGAAAAAGCTTAGTTCATCTTTCCCCTCCAACCAGAAGTATCTGTTCCTCAGTTGTTCTGTCCAAGGCCAACTGGCAGCCCGTGCATGTGGAAGGGAGGGAGGGAGGAAAGACAGCACTCCCCAGCAGCCCTGAGTGCAGAGATGTAAGAGCTGGGGAGAGGCATCTCCCAGTATTTTCTTGGGGGTATTTGTGCAAAGATCACTCTCCAAGCTCAAGGGACAGCAGAGCAGACAAGTTACCATCAACCCCTTATTGCATCCAGGTCTTGAGCAGCCTGAAGCACACAAATTTACAGAGAATCCCACGAGTACAATACAGCGTAGGCTGGCCTCCCTCCCAAGAGAAGGTTTATAGACACCACGTGCAAAGACCACTTTCAGTCCAGGTTACTTTCATGTGCAATTAGGGAGCACAGCAGAGAGGAATCCCTATAGAGGCAAGCCCTAGAGCAAGCTTTATGCCCTCTTAAGAGAGAGAGAGCAGAGTTTATTTCTTGTCTCTTGAGTTTTCTGCCCTCAATTCCCTCACAGCCTTCCTTGCCTTCTCAACAGAAAAGCCTCGTCCATTCTAACAGTGCAAGACATGGAAAAACAAAAAACAAAACCTACGCCTTTTCTTTCTGGTAGGACCTGATTGTTATCAGAAAGGGGCATTTGGCTTTTGCCACTCCTCAGCTCCGTTTGTTCATCCCAATGTATCCACTGCGTAGTTTTTCTACAAAGAAAAACTTGTTTCTGTCATGACGTAGGGTTATCTTCTGGCAGCTGCTGCCAGTGCCTAAGTTAAGTATTTCAGTTATTGCACTGACTGCTCCCTGGCATTCCCAGAAGGTGGGAATCCCATGTGGGTCTCTTGATCTCAGATGGTACCTAATTTGGATGTGACCTGCCTTTGGTCTGGAGTCAACAGCCTCCCTCTTAGGATGGAAAGACAGCAGGACAGCCTCAGCAGGACACTGGGCACTGCGCTCCTGCCCCTTCTGTCCTCCGCTCCCTCCCTTTTCATTTCACGTGCAGAGGGCATGAGAATAAACACTGTAGTCTTCTGACTCTCTAATTTTCATTCTGGTTTTTCTTTTTATTGAGCCTGAGCTATACAGATCAGCTGTAGCATTTAAGGTACAAATCAAGCAGCGGAGCATAACATATCTATTGCAAAAGACAGTTCTCTAGGTGCCACTTTATTCCTCTATTCTATGTTTGTTTTTAAAAGTGTCTGCATGACACTTGGATGCCGCACAGCAAGTGGCAAATCTAATGAGGGCTGATGATTTATTCAGAGGAAGAAATCAGAATTAGCATTTTGGACCATCTCAGCTAGTTACGGAGCAAGCATATTTCACACCTCTCGGAGAGCTGCAACAGCAAAAACGTCCATCAGGGAGACCATAGTGGTGTTTCTCCTCTTTCTGCTTCTCATGGAACCAACACCTGCATGATGTGGTGGCAACTCATCGGAGCTAGCCAGTGTCTGCTCTGTGTTATCTATGGAGTGGCCACCCACGGAAACATTCTGTCCAAATTTGCTGTTTGCATGATGTTTTTATTGATCACATAGTCCAGCCAGCATTCCCATATTAAAACTCAGGGGGGGATGTTGCCCATACACTGGACACATCCTCTGCTCACAGTTGTTTCCATGCAATGAGGGGTCTGGACTCTGATTCTTCAGGGTGCCAGCACACATGTCTAACCATTAAAATGTCAATATTTGCACAGCTTTTGGAAAGACAGTAGACATCTTCAGCTGTGTTTTAAATGGCATATTGGCTGTTCCACTCATTTGCAGTGTGACGTCAGCCAGAGCATCTTCTCCTTAGGTTTCTTTTGCCCTCCCTAGGAGGAACGGGGAAGTCCAGCAGGGAAGAGCATTTTGACGTTGCCTTTGAAAGTAGGAGGAAAACAAGCTGTCTAAATCAATCGAAAGTGTGCATTAGTGATAGTATGTTCCTCTGGAGGTCTGCATTTGATGTCATATTGACACATAGCTAAGATCAAAGCCTGTTTCTGCATCCCGGCTGATACCAGAGGAACAGCATTGGCCTTTGGGCCCCATATCTTTACAAGGAGCTTGTGATCAACGTGGTGGGTTTTTTTCCCCCAAAAAAAGCACCTATGAAATGTAATTATCCATCAAATAATGCCCAATGCCTTTTTCTCTGAAAAAGTAATTCCTCTCTGTCTTTGAAAATGTTCTGGAAGCAAATACTATGGGCTTTTCCTTTCTGCTTTTGTGAGAAACCTGTAAAATGACAGCTCCCACTCCTGCTGAACAGGCATCAGCTGTTAACTCAGTAGGGAAAGCTCTGGATGAAATGTACAGATCCCTTGGAACAATCCGGTATTGGTATTGCTTCCTTAGAATTATTTCGCCCCCTTAGGAAAAAAAAAATAAAGCTTTTTTTTTTTTTTTTTTTTTTTTTTTTTTTTTTTTTTTGGTAATGCAGATATTGGGCTGATTCACTCTGATATGTTTGGAACGATTATTCTGTAATAGTCATCAGTGTCTAAAAGGACCTTGGTTCTGCCAGAGCTTGGCAGCAGGGGAGAGGAGCCAACATTTGAATAAGCCCCTGACTTTCCTTTCAGGAGAGGATAACTCCAAGTAGAGAGGTCTCTCAGGAGAGAGCTGACTTTCTCAGGAGACATCTGGCACCTCCTGCTTCTGTTTGGTCCTGAGCTGCCAATCTTTCTCTGGCACCCTTGGATTACAGCTCTGCAGCACAGGGAAATTGGGATGGGACGAAGGGCCATGTCCCTCTGAGTCACAGTGCACTCCCACCAAAGCTCAGGAGGATGGGAAAGCAGTGATAGGTCGCATGGGTCGATCGTGAAGGACAGTTGGATCTGGGCTGATTATAAATAACCTGGCTTAGACCTCCTTTTGCAGGCTCCGGAAGGCTCCCTGCATAGCTGAGCTTTGCAGCCAAGTTCAAGGTCTAGTCTATATCCGAACTGGGTTATCGCTGTTCCTGCTGATAGCCCAGATAGTGCCTGGATACCCTTGATCTACCTGAGGATGGCAGGCTAAGCCATGCGCTGTCTCAAAAGTATTGGCTCCCATGGGACCTAGCCAGCAGGTTTAATTAGCTTTATCAATGTTTCTTTTTTGTTTTCTGATGGGGGTTTTTTTGCCTTTTTTTTTTTTTTTTTTTTTAACTTGGAAACCAAGCCTTGCATCACCCTCCCCTGCTCTGTGCTGCTCAGACACAAGCCACACGCCTGTGATAAGGATGCTCTCAGGCTCTCGTGCTGAGCCAGTTACAAATCAAGGCCAGATGAAGATGCTTGACTTGGGTTCACACAAGTGGTGGAGGGACAGGGGTCTTCATGGCGCATTCCCCAAGGATGAGCCTGGTTTCTGGGCTGAAGTAACTGCAGTCCCATATGGCGAAGGGATCAGAGTTGGCACAAAGAGGATGAAGCCTTTCCTTATGTCTGAGGAAGAAGCGTGGGGGCTTGGGAAGGGCGGCTATTTTACTGTGACTCACTTCCCGGGGAAGTTGTCCCCGCAGGAGCCAGCACACCAAATGACAGAGATGGGGCTGAGCCTTGAAACCCCACAGCTGCTGGTAGCTCTGCCCTTCCTGCCATGGGGAAAGACCTGGCCATCCTTCCCCGTATTGTTTTATTATTTGTAGTTCTCTGCTTTTTGTCTCTCCAGGGGGCTCAGTTAATTTTTCCTTGCCCTCAGTCCCCACGAGTAGTAGGGAAGTGCTCACCTCATTCAGATGGCAGGTGTTGCTTGCCCCGAGCCATTCACAAGGTCTGTGGCAGAGGGACGATGAAAACCCGCAGCAGAAGAACACCCTTCCACCTTCAGACAGGACCACAGTGACCTGCATTGCCCATGCTACTCGGGGGTCAAGATCCCAATTGTGTGTTTAGGGAAGAAACTTTCTCTTCCATGTTCCATCATTAAAATTTCCCTTCCTAGAATCTCCCTTCTCCCCTTCTGTTTCCCACCCCCACAAGAAATACAGCTGGATGTGAACCCTCAGGCTCTGTCCTTTAGATCTACCCTGTCCTTTCTGTACTACATCAGCCCTGTCTCGGGTCAGAGGAGTCCCGCTGCTGAGAAATGTCCTGTTGTGGCCGTGTTTGCACAGTAATCACCCCTGCTTATCCCAAAGCAATAACCCATTCCACCCACTTCTGTGGTTCCTTGAATCTGTCCTCCCACTTTATTGTGCACATCTCAAACAGGCAGGAGACTGCCCAGTGAGGGGAAGCGCTGCAGCATCTTGGCGTGTCTCAATTTTAAAAAATATTGAAGTTTTGGCTCAAGGCTCAGATGGGCCCAAGGGAATGGGGGGAGAGCGGACAGCAGCTTCCTGTGGGTTTCAGCAAAGCACAGACAGAGCCCTTGCTGATCGCCACAAATACCGGCGCTGCCATGAATTATGCATTCCTTGTTTAAAGAGAGGTCGCTCTCATCAATAATTGAAAGCTCCCTGCTCTGCCTTCAGCATCACATCTCCCACACCGGGCATCAGGGAACTCATGAAATCTGCATGGACTTTCTCAAGGTGGCTCAGGGCTGATGGAGAGAGGCAGCAAAACGCAGGCAAAACAAACCAAAAACCCCACTGAGAGGTTTGGTGTGTGAAATTAAGAGTCATCTGCACCTGCCGGCAGCCCTGCTCCAGTTCTGCCCCTCACACCCCTCTCTCCTCCCCTCTCCATGCCTCTGTCCTCCCAGGGTAAGCACAGAACAGTAGGCTTGCAAACATGGTACAAACCAAGATTAGGGGGTATTTCTTGAAGCTTTTGGCTCCATTAGCTGAGACTAGTTTGCTTTGGGTGCTTGCCTAGAAAATCTCTACACTGGATGGCAGGATGTTCCCAGGGGACATTTTGAACTGTAAAATTTGTCCCTCTGGGAAGATAATGATCTTCAGAGTCCGTGTCTCACACTACAGACGTACAGTCCTGGGGCTGGGATTGGTCCAACATTCAGGGTCCTGTAAGCCTGGCTCAGCCAGGCTGGCTGCCCTGAACCAGAGGCTGGAAAATTATCATTCTTGCAGAGCAAACTTTTCAAAAGATGGGGTTCTCATGCTGAATCAGGCAGGTGGAAGGCAGAACTGAAACCACAGACCAGAACTACCAAAGCCCGTGTGTTCCTACCTGTTTCTGAGTTATCAAAGAGGATGTAAACTGAGCAGCTTTTTGACAGGGCTATAGGAAAATTACAGGCACCTGAACTCACATGTCAGCCTAATAACCCCCAGTCAGCTGGCCTCTCCCTAACTTTCACACTTCTTCACCATTCACCCAACACGTCCTTTCAAACTACTCTGCAACTCAGGGAGAAAGTCACCTTAAAGTTTCATCTGAGCAGTGAGGCTGCTTGGGTTGTCCTCCAGCCTGAGAATCTTTATCCCTCTTCCAACATCTGAGCTGCCCTGCCTGTAACAAACTGTACCCTATTGGTGATTAGTCAACAGCAGATGAAGGGACCAGTCACAGGTGATGCTCTGAGCCTCTGCCTCATCTTGCTTCTCTTCAGCATCAATCTGATGCACCCAGGCTGGGCCTGGGCTCTTCCCCCAGTGTGCTGCTCTCGTTCTCTTCTGAATCTTTGCAGATTAATGCCCCCTGCATCAGCACATGAGCTTAAATGGATGGTGTTGTGTCCTGGTAATTGAGAAGTCTGCAAAGCAGTGTGAAGCAAGAGTTGTACAAGAAACATTTTGTCCCTATCATACTCAGCTTTGAGCTCTGTGTGTGTTTGTTTATTTTTTAATGGAGAAGAGAAGATTGATGGATGAAATTAAGAAGAGGGATGTGTAATTGGAAAACAGCTCAAGAAGGCTACAGGCAGCATATTGAAGGCATCCATCAAACATCCAGCTAATGTTGTTAAGGGTGTGTAACACAAGTAAGGGCTGCAGGGGACACTAGGAAAAAAAAGAACAGGGAAGAGAAAGGGGACTAGGCAGGACAGGGGAAGTAGCAAGGGAGGAAAGAGCCAGCAAGAGAGTACAATCAATAATATTTGTATTGCAATCACATCCAAAGGCTCCTGTTGGGATCAGAGCAGGACTGTAGAAGAACATTAAGAGACAGTCCCTGCCCTCTACAGTTTAAACCCAGGAATTACGGGATGATCGCTGGAGATGGGTTCAGATGCTCACCAAATTTTCTTCTGATCTTGAATCTCATTTAATAAGATCTCCTCTGAATGGGTTTAAAGGGAAAAGGAAAGTAGCTGGTTGTGCCAAGAATACACACAGTAATACCTGCCAGCCAGACATGCAATTAATCTAAGCCACTTAGGGGACTTCATTTTTAATTATAAAAAGTAGGTAAAAATATGTGCAACAGACATCTGTAAGCCCCACTGGGGCCATGAGCAGGCTACCCAGAGGTACTGACATGTGACTGGGTTTTGATGCTGTGTTTTCAAAAGGATGGGCTGATGCTTTAATGAACCACTTTGTGGGAAATATTCCATGTGAGGTGAACGTTAAGAAAATGCAAAGGGTCTTTGTGCGTAGAAGGAGAGGAGACAAAGGCTAAAATTATTAGTAGGCCAGGGGATTTCTCTAGTCCTGGAAACAGGGCTGAAGAGAGACTCATAAGGACTAAGAAAAGGCAGGTGACAAATGTAAAGGAACAGAGAGGAGCACAAGCACGATGGATGAAGGCGGTGGCACTGGGAGAGAGAAAGGAATGTTTTAAAGAGAAAATAAAGTGTTGCATGACAGATTTTCTGAAAACAGGGTTAAAGTTAGCTCCTCTGTGAGGTTCACAAGTGGCCTGGTGCTTTATGCAGGGTTTAAATTCTTCAGCATGGTGTGCTTTAGAAAAGCAATAGAAGAAAGGTGCATGTAGAAATAAATGAGTGAGGAGCATCAGGGGAGTTGCACACACAAACAGCATCTCCCCTTGTTTGCAGTGTGGGGAAGTGTGAACAGGTCTGGCTGTGAGGACGGGGAGAAAGAACTAGAAAGGGCATTTTTTAAAGCTCTTCTAAGTCTGATGCACTCTCCCATGGTGCTCTCTTGGTAACACAGCTGCTACCGCTGCCTCCTCCTCTCCTTCCCTCCATAAGTGACTTGTGTTTGCAGCAGTGGCAGGCCTGCTGCATAGAAACTGTACCTGTATAATTAAGGTCTTTTATTAAAGGGGAAAAGCACTGGCTGCCTGACTCTAGTGCAGGCCCTTTTGTAATTGCAAGCATATGGAATCACAGAATCACAGAATCATCTCAGTTGGAAAAGACTTTGAAGCCTCTCCAGTCCAACCATTAACCTCACACTGACCGTTCCCAGCTCCACCAGATCCCTCAGCGCTGGGTCAACCCGACTCTTCAACCCCTCCAGGGATGGGAACTCCCCCCCTGCCCTGGGCAGCCCATTCCAACGCCCAACAGCCCCTTCTGCAAAGAAATACTTCCTAAGAGCCAGTCTGACCCTGCCCTGGCGCAGCTTGAGGCCATTTCTTGTCCTAGCACTTGTTCCTTGGTTCAAGAGACTCATCTCCCCTCTCTGCACCCTCCTTTCAGGGAGCTGTAGAGGGCCAGGAGATCTCCCCTCAGCCTCCTCTTCTCCAGACTAAACCCCCC
>NW_020799091.1:124031200-124033281 GCF_003259725.1 Athene cunicularia
CTCAGCCTCCTCTTCTCCAGACTAAACCCCCCCAGTTCCCTCAGCCGCTCCCCATCAGACCTGTGCTCCAGACCCTGCACCAGCTCCGTTGCCCTTCTCTGGACACGCTCGAGTCATTCAATGGCCTTTTTGGGGTGAGGGGCCCAAAACTGAACACAGGAATCGAGGTGCAGCCTCAGCAGTACCAAGTACAGGGGTCAGATCCCTTCCCTGTCCCTGCTGGCCACACTATTGCTGACACAAGCCAGGATGCCATTGGCCTTCTTGGCCCCCTGGGCACACTGCTGGCTGCTCTTCAGCCGGCTGTCAATCAACACCCCCAGGTCCCTCTGTGACTGTCATACTAGAGGAAGCAAGCTGTGATGACCCCAAGCCAGGCCTGGGTGGGCCTAGATTTCTGCCGCCATTACAAGGCAGTGCAGAGCCCTCCTTGGATCTCTTTGGTGGCTCTGTCTGTTCTCATGGCCCCGAGTGATGGGAAGCTCTGTTCTGGTGAGGGAAGGGATTTCCTGGAGGGAAAGCAGACCCTGGTGTGGGTAACACTATCCTGCCCCGTGTCCAGCCTAGCTCTGTACCTTACCACACTCCCGTGCTTTCGGTGCTAAAGCTTGAAGGAGACTCTTGTTTCTGCCCTGGACCCAGCCATCAGAAAGCAATGAAGTTATGCAGAGCCAGCTTGTTTGCTGCTCAAAGGTCCTGCTAGCACCACCAAAACACTCCCACGTGCCCCTGGCCACACAGGTTCCTTGGCCCACTTCTTCACCAGTTTTCCATAGCTTGACAGTAGAGGAATGGGCACCACGGCATTCCCTGAATGAGGAGGTAAGAACCATTAGAGATTATCACCATGAACGGTTGGATTGGGGCGCAGTGGAGGGATTGCTCCAGCGTGGTACCGCTGGTGTCTAACAAGCAGTGAGCTCATGCTGCCGCAATTTCCTTAATAGGGCTTGTGAGTATCTACTTGCCTGCCAGAAGACTTGCTGAGACATGTTATTCTTCTGTCAGATTTGGCTGAAATGGGTTTGATAGTTATTGGCAATAGGGCACTGATGAACCCTGCGGTTGCATAATCTTTGTTTTCTTTCAGGACATCAAGGTAAAATGTCAGGGAAAAATCAAAGACAGGTCCTAAGAAGGTCCCAGAGGATGAATTTAGAATAGCATCCCCTGATATCTAGCATGTGGCTGCTGCCACTGCAAAGTAGAGCCCTTTTGGAGCAGTCGTCATGTTTCTTCTCACACAATTCTGTAAGGCTGAAGCAAGGCAATCCTTCCCCTTTGGACAGATAAGGAGCTGTGTGGCCCAAATTCTTTGCACAAAATGTGCCTGTGTCCCTTTGAGGACCTTGGTTTTCAACAACCGGCCATCAGTACACCTAGGAAATCCCTGGCGGAGCAGGAATTTGGAGCCAACCAATTTGAACCTCCGTTCTGTCCTCTGCCGTCGCTCTCTTCCCTCAAACTGCCTTCAGAGAGTGGAGAGCAAGAGGACCTGGTGGGTCTGTGCTGTTCAGCAGCTCTCCAGTTCCCAGGGCACATGACTGTAATTTCCCAACAGAAATCTCTCTGCAGGAGGCTAATGAAAGTTGTATGCTCCCTTTAGCTTCCTAATGAGCATTGCTGTGGTAGTGAGGAAGTCCACCAGGAGAAGTACTTGGCATCAGAAAGGTAATCCCAGAGGAAAGAGATTACAGATGTTACCAGGCAGGACAAGGGAACAAAATCCAGCTATCAAACATCAGGTAGCCTGTTTGGGGGGATAGCAGAAAGTCCTCAGATGGTAACAAGTAACTTTGCTCTGTACTTGACTTGCATCAGCAATAGTGTGGCCAGCAGGGACAGGGAAGGGATCTGACCCCTGTACTCGGCACTGGTGAGGCTGCACCTCGATTCCCGTGTTCAGTTTTGGGCCCCTCACCCCAAAAAGGCCATTGAATGACTCGAGCGTGTCCAGAGAAGGGCAACGGAGCTGGTGCAGGGTCTGGAGCACAGGTCTGATGGGGAGCGGCTGAGGGAACTGGGGGGGTTTAGTCTGGAGAAGAGGAGGCTGAGGGGAGACCTCCTGGCCCTCTACAGCT
>NW_020799091.1:124035140-124053600 GCF_003259725.1 Athene cunicularia
CCCTCTACAGCTCCCTGAAAGGAGGGTGCAGAGAGGGGGGATGAGTCTCTTGAGCCAAGGAACAAGCACCAGGACAAGAGGGAATGGCCTCAAGCTGCATCAGGGAAGGTTTAGACTAGATGTCAGGAAGTATTTCTTTGCAGAAGGGGTTGTTGGGCGTTGGAATGGGCTGCCCAGGGCAGGGGGGGAGTCCCCATCCCTGGAGGGGTTGAAGAGTAGAGTCAACATAGTGCTGAGGGATCTGGTGTAGTTGGGAACTGTCAGTGTTAGGTTAATGGTTGGACTGGATGATTTTCAGGGTCTTTTCCATCCTAGATGATTTTTTGATTCCCTTCAGTGTTCCTGTAGTGTGCTGTTCTACAGCAGCAGAAGTGGATCCCACTTCTTTCCTGGAGCGCTGCTTCTGCTGCTGGTGTGTAGTAGTGTTATCAGGAGATTTCATACCCAGAGAGGGACCAAAACAGAAACTAGAAGCTGGAGGAAAATGTTCCTGACTGTGCCAGAGCCGTATGGAAGGCAGCACATGCACTAGGCAAGCCCATTTGATGTTGGACTTCTAGGAGTCACCTCTGGGATCTCATGCTTGTATGACTTAACTGCACACGGGCTGTTAAGGGTCTTTAAAACAGGTGAGCCAGGGCTGGGGTCTCAGCACACTACGTCTTTACAGGTCTGAGTTATGTCCCTGAACAAGGGATCTGCAATAGGTGTCCAAATACTTCAGTCTGTATTTTCCAAACTGATCATTAATGTTGGATACTTTGTTGAAGACATGGCTACCTTGGGAAGCCAAGGGTCTGATTTCTAGGCCTATTTTCCATCATATTAACTAGTGGGAGCTGAAGGTGCTCAACAATTGTGAAAAACCAAGCACAGGACTACTGTAGCTTGGACCATCTGTACATCAGCCACCCCTGTTGTTGATTATTCCTGATACTTTTATCCTTTATTTCTTTTTGTTTGTTTGTTTTTCCCATTCCTCTCACCTTGTAAAAGGAGTTTCAAAACCAAATCTTAACTGTTGCAGTTCCTCAGATGTCATGGTCATGTACATTACAGAAATGTTAAGAATGAAATTAAAGTATTCCGAAGTCTGTGATTTAAACTAAATGCTGCAGTGGCCAAACACTGAAAGACAGGATTAGAAAAGGGTGTGGAATAATTAAACTTTCAGCAGGAATCACCAGCACTGTGGAATGACTGAGGCAGGAATTTCATGGAAAGCTTAGTAGGTGATAGCCTGCATCCATGATTGCCTCAATGCATCTGCATAAGGAGGATGAATTAAAACTGCAGGAATGAAAGAGAATTTGTCTATCTTTAGGATGCCTGACATTTTCTGTTTTATCCACCTGCATATGCAGGAATACAAATCTTGCACACAGTTTTAAAAAAATTCTACAAATGAAGCAAATTAAATGGTCACCACGAAGCTCAGGAGTGAACACCAGCCCCGGAGAAGAGGCAAGTAACAGTCCTCTCTGGCTTCAGAGTCAGCAACATGAACAACCCTAAATCAAGGACAGACATCATGGGGCAGCAGGAGATTCTTTATAGCAACATAAATAGATAAAAGCTTCTGTTCAATAACACAGGAATTGGCCGGGGCAGCTGGATAATGGTTTGGGCCTGCAACGTTAATGGGGCTCCTTGTAAACTTATACTTAGACAAATGCTTTGCTGGATCGAGGCCCAACATTTATCATGCCTCCCTCCAAGCGAGCCAAACTCAGTCTATTAGTTTGGCCTCTAGACGTACTGTTCTAATGTTTGTGGCGACTGATATTTCAGAGGTCTTAACTCTTTTTTCTGTTCTGAAAGGTAGAGAGATGCCTTGGCATTGGAAGCTCTCTGCAGCATGCTGAGGAGACGTAACCTTCTTACCACGCTCCTGATTGCCTTGCCATGGGCTCTTCTCCTAACCTTGTGGCACCAGTACCCAACCACCCACTACCTCAGCCTGCTGAGAAGTAAGTGTGAGAGTTCTGCTGTCAGCGTGCTGGTGGTTGTGATGATTGCTGTGTGAGCCCTTGGTAGGACATGCTCTCTCACAGGATGGGTTAAACAAAGACAAACTTGCCAGAAGGCCCTCTCAGGGTCTGCCTACAGTAGGCACACAAACCTTGCACTTAAACACGCACCTTAGGCTGGCGCTGGGGAGAGGATGCTGATGTGCTGAGCACTGACTCCAGACAGATGTGTGCCCAGCACTCCCTGGAGAGGAGACAGGCCGGCAGTGATCAGTTCTCTAACATCTTTCTTCTTCTCCCTTCCTTTCTTCCTTCCTTTTGTCCCAGAAGAGACAGATGAGAACGTGACCTCTAAAGCTCTCCTCAATGGTACATCTGCACTGAGAGAAGAAGGCCTCCCATCATGCATTCGGCAGCAGCAAAGCATAGGGGCAATGCCTAAAGTCATCCAGAATTATGTGTACTCCAGGCCTCCCCCATGGTCAGACACCCTGCCGACCATCTTCGTTATCACCCCTACCTACACCCGGCCAGTGCAAAAAGCTGAGCTGACCCGTCTGGCCAACACCTTCCTACACGTACAGAACCTGCACTGGGTGGTGGTGGAGGACTCGCCCCGCAGGACCAACCTGGTATCCAACCTGCTGGAGAAGGCAGGGCTCAACTTCACCCACCTCAACGTGGAGACGCCCAAAAGTCTGAAGCTGGGCCTGTCCTGGATCCCATCCCACACCCCAAGGGGGACACTGCAGAGGAACCTGGGACTGCACTGGCTAAGGGACAGCTTCAGCAACACCACACCACCTGAAGGGGTAGTGTATTTTGCCGATGATGATAATACCTACAGCCTGGAGCTATTTGAAGAGGTAAGAGCTGTAAAATTACCTGGGACAGAAAAGCAGGATACAGCTGCAAAGCCTCTTAAGGCCAGGTGCACTTGCAGAGACCTCTGAGACAGAGCTATCATGTGGACTTTTAGCATCAACTGGGAGACAAAGGCTCTGGCATGCTGCCTTGAGTTCTCCTCACCCACCCTGCGCTCGGTGGGAGCTGGGTATAGGGCAGATGCAAAGCAATAGTTATGCAAACCCAGTAGACATGCTTTAAAGGGCTGAAAGAGCAAAGATCTGCCATGATGCAGACTGCAGCTACACACACACCCCCCCGTTGCACCAGTTAGAGCCTCTTTTGTCAGGGACCAGAGGATATACACTCCAGAATTTGTACCTCTCCTCAGGGAGAGCTGACCTGATTTAAATAAGCATTGAAACCAAACTTCTGACAAAGCACAAATCTGCACTGATGTAGAGGTGTGATGGGTAGGAGATGTGGAAAAGTTGACTGACTTTCTAATCCACCTTTTCTCCTTGGCTGTCCTTCTGTATTCCTGAGTTCCAGCCACCACAGCCTGTGCCCCTGGGATCAGAGAAGCCTGCCCAGACTTCAGCTGGAAACCTGGCTTTTGTGAGATGCTAAGTCTATTGTAAACTTCCAAAATTCATTAAACACCCTTGGCACCAATTTAAACCAAACTGTACTACACCACGTGAAATACAGTGTTATGCATCAGAACACCTTTCCAGTTTTCAGAATTTTTTAGATCTCTGCTAAGATCATCCTTTCTCACTTCTTTGCAGGTCCTTTCTGACAATTCCACTAAAACCCCACTGTTCTAGGCTGTAGGCCATGGATGGAAGAACAAAGCTGGGGGGAATTTGTAATAATTGAGGACAAAGATGCATCAGTCAGGGAGGGAGATTACTTGCATGAGGGTGACATTGTAGTGAGTGGAGTTGATAATATGGACCTAGAGGCTCGGTAGAAGTTGCGTTTGGTATTTATGAAAACAATAAAAATTTTACAAAAAATGGTGAAAGTTCAGATGAGATCAGAAAACCAAAGATTTTCCTTGTTCTGAGGGACTGAACATGGGCACAGCAGAGCAGTGGGTTTGATGTTCAGAGAAGCACGTGCTAAAACAACCTTGTGGCTTTGCAAGCTTCAGCTCTTCAAGCGGTAGCGCAGAGGAACAAGAGCTTGGGCTGTCTGGAGCTCTGTGACGGTGTGGGAAGGCAAGCGTGGAGGAGAGGTGCCAGCGAAGGCAGACGATGGTTCACCAGTGGGTTGGGACAGACATCGTAGGGTTGAATTCTCACAACACTGTTTCCTTCTGGCATACAGATGCGCTACACAAGGAGGGTGTCAGTCTGGCCAGTGGCTTTTGTTGGAGGGCTGCGATATGAATCCCCAAAAGTGAGCCCAGCAGGGAAGGTGGTGGGCTGGAAAACCGTCTTTGACCCTAACCGGCCCTTTGCTATTGACATGGCTGGATTTGCGATCAGCATCAAGCTGATTTTGGAGAAGCCTCAGGCCAGTTTCAAGCTGGAGGGAGTTAAAGGAGGCTACCAGGAAACCAGTCTGCTGAAGGATCTAGTGACTATGGATGGGCTGGAGCCCAAAGCAGCCAACTGCACAAAGGTGAGTAGGACAAGAGACCCTGAGGATACATTCTCCTTGCTGGGTCCTGGCTGCTTTTGCAGCCTCCTGCCATGCTCCTCCACCTTCCACTGGGCCCTCCCTGTGCTGGCACTCATCTGTGCCAAACCGTGCTGGGACAGATGGGCAGACCCTGCCAAATTCTTCACAGATACAAAGCTCAGAAAGCACTGAGGAACAGTTAGTACTGTGCACTCTGTGTTAATAAAGAGCATCGGATGTACAATTTGTGCCCAGATTGTTTCTCCAAAACCCAGGAGGATTGGCAGAGGGTTGGGTCTGAGATTTCAGTCCAGACTGATCCCTCCTCCTTGCCACTTGTTTCATGGTGCCTGTGAAGTGTCTCCCATCTTCAAACCCTTTGAATCACACGCTTCAAAGAGCTTTGAGCTCTGGGTCGCTGAGGATCCCACCCGATGGATACGCTGCTTTTGGCATTTCCACAGCATCCAGAGCCCCTGAACTCTTTGTGATTCCCTCTAGGTGTTGGTCTGGCACACAAGAACTGAGAGGCCCACTCTGGTTAACGAAGGCAAGCGTGGATTTACAGACCCCAGAGTAGAGGTGTAAGCAGAGAGCCAGCTCCAGGGTGTGAGTACCCTTGTCTTTATTGGTTTTGGCAAGGTAAATAAGCTGTACCCGTTCCCTTATTTATGCTATTATTTCCTCAAAGACTGCTTATATGATTGTCTCAGTAGCTCCCTTACCATGCCACCCTTTGCACAAGAAGCAGATCCTCATCTTTACCCACATACGGTCTGCATTTCATATTCATTCATGCTTCCTTGCAGTCCACATGGAAGCTGTGGCTGCATACAGAGAGAAAAGTGGCAGAAGAGTCCTGTGGCTTCACTCAGTAATAATGACAAGCCAAATTCCTTGCACGTCTATTGCTGCTAGCTCCAAACTCTCTTTAGCGTGGGAGTTGTCCTACAGTGTGTGGAAAGAGATCACAGTCCTGCAGACGAGCTTTTCCCCTGCAGCCCTGCCACCTCTGCAGTGCTTCATGCATGCACCTTCGGCTTTTATCCTGCATGAACAACCGTGGTGTGGGTGCACAGGGAAAGACTGTTGGGATGCTGAGACCACCTCAAAACAGGAACCCGCAAAACCCAACCTACACATACTCCCACAGAGTTTGAGGGGCTCGGTACCGATGTTACCAGCTAGGAATACATCTGCTGCTGAGGAGAAATAGTGAAGGCATTAGAACTGCCTTTAGTGGTCTACAGAGCCAGCCAGGGTCAGCAGCAGGAGGGTGGATTATGGCAACCACCACAGGTGAGGGCAGGAATGTATCAGAGATCAGTGATATGTCCTTAGAAGTGGAGATTGATGAAGAACAGGCTGCAGAGGAGCTATGACCTCCTCTGCCAGCTGCCGTGCCCCTGATGCTAGTGCCCACCTTTGGCAGATTCCTAGCCCAAAACTCTGAAAAGAATAAAGGTGTCCAATTTGGGAGTACCCAGTTCTGTCTGGAATGACTCATATCTGTGGCAGAATACAGGATGCTGAATGATTTACTCCTACTTCGGAAGATATTCCACGGCTGCTTTCAGCCCTGACCTCAATATACACCTCTGCTCAGCTCTACCAGTGGAAATAAAACTGACAGCTTTTGTACAGGCAGTCATGAGTAGTTCAGCTTCTGCACTGACCTGCTGTGTACATTACTAGTAGCTGCATACAGGATTTCCACATCACCTCATCATCTCTGAGTGACAGCCATACAAAGAGTACAAAGCAATCCCAGCACCTGCACACTCAGCAGCAGATGGGAGGGACATGAGTCAGTTGCCTAAACACAGACTCCTGGGCCACCAGAGGGACCCTGGGGTAGCCTGCCTGGCCCTTCTGTAGGCCACAAACTCTGTACTATATCTTTTCATTAGTGTCTCAGATATCCTAGCAAACCTAAAATGATGCCAGACACCTATGCTTCGGCAGCAGCCCCTCTTTTAATCTGTGCTTCTGTGAAATCCACTAGCATAACGGACTCATTATACATCCCATCCATGCTGGGTCTGCAGTAGGCTAATGCTGCGGTTGCCCAAACTCAGCTCATAAGGACTCAGAATCCAGTTAACTGATCTGGAGTTACCATTTACTTTGTAAAGGATGAGCAGGCTTATAAAAACTCAGATGGATTAGACCTGCCTTGCCTGTTTGTAAGAGGAGGGGTTAACTGATCCACTACGGATGCAGAGAGGGGACGTGATGTTTTCATAAATGTGCCATTTATGTATCGGAGCTTTTGGTCTCACACTCCCTCCCTGGCCAACCACTCAGCCATCCTCCATGAGAAATGCCACACACCTGCTATGGATTCACAGAATCACAGAATCATCTCAGTTGGAAAAGACCCTGAAGCTCCTCCAGTCCAACCATTAACCTCACACTGACCATTCCCAACTCCACCAGATCCCTCAGCGCCTGGGTCAACCCGACTCTTCAACCCCTCCAGGGATGGGGACTCCCCCCCTGCCCTGGGCAGCCCATTCCAACGACCAACAACCCCTTCTGCAAAGAAATGCTTCCTAAGAGCCAGTCTGACCCTGCCCTGGCACAGCTTGAGGCCATTCCCTCTTGTCCTGGTGCTTGTTCCTTGGTTCAAGAGACTCATCCCCTCTCTCTGTAACCTCCTTTCAGAGAGAGTTATAGAACAGTCACTCGTGGGAATGGCTCCCTGTAAATGATTTGTTGTGGGAAAGGGAAGCGACCAGTCTCAGAGATCAATGCCATTCATTCAACCAGCAGGACTTGCACCCTTTATTTAGAGCCATCCTCCCTGGTGCTTTCCAGCCAGAGTGTTGGTTAGGCCAGCTCTGTAGATTTTTGAAGGAGCTTCCCACTTGCATTAGCAGTGAATTTGACCACAATCCCTTCTGCACCACCATCTGCCACGTGGGGCAGCTGCTCTGACCTGCTGAGCAGAGCGGGCAGGTGGCATCCACTCCAGGAGACACCTGTGAGGTAAATTGCTTGACTGGGCAGTCAAACAAAATCGTTAGATTTCCCCCCTTAAATTTTTTAATTGAGATCTCTGCTGATGGCTATGGTGTTTGGAGATCCTTTCTATCAAGGCTGCTGAGCTTCAGAACCTTAACAGACATGATCTATATAAGCCAGCTCTGAGGAAGAAAAGAGATAAAATTGCTCCCCTGAGGATGTTCTCTTCTTAGACACAGGAGGGAGAATATTTGTCTCCTCCTCCTGGCAATTTGTCCTTGTTGAGGATCAGATTGAGCCAGGCAAGACTCCCAGACCTCCCAGAGGCCTCTTTCCCCTTCAGTGCCTGCAGATGTGAGCCAGGCAGACGTTGCTCAATGTGGGATTTGGTGCTCTGTTGATCTCTAGTTGGACCACTTGCACGGCTGCTTGGCACGTGTGCCCACTTGGTGAATTGCCACAGACACAGCATAAAGGGACCTGCTGATCATGTGAGCTGTGTAGATCAGGCTTCAGTGGGTGCTACATAAGTGGCAGTTATTTTGTCCCAGCTGGAGTCCACTCTCTTCCTTGCCCACATTCCCACCGGCCTTAGCTGTGTCCAGCTGAACCACGGCGGTGTTTGTGAGTCTGGGAGATTAAACTATGCACCAAATCCGAGCAGATCTGCAAAGGGGGAGCCATAAGACACATCAGGGTTTTGTTTTTCACAAGGGACAACAAAAAAGAAAAAGAAGAACCCAACATTTTTAAAAAAGGGAAGTGATTTCCTTTCTGCACTAGAATTTCTGCTTTTTTTGCTGCCCTGAGAACCACTGGGCAGGACCTGAGATGTATTGGGATTGAGGATCAGGGCTTAGAGCCTTAGAGCCACAGCTACATCCTCAGCCTCTTCATGCAAAGTGGAGGAGCAGGAAGGACAAAAAGGGGGTCTCTGAGCCCATCTTCAGCTGGACAAAGGCTTTCACTTTGGAGATATTGTGAAAAATGGCTCTAAGACTGGTCTCTGAGAAACACTGTGGGGATGTGAAGAGTAGGAAGGAGAATGTGGAGGATGGGGAAAATCCTTAGGATTGTCTGTATTGCAACAGGGACCACAGAGCAACTGAAAGCTATCACAGCATATGTCCCTGCTGACTGTACTGAAACACCCTTGAAACACTGGCTTTGGCTTCTGAAAGCAGGAGATGGAAATTAATTTCTCTTCATATTTTCCTTTGTTAAATCCCTAAAAACTATCACTCAAGACTGATGTTATAAAAACCACCTATTCTTATTGCTAACGTCTATTTACAGGCATCTGAAAGAGAAGAGTTTGCTTAGGTTAGCACAGGATTCCTGCTGCCTTGTGGTATTTGGAAACAGGGAAAGAAGTTCACCTGCATTTCAGAGCATGCAGTTCACCTGCTGTTCAGAGTCTGAACGGGGATCCTCAGATCTCATCTGCCTGCTCTTTCCTTAAAAAATTATCAGAGAGGTTAAAACAATGATTTTATGAGGAGAAAAAAAAAAAATCTTTCTAAGACTTTTTCTAACTCATAGATAAAATCTCTCAGCTAAGACTCTGTAGCAAGCACAGACAGAACAAGCAGCTCTTCAGCCATGCCCCAGCCCAAAGCTGTGCATAGTTTGGTTGAGGAACCTGTTTACTGATGCGTGCCCAGTGTCTACCTGAGCCAGGGGACAGCTTTGTTGGAAATATGTCTCCTACCCTCTCCTACTGGATGTGGTACTGACACCTCTATCTCCTTCTCACCTCATCTTGTGTGTTTTGACAGAGGCAGTGGGCAGTGATTGTTCCTGAAGTTTGTCAGCAACCACAGCAGCTGCACGCCCTGCCTGTTCTGCCCAGCGTTCTGCTCCACCACCGGAGGATGATAAACACCCCCAAATGTCACCATGCCGATCAGCTCCCACTGCCCAAAAGGTGGTAACAAGCAGGGACAGAGCTGATGTGGTGCCCTGTGATCCTACAGCTCTTTACCTTTGACTTCGTGCACTGGCTCCCTTCCCCACCTGGGAGAGGAGTGCTTCCCTTCCCCTGCGGGCTCTGTGTTTTTAACCATTTGTTAAAATTTATTAGATGCAATCTCCATTCTCGGCTGTGCCAGCGTAGTTGCTGAAGTCCAGGATGGGTGCAGGTGCCTCGGAAGGTCTCTCCTGGAATATCATAAAGCCTGAGCTTCAGCACAGCTGCTGCAAGCTGCAGTGGTTCAAGGACAGGAGCTGTCACAAAAGCACAAACGCAGACCTCTTGGCCTGAGGCTGGTAGGCTCCCAAAACAGCTTTAAAACAAAGCTAGCCTGAGAGAGGCTCTCCTTCTGAAGGATGCACTCATACCTACACGGATCAGCCTTCAGTGTGGGAGAGAGAGCTTTGCTGAAGCACCTCATTTGGGGTTTGGGAATTCCAAAGGGATCTGGTGCCTACGCCTCGGCTGAGAATTTGAACTGCCCTCGCTTAAGGTTGTTTTGGAAAATACCGGCCCAGAGCCCTCTGGATAAAGTCCCTCTCTGGCTCAGGGAGATCCAGCAGGTACCGTACCTCAAAGGGCATGCCTCCATGTCTCGCTGCAGAGACCAGAAAACAGGGGCAAAGATGGGTGGACTTGGAAGTGGTGTACCTAGCCTGGAACCCTGCTGCAGCACCATCGGGTGCTTCAGTAGCCTCGAATCATGTATCCGGACTTGCTTCCTAGACCTCCAGAAGGGAAGACAAATCTCTGAGGTGGAGGTGGGTGAGAAATGCTCAGAGAAGAGGAACCCTCAGCCTGCGCTCATCTCCTGTGAGAACATCAAGGAATGTGTAGAGATACCATCAGGAAACATATCTTGAGCACATAGATGACAACTGAAATAGCAAATGTGACAAGGTTTTCCAGTTGAACTTTGAAAAGCATGTGTGGTGCTGCAAAGAGAGAGGAGGCAGTGTCATGTGGAAGGGTTTCCCTTTCCCTCAATAAAACAGGAAAACAGCCAGGTGGAAGGCAGCCCACAAAGGAGGAGGTGGCAAATGAGGACCGAAGGAAGGATGCACTGGATTAAAAGCACAAGTGTTGGAACCATGTGTGTGCGTGGGGAGTGGTGTCACTGTGACTTTTCCAGGAAGATTCCTTGAACGACCCAGAAACCCCTCTGAGCACATCTTGAAAACCATCTTCACTCAGGCCATGAGAAACAAGGCTTTAGGCATTCAAAACACGTCGAGGATTTCACAGCTGGGGGAAATTTATAAGCAGCTGAATCATCCCCCTCCAAGAAATTCTGGACTGACAGGAAACTTATTTATTCGTTGATTTATTTATACTAAAATTCTTCTCTGCCTACTCCTTGTTTAGTTTTTGTTTTTAGCTTAGATCACCTGACACATTCATGAAGAAAGAATATTTCCCCCCTCTCCCAGGAACGGTAGAGCTTGGAGTTCACGGATGAATGTCACATGTTCTGTGCTCCCCAGGGTTTCTTTAAAATGTTTTTTTAAACTGGCAAAATAATCAGAAACACAGCAAGGAGGGGAGTACAGCAAAGGGAATTACAGCTCCTTTATGCAAGAGATGTGGGTGGTACTAAGTTTCTGGCTCCCGAGCAATCATAGCAAGGTAAAAACTTATGCGAAGGAGTGCCTCACTCAGCAGATAGTCCCCATGGGATCTTGAGAAGCCTCTGTGAAAGGGGCTCATTGAAGGGTATCTGAGAGAGGGAGTTGGTCCGTGTTCCCTCAAATGGGGGATAAGCAGCCACGCATCCTACTGGAAGAGGGGGACTAAAATACAGGAGGGAGGAGAAGAGGCAGCAAACAGAGAAATGCAGCCTGCGTTTAGTGAGGTTTAGGCCAGGGCCCTTCTGGATGAACACCCCCTGCGAGCACTATAAGGCCACGCTGCCAGCCATCTCAGCATGGAGAAATACTGAATGGGACATGAAAACAGTGTCTTCTCTGTGCCCTACAAAGGTCCTTACAGAGCAAGGGTCTGGCATACTGGCACTGGATAGCATGAAGGAAGCCTGATGTCCACCAAATACTTTTCATTCTCCATTTGTCAGAGCTTTGTGTCCTGTCATCTGCAGGAGGTTACAGGCCTTGCACTCCAGTGAGCTTTGCCAATTCATCCTGCCACCAGACAGGTGGGTTCAATGCTTCCACCCATCATTAAGCCAAGATTAAGTCCCCGTCTTTGTGGTTTCAATGAATGAGCAAGAACGAGAGAATAAGAGAGTTGATTTTTGATCCTCCATTTTCGCCTCTGAGATGGGCAGGGTTTCTGCCCGTATGAACAGGAGGGGATATGGTGATAAATTCCTTGGCCTTTAATCTTGTGCAGGTCCTCTGTAGGGTTTTGGCACTGACAGTGGGTGTCTGTAGCAAAAATCTATTCCCATTGCAAAGGATACCCCCATACACATGATTTTACAGAGTTGTTCTCTCTGCATCCCTACAAGAAAGCAAAATTATTCCTGTTTTTCCCACTGGGGACCTGGATTCCAGTGATATGCGCCACACTGTCAGTTCAGTGCCAGTCGGAGTCTGCTCTCAAGACCAGCCCTATTGCACTGTCTCCATTCTTGCCTCAGCCTGGCCCTGTGGAGAAGAGTTTCTGTGAATCAAGAAATTCTGTCAGTCACTAAACTGTGCAAGACCAAGACCTCGTATGGACAGCATGGATGTACACAGCTGATGCTCCAGGCTAGCAGACATTTGGACCTGTTCAGCACAAATACCCTTTTCCCTGTAGAGCAGCCTAAGGACTTCAGGGAATGTGAATGCAGTGAATGCAATGAGGGAAGCTGCAGTTCAAGCCTGAAGTATTTAAACAAGAGAAGGCATCCCAGCGCCTGGTTTTTACTAGCATATTAGTATCTGATATTCATGTTCTCTGAGATTCATCCAATTCACCAACCAATGAATATTACTAACATTTCCTGTTGCAGAAGATACTGTTGACGAAGGAAAGAGAATGTCAAGAAAGTACTTTTTAATGGCTATTTATTTATATTGAATGGTACTAGAGCGTTATTAAATATAATGTGAATAGTACATCGTCTTGTCTTGCAGTGTAAGTGCTTACTCCTTTTCCAAGAAAACACAACAGTCTCTGTAAGGGAGAATTGTATTGGTTTTAGTGGTTCTCATTGCAAGGGTACTCACTTCAGTCTTCATCTGACCCAAATGCTACAAGAGAAGTTCAAGCAAAAACATTTCAGGGCCCTGCGAATAGTACCTACACTATGGAGATAAAGGAAGGAGATAGAAGACAGGAGAGTATGGCCTGAACTCTGTAGTCTCGTGGCATCTCTAGGTGTCATTTTGGTGACATGGTGACCATCCCCACTGAGATTGCTCTGCAAAGGTGCTGACCATAACTCCGAAGTGAGTGGTGGTCAAAACAGAGGGCAGGCAGGCAGTTCTTCGTCACGAGGGAGAGGGGAAAGGTGCCACAAGCCGTTGTAGTGAAATAGCAAGCTGCCTGGCATGACCATGCCTAAACAAGGCTGCTGCTGGTAGTGGGCAGGCCGCCTGATTTCTGTGGAGGACTGCTGGGGGACATTATTGAGGTCTGCTCTGCGGGGTGCACCGTGTCCACTCCAGCTCGGTTGGGCCAGGCAGCTCCTGCACACTGTCCTCTCTGGGAAAAGCCAGGAGAAGCTCTTCTGGCAGCAGTATTGTGGGAGAGCTGAGCACGCACACGACCAATGTGATCAAGCAATGCCCGTTTATTACAACTAAGAAAGTCCTTTTACAATGTTCTCCCGCACACGTGAGTAACATTCAGTACAAGTCCTCAAGATCGGACAGTTAACTTAGCCCGCGCTTTAAACCTTCTTATGATTGGATAAAAAGTGCCACATCAGCCTTGCCAGGCTTCCTGCCTTGGGTAACCTCCTCCTCCGTCCCAACCCCTTCAGGGGGTTGTTTGTCTCATCGAGTTTCTCCCCCCTCATTCAGGGTCACGTCCTTATCGCATTCTTGCTCGGCTGAGGCTCTTATCAGTCTTGTTAGCACACAGGATTGCTCACATGGGCATTCTCTCGCAGAAAGCCCTCTAGAATCTCAACACAGTATGATAAGACATAAGGAATCTCCAGCAAGAATGGGGTGCCACCGTCTCTCCCACTTGGTTCTGCAGGCCATGAAACCTCTCAAGAGACATTTTTCAACTTCCTTTCTCCTGGAGGAGGATCAGTTGCTTAGGACAGCATGTGATGGGAGTCAGGCAAGGGCAGCAGCTTGTGGCCCTCTGCCATACAGCCCACTGCATCTTCTGAGCAAGGGGGAGACACCCAGGAGCAGCACCAACAGGGTAGGGAAGTGCAGGTTAAGACATTACGAGGTCTAGCCTTCCTAACCAAGTGCATGCTGTTTCAGTCCTTGCTTCTGCCAGTCCCTGTAAGCTACAACTCACTGGGAAAAATGCATGAACTCACACTGGGGCACTAGATGTCAGTGCAATGGGATTGGGTAGGGAAACACCTCTAGTCTCTTGGATGTTCCTTCTATCTGGAGGAGAACGAGTGGGTCTGTTTGACAGGAGACCACTGCTGGCTAATCCACAAGCCTGGGAGAAGCTAGTAGACCCAGGTCCTGTTTCTAATGCTCTCACTGATTTACTCTGTCATTTGGACAAGGTACGTGTCATCAGCCCTCTGGGTTTTTCACAAGGGACCCACCTCCCAGAAACGTGGAAGCACTTTTAAGACTCTTTTGAGGAAGCATTACTAAAAATTTAGCATACTAGAGTACAAGCCAAATCCATATCAGTGTAATAAAAAAATCACTTTCACAAAGGTGTTGCTTAGAGTGCACTGTGAAGTTTACAAGCCAAGATTCTGCAACAGGCTGAGAAAAAACTGCTGTAGCCAAAGGTACCTGAAATGTCCACCGCACTCGAAAACACAGTCAATCCCCCTCAAAAGAAGGACAGCTCTGCTTGTAGTGGCTGAAAGCTTCTACAATGCCTGTACAAGGACTAATCCTACCTTCCTCTTCCTTTGCTAGAAACCCTGGGACCTGGGAGGGCAGAGGATAAGACATATTGACTGACACTGCTTGGTATCAAGCTGTTACACCAGCACATCATTCCTACCTTCCTTGGGCCCTGCACTGTCAAAGACAAGCTTCCCAGCCATTCTGCTGCATTTTCAACAGGGATCTAGTGCAGGCCCCAGGAGAAAAAAGCATGGAGGAGAAGGGGAAAAGAAAGCATAAGGAAGAATGAAACTTATTAAACACAGCGAGGTACTTAGTCTCTCATCATGTACAGTGCTGATTGGAGGTGAAATTGCACTTAGAGGGAGGGGACCCCCCTCCCTTGGGACAATCCAGAGGCTCTCGCACAAACTTAATTTCAAGCTCTGTTGAAGATGATGTTTGTCGGGTGGTTTGGTTTGGTTTTTGTTGTGGTTTTTTTTTTTGTATGCATTCGATTTAATTTCTCAGGCAGACATGTGAAAATGAGAAAGGCAGACCTTTGACTGTGAAGACAGCCCGGTGCCTGCTTCTTACAGATCCAGTCTCACGTTGTTTTCCTCCATCACTGCCCTCAATAAATCTGTGCGCAGGGGTTGCTAAAATGCCCGCTACCTCCCTTCCATACTTCAGTGGAGACAGTTAAATTTTTTTTTTTTTTTTTGCATTTAAGCAACGAGATTAATTTTTAATTCAAAACACACCGCAGCTTTCCACAGCTCTGTTTAAAACAGGAGCACTGTGACCTTGAAAAGGCTTGGACCTGCTGGCACCATGTTCTGATCTGTACTCTGCTCTCCAGTCTGTACTTGCTTGTGCTCGTGGTGGCTTCTGATCCACCTGTTTCAGTGGCGGTGGCTGAAAGGGAAGGAAAGGAACTGTATTTGGGTTTGGAAGGCTCCTGAGGGAGATATTCCTGGAGATTCAGTTTTCCCAGCCTGTGCAGAAACATGTGCTGTTCAGGTCCTCTGCAGACAGTTGATCTGACTAGGTGTATGTTAGTTTTCCAGTTTTGAGAGCATATATACACACAGGTAAAAATACAGATTGGTGTAAGGATGTTGCCTTTCCACCTGACCTGCTGCTTCTGCCCAGGAACTGACACAGGGTGACAATCTTTACAATAAAGCCCTGACAGCAAGGAGTTCAGCAGAACTGCCAGTGCAGAACAGTTCCAGCAGGTCTGGCTTTTCCCTGCCTCCAATACAGATGGAGGCAGACAGGCCTTGCCCAAATTGTTCCTAGATCGTGATTTCCTACTGTGACCCAAGAGAGGATCACAAGCAAAGCATAAAGCCTAAAGCAGTACCAGGCCCTAAAACAATTGCTGTCTGCAACCCCAGGTCATACCACAGAAGTCTTGGTTCCTCTGTTGTTTCAAGGTTGATGCAGAGATTAATTCTTTCCTGTCTGTGGCATTGTACTCGCTGGAGCTTTCAGCAGACCAGCAAGCATTTCTTTGTTTTATGGAGGGGAAAACAATCAGGGTGTGTTTGCTGTGGTCATGGGGGGCATGGCACAGGGAAAATGTAAACAGCAGAGACTCACGGCAGCGTGCAAGAAAAGCAATCTCTGCAGCATGGGGTGGGTTTCAATAAAGCGAGACTTTGCCCAGGCAAAAGAAATGTTAAGTACATTTTTTATTTCAAAAAACAACTTGAAATTAAATATGAAATGACAACAATTTGCATCCAGGCCTTAAGCAATCCACTTAAATTGAAGAATGGGTTGTTCTGCGCAGCAGAATGACAGAGGTCAAGTTTCTTATAGATGTGTCCCCTACATCTTAGTCCATCTCTGAAGCAAGAGCACTCTCAGATCCCCATATAAATGCTCTCCCCCATCTTTTTCCCGTGCCACCCCATTTGGAGGGCAAACAGCAGCACTTGCTTAGCCTGGTTGGGGGCCACAGGAGCTGACTGCCCAGCTGACAGCTGCACCTTGGAGCGGGACAGGAGGCTGAGCTGAGGGTGCCTGCCCCCTCTCCCAGGCACAAATTTCCTTTTCACTACTGTCCTCAGTGCAAACCCAGCCACCGACTTTTCTTTGAAGCCTTACAGGAATTTAGTGTCTGGAAGACTTCTTTTCTTCTGCCAAATTTAAATTACAATGGGAACACTTTAATAATCTCTTATACAAGCAGGCAGATGGACTGACAGTACAATCTCATAAACCCCATCTCATTAAGAAAACAGCCAGTGAACAGATGGGTGTAAAAGCCAAAATTTTTATGGGTGGTGAGGCAGGAGATCCCTCACTGTGGAGGTTACACTGCTGTAGTCCCTCAGGCTAGAGTAGCGTGTTCATCTCAGTTCACACCTCCCTGCTCAACTCAATAAGCAACTCAGTCGGGACAGCAGCTGTGGGCTAGCAAAGAAGAGCCACCGCCGCCCCTACTGTTGTCTGAAAAGGGGATTTGTCACCTGGTCTGCAATACATCAACAATCACACACTCAGGGACATTGCTTATTTATTTGAGGGTTGCACAAGCCTAGGTTGAAACAAAGATATTGACTCAACAGTAAAGTTCTACTGTTAAGCAGATATTCTTTATTAGCACCGCTGGGGTCGCCCTGGGGATTCTCCACCATAAGAGCTCCCAAGAAATAACAAGGGACATCAGTTTACATACACACAATTCATACATATTCATTAGATTTTCTGGAAAGGAGTGTCTTATGGTAATGAGTTCCCAGAATTCATTTGCATAGTACAAGCATGCATAGTGAAAATAGGGTGAGGGTCTTTGGTGGTCGAGAGATTAAATAAGTGGTCTTCTTCACAGTGTTCACTAGTTGACCTTCCTTCCAGAGAGTGCGCTGTGAAGTAAAGTCCAGGTGCCTCCTTCCTAAATCAGCAGAATTATCCTCCCTATAATAGGGTCTCTGTGTCTCTCTCGAGCCCCCCTTATCTAAGTTTTTGCATTCTAGGAGTTGCCCAAGTGTCCATTGAAGGCCTTGAGTCTGATATCAGTGATTTATGTAGGGAGCCTAATGAGCATTTTAATCTCACCTAAACAGACAAAGACACCTAAAGAAACAGTTGAGAAGTAAGAAGTCCTTGAGAAACCAATGAATCAAAACACAAGCAAAGCTTTCATACATCACAGTTCAGTCTTAATAATTGTCAGAAATTCATCTGTTTGAGGCCTTTCATGGTGCTTGGTGGTTTCCCACAAATCAAGAACACCAATGGGACTTTTTGCGCTACATTTATATACAAAACTTGCAGAATTAGTAATCTTTCAAGTCCGTCCTCTCTACGATGATTGGTTAGTAGTTTACATACAATTATAATACTGCTCACACAATACTTCTTGTGCATGCTCAGGGGAAGGGTCTTCACCTGGGCAAGAGTCTTCACAGGCTCACACAGAATCACAGAATCATGTAGGTTGGAAAAGACCTTGAAGATCCTCCAGTCCAACCATTAACCTCACACTGACCATTCCCAACTCCACCAGATCCCTCAGCGCTGGGTCAACCCGACTCTCCAACCCCTCCAGGGATGGGGACTCCCCCCCTGCCCTGGGCAGCCCATTCCAACGCCCAACAGCCCCTTCTGCAAAGAAATACTTCCTGACATCTAGTATAAACTTTCTCTGGTGCAGCTTGTGGCTATTCCCTCTTGTCCTATTGCTTACGATTTGGTTAAAGAGACTCACCCCCTCCCTGCTCTGCACCCTCCTGTCAGGGAGCTGTAGAAGGCGATGAGGTCTCCCCTCAGCCTCCTCTTCTCCAGACTAAATCCCCCCAGTTCCCTCAGCTGCTCTGCTCTTGTCCTATATCACTATTTTTAGTATTATAACGAGGGCAGTCCAGCTAAGGACACATGGACCTCGAGTTTGCCAAGTTGGCCACATGCCCTCATCGAGGCCTAATGACTCCAGGATGTCCCTGCTTAAAGAAGCTTATCTGCATGTCCACTGATTAGGGATGCCTTTGCCTTTCACATACACAAAGAACGCCTTTCTTGGCCTAAGTATAATACTGCTACGGTGTTCTAAAAGTTTAATCCCCATCATTACCCCTCTCCCCCGAGGGCCGTGACTACATCTCCCAGCATGCAGCGCGCCGAGGCGC
>NW_020799091.1:124053650-124056689 GCF_003259725.1 Athene cunicularia
AGTCACGGCCCTCGGGGGAGAGGGGCGTGGCCACAGAGGCAGTCGCGTGACGGGTGGGCGGGAACGGCCGGGCCGGGCCGGGCCGCCGGGAAGTGAGGACGGGGTGGTGGAGAGGAACGGTTACCGGCGAACCTGCCCCAGAGGGTCAGTCCCGCGGAGGGAAGGAGGCGTCAGGGTGTGTGTGGGAGAGCGGCCTTGAACGGGTTTTTCTCCCCTTCATTCCGCCTCGCCAGAGCTTGTGGCGGGAAGGGGCGGTTGGGCTCAAAGGGCCTGACGGAGCCGCGCTGGAGGAGCGCGCTGCCGCCTCAGAAAGTTTGAAGAGGAGGAGGAGGAGGAGGAGGAGGAAGAGGAAGAGGTCGTCGTCTCCTGTGCACAGGCGATGTAGCCCTGAAGGCAGAACGGCAGGTGGCTGAAGGCGGTTAAACTCCTCCTCACTGGTCTGATTTGCAGAGCATGGGCTAAACACTATGACCCTCTCTCGTGTCGAAAATTCCTGTTTTCTGCTCTTTCTGTTCGTCTTCCAAGCAATATTTATCCTGATATTGTACCGAGGTGGACCTTCAAATGTGTTTCGTGGGTTTTTAGACTCGCGTCAGATTCTGGATTATTCAAAAACTCATGATGTGTACACGAACCTCAGCTTGTTCACCCAAGCTCCTAATGAAGAGGCTATGCCGTACTGCTCAGCGCAGTCACCGATATTTGGTAGGTATAGTAACGCTGAACATAAATGTGTATTTTTAAAACTTTTCCATTTTAAAAGTGGTATACTGGTGTAATATTTAGACCAACAAAACGTTCTTGTGTCAGCTCATTTTTATTGCTTATATGAGGAAGAGTATTTTACTGATCTAAAAACTTCCAATATCAGGGATTTGACTGCACAGAGATTGTAAAACAAGGGCAAAAACAGTGCATGCTGGTAATACCAAGCAACACTATTTTTCTTGGTGGCCCTGTATAAAATGGGCCAACGGTTGTTACTTTAGTAACTGCGTACTTTTGACCTCTGACTCGCCATTAACTCCTGGGTTCTTTGTTTCAGCTTTACATCAAGCCTGAAGTTCAATATAAATTGATTAATTTAACTGATTAACTTGGCTTTAAATACCATTTGTATGAGAATGTAGCTTGGCCCCTTGCTCTTCGTGCTGATCTTTTGGCCTGTGATTGTTACGTATCTTGTAGAGTTAGAAATTTCTCCTTTAGACTTGAAAGTCTGGTCATAGGTTAATTTGTATTCACGCTAGGACCAAATTAGACCTCATCCTAGAGGCATCATTAATCCAGCTACTACACTACTAAAACAGTTGAGAAACTTTAAGTAAATACAAAGCCAAATGCATAAAGCAAGTTTGTTGGTAGTAAAGTGGTGGATCTTCAGTAATAGTGAAGATATCTAATCTTAAGTGCGTATTTAAGTCTTCCACTTAAGTAACTAGTCTTGAGCTCTACTTAGTAGTTGCCCTGCTGTTCTAGGAAAGCTGATCACCACGCGTGGAGCGCAGTAAGAACAAATGGCTGATCTTGGTTTGCAGGTGGAAGTAGTGTGGAAAGCCGTGGTGTGGTTACTCTTGTGTCAAGTTGCTTACTTTGGTTAGAGAACTCTGCTGGGATGCTTTGCATGAGCCTTTTTAGACTGCAGTCTTCATGATGATGCTTGTTCTGTCAGGGAGTTTTTCTTCCTTCCTCTGTCGCTGAAGTTAAATGAAATACATGCAGTATATACGGTGAAATTGTCTGATAACTTTTGGGTACGTGCTTCAGCATTTTCCTTGGAAACAGCTCTACTAAGTTTATACTGAAATGTAATAGTACAGAGCCTTTTTGCCCAGGTGCCCATTGTAACGGTCTTAGTGCAATCTCTGTTCATTGCTGGCTAGAGCCCATCAGTTCTTTTGGGAAGCTACGTGTGTTTCAGCCTTAATTGTTTTATTTGAAAAAGCACAGTAGAAATGTGTCCTGCTTGACTCCACTACTGATGAGAATCCGCTGTCCTGAAAAAGGTCAGATGAGAGAGCTTTGGTCTTAAAAAAAAAAAAGAAACCCAAACAAAAGTAGGTGCAATGCTGTGTAGCTTGCCTGCAAAACCTCAGATAAGCAAGAAGAGGCAGATGGAGGAGGCATATGCAGAGTAAAATTAGACTTGTCGGCGTTCTTAGCGCTGTGAAATCTTTTGAAGACCTCTTCTGCCCATCCCTGAGGGTGCTGAGAACAGAGGGGATTGGCCAGCATGTGCTTACTTCGGAGCATAAATGAAAACAATGTTAAAGACAGAAACACAGGAGGAGGAAACAGACAACTGGGTATTTGTGTAGTAAGTTTAACCTTAAAAGGGAACTTGACTAATTATTCTCAATGTTAATGAAGATACTGAATATCTAGTACAACGCTTTTCAAGTTGCTAGTCACAAAAGGTTCAATGGACACCACTAAGTGTTAAAAAAGTAATATTGGTCAGCAAGAGTCTAGTTCCTCTAAGGCAGAGCCATTTAGCAATGAGACTTCAATTCTTACTCCACAGCCCTGGAAGAACCAAGATGCTGTAGATTCAGGAGGCAGGAATAAGATAAGCCTCAAGCTGACCTTACATTCAGTTATCAAAATGATCTACTATATACAGAAGTGGAAAAAGTGCTGCACTTCATAAAAGCCCTGATGCAGAAGCCATTTAAGTCATTTGGCATTCTTCCAGTTACTTTAACACACTTTGGAGTGGACACAGCGACTTATTACCAGCTCTGAACTGGATCCTCAAGAATTGATTTGAAATCTCATTTAATAGAGTTTATGAAATTAGTATTAAAAGGCATCATCCCCTCTGATGTAACGCTTCCAAGAAAGATTAGTCCCATGAGAGAAGATAACAACCAATCAAGACATTTATGAAGTATTTATATGACTATTCATATGTACCCATCACATACAGAACAAAGGGCAACTATTTTGCAGCACACATTTCTCGGGTAAAAAAAAAAAACCCAAACCACCCAGAAAAGGCTGGCATATAGTAATACCAGAAGGAATACTGACTTCTTG
>NW_020799091.1:124056739-124106036 GCF_003259725.1 Athene cunicularia
GGGGGGGGGGGGGGAAGAGGTGAAGTATTTGTGGAAGTTTTGCTGCATAAAAAAATTAGAGTTGAGCATATGAAGCATTATTGGTGTGAAACAGGGATCATTTGGAGCATTGATACCGATTCAGCTTCAGAAAAATGAGTGCTACAACTTAATTTTTACTCAGTGATATTTCCCTTTGAGTACAAGAAGTCAGTATTCCTTCTGGTATTACTATATGCCAGCCTTTTCTGGGTGGTTTGGGTTTTTTTTTTTTACCCGAGAAATGTGTGCTGCAAAATAGTTGCCCTTTGTTCTGTATGTGATGGGTACATATGAATAGTCATATAAATACTTCATAAATGTCTTGATTGGTTGTTATCTTCTCTCATGGGACTAATCTTTCTTGGAAGCGTTACATCAGAGGGGATGATGCCTTTTAATACTAATTTCATAAACTCTATTAAATGAGATTTCAAATCAATTCTTGAGGATCCAGTTCAGAGCTGGTAATAAGTCGCTGTGTCCACTCCAAAGTGTGTTAAAGTAACTGGAAGAATGCCAAATGACTTAAATGGCTTCTGCATCAGGGCTTTTATGAAGTGCAGCACTTTTTCCACTTCTGTATATAGTAGATCATTTTGATAACTGAATGTAAGGTCAGCTTGAGGCTTATCTTATTCCTGCCTCCTGAATCTACAGCATCTTGGTTCTTCCAGGGCTGTGGAGTAAGAATTGAAGTCTCATTGCTAAATGGCTCTGCCTTAGAGGAACTAGACTCTTGCTGACCAATATTACTTTTTTAACACTTAGTGGTGTCCATTGAACCTTTTGTGACTAGCAACTTGAAAAGCGTTGTACTAGATATTCAGTATCTTCATTAACATTGAGAATAATTAGTCAAGTTCCCTTTTAAGGTTAAACTTACTACACAAATACCCAGTTGTCTGTTTCCTCCTCCTGTGTTTTGGGGTTCTTTTGAAAAAGCAAAGTATTGATATACTAGAGTTGTACTTATTCAAACTTAATGAAGTAGCATTTAAATTCAAAATCTGACTTTCTCACATTGGATGCAAGATGTGTTGTTTTGGATCATCTCTTCTTATCAGGAAGAAGCTTGATGCTAGAAGACTCAGATTTTTATTTTTAAGAGGTACATTGTTTGGCCTTTGAGGACTTTAATAGTTGAAAGTTCTCCCTGTGATTGTGCTGTTTATTATTTGCTCATGCTATGGAAGAATTTTTTTTCCAAGCCCTTCTTACAGTAGTTACTCCCTTTCACTTCCCATTTCTCATAACCTTTTCCTGACTGTGACCATCAGTTGTGGTAATGAGTAGCTCCTGCTGCATTTCCTAAGGGATGGTCTAGAGTTTCTTCACTTAGATTTAAAGAGAAGTAAAAATGTGGTAATGCTGAGATCTATTTTCAGCTGCAGTTAAGGCAGCTTTGTATTCTGTCATTAGAAACCGGTGCTTAAATTAGGGCTGTTGGTCTGCTCTTTTTTTTTTTTTTTTTTTTTTTTTCCCTTTCATTCAAACAGTGGTAGAATGATATAAATACAGCTCTGTTAATGTAACGTGGTGCTGCACTTTCTTGGTGAGGTATTCATCCATGCTGCTGTTCCCATTTGTTTAGCTTGTGTAAGTTCTGCTTATTCTGGTTGAACTCAGTAATTATAGCTGCTAACTCTAAATGTATAGCAAGGAGTTTAGAAGTTACGTAGTTTCTTAAAATGGGATAGATCTGGTCAAAATAAATAGATCCCCCTGATAGTCACATGTGTTGCCTAGAAAGTAAAGCAAGCAGGGAGTATGCTGTCACTGGCACCAGCTAACAATACAGACGGGGAATTGTGAGTTTTAACTTTACACACTACAGTTTTATATTAATTAAACACCCTCTGTGTGATGGTACAGGCACAGAAGGGGTTTAGGAACCAGGCTATGGAGAAATTGCTTGGACACATTGGGGTGTCGATTCTGTAGTTTGTCTGAATTGGGATCCTGTGCTTTCTAGCATGTCTAACTTGGGTTTTTCCTCCTTTCCCAAAGCTGTGCTCTAGCAGTTTTATTTTTCCCTATTTGGCCTGCAACAGCTCTGTTCATATTTGGGATTTAATTGGATTACAGTGCATTAGCCTTTGGTTAGTTGGGCAGGAAGGAGACCTGAGAGCCAGAATTTAGGTTGTAGCCAAGATGTATAGGGCAGCCAGAGGCTTTTCGGATATAAGTCAGACTAACCTTTTCTCTGTTTCCTTGGCATGTACTCGATTGAGTTTCCAAGCTGAATTGTTTGATGTAGGGAGCCAGGCAGCTTGGGAGAACATGACATCTTGAAAAACCTGAAAAATGCAGGTATTACCATCATGAATCATATACTTGGGTATGGAGGGAGGTGACAGGAGTGAAACTACTGCACATTATCTTTCTCATAGCCTTATGTCCAAATTTAGATTTGATTTTTTTGAATTTAAGGATTATTGCTACAGAATCTTAGTCTGCAATACAAAGAGCCCTGATTGTATTATAGAAAATAAAACTCTGCCTTTGTGGGAGAACCGAAGAGATTAATTCCCGTTCTTATATTCTCCTTGGAGCAATGATTTGCAGTTGAAATCCAGTCTGAATATAACATTTCTTTAGCATACTCTAGTTGTCATCAAATCAGTGGTTAATGGTGATTTAGTTAAGAGATCTGATAATCAGGGAGTTCATAAATCTTAAAAGAAACATAAGCTACAGGTTAAAAACAACATTGGATTGTAATGTGGTGGTCTTAAAGGCAGAAAAGGAAACCGTCTACGTAGAAGTGGGTAGTAACTTCATAAAATCTTAACTGTAAATGTGACGTAGATTCATGGGCCCACAGCATGATTCTTTGAAGAACTACTCTTCCGTTTCAGGTATGGCAACATACTCCAGTTTCCTACTGAGGGTGATGCAGTCAAAATCAAATTCCCCCTGCATTTGAGATACTTAGGGAAGGACTGAAAAGTGATAGTTGAGTCAACTATTGCAAGATCTTGGTGACAAGCAAAATTCAGGTTTTCCTTTTCAAAGCAAACAAACAAAACCCAACCAGCCAACAAAAACAAACCATGAAATGGGATTCACAGTGGCTAGACCTTGTTGACAATGTGAGGAATGAGATGAGTAGCTGTTAAGACTGACCTTCAGGAAATGCCATTATGTTGAGGAAGAACCCCAAAAGCCAGTGGAGAGATATTGCTTCCTTCTGTGTTGGTTAAACAGGATGTGGGTGAATCCAGGCTCAATTTTTTTCATTAGAATTGTAGCAGAGACTTGTAGCAGAGGCTGGAAGCAGTATCTACTGGACTCACCTGCTTAAATGCTTAAGACACACCCAGGCCTTTCCCTACTCAAAGGAAAGCTACTAAACACCCGGCCTAAATATATGCTCTTTCTCTCAGGTTTCATTACCAGAAGTTTTTTTGAGGGAATAATTTATTTCAGAGGTTCAAGAGGGAGTCTTGACTTACAAGATACTGAAAACTTGCTTTAAGATAGCCGTAGAATTAACTATGAGCTTGGAAGGAAAACCAAATGTTATTTAAAGCTATTTAGAAAACGAAACAAAAACCCGGAACTTGCCTCACTGGCTTCTGGTGGGGGGAAAAAAAAAACAAGTTGTCTTTGGGTAGCATGGCCTGCAGAGAATTGTTGGTTCTACTTAAAGCTGTCATTTGAATCACAGCTTTTAACTGAGATTTAGGTGAAGGCTTCTTCCTAGTTCATTTAAGTAATAGATTTTTTTAAAATCTTGCTTTGCATTTGTGCTTTTTTTTAGAAGTTGATAGTGGTTGGAAACGATTAAGACACACTGATTTGTGTATAAATTTAACTCTTTTGCTAGTTCTAGAACCTTCTCTCACTACCCAGAAGGACGGGCATTTGAAGAATTGTAAAATTTATTTATTCTTATTGTAACAATGAGACTTGTATTAAAATGGTGATTGACACTTTATATTCTTTCTTACTTGTGACTTGTCAAGCTTTTTTCCACCTGAAGATTGGGAAGAATTGATATAAAAATGCAGATTTTTTTTTTAATTAGGTAAAAACTGTTGAACATATCCATTTAAAATTGAGGTGCTGAGTAGAGGAACTATCATATGTAGTTTCTTTTGCTGCCCTGTGCCCGTTCCTGAAAAATGTGACATCTCTATTTTTCCTTCTCAGTTCTGTCATCCTCTTCTCCCAAAAAGTACTGCCTGCTTATCACAGGATATATAATTAAATAATATAGCAAATATAGCCCTTGTGACATGTGATTATTACATCAAATTGAACTTGAAACTTATTTTTAAGTTAAAGCTAACATTTCCTACAGTGTTTGTATTCATCCAGATTTTAAACTATTTCTCGCCCAACCTGCTGAATATCCTTTTGATTGTCTTTGTCCTCAAATCTCCTCTGAAGGGAGGCTTAGAGACTCTTTTGATATGAGTAGCAAAAGCAGGTATGTCTGTTCATCTTGATTAATTTTTGACGCTATTCTTGCAGTGAATACATTTGTTCAAGGATCCCACCTAAGCAGCACAAGACAGAACGTTTCCTTGTGCAGTAGGGAAGAAGCGAGCTGTGCAGGAGCCCGGTGAGACTTGCCGGCCATGCTGGGACTCAGGATGCCCCTGGCAGGTCACCTGCTGTCCTGATGCTGAGCCCGCACCCTGTGCCCTCGCTGTGGGAGGTGCCAGACGCACTGGAGGAATTCATTGTGTGGGCACATCTGCGCGGCGCTGTTAACTGTTCCGTGGTAGGGCTGGTGTCGTCAGGGCTAAACATATGTCACTGATCTAGGAAGTTTGAATGATGTTTCTCATAGAAAAACTGGCTGCTCATGGCCTGGGTGAGCATACAGTCTGCTGGGTCAAGCACTGGCTGGATGAATGGTCCCAGGGGGTGGTGGTCAGTGGAGCTAAATCTAGCTGGCAGCTGGTCACAAGTGGTGACCTCAGGGCTCGGTATTGGGACCATTTCTGTTCAACATCTTTACAGATGATTTTGATAAGGACCTAGAATGTATCATCAGTGAGTTGCAGATGACACCAAGGGAAGCGGGAGTGTTAGTCTGCATGAGGACAGGGAGGCTCTACAGCGACCTGGATAGATTGGATCGGTGGCCTCTGTTAACGGGATGAGCTTCAACAAGGCCAAGTGCCAGGTCCTGCACTTGGGCCACAACAACCCCCTGCATGGCTACAGGCTTGGGGAGGAGTGGCTGGAGCTGTCTGGGGGAGAAGGATCTGGGGGTTCTCATTGACAAGCAGCTGAACAGGAGCCAGCAGTGTGCCTGGGTGGCCAAGAAAGCCAACGGCATCCTGGCTTGTATCAGCAGTAGTGTGACCAGCAGAAGTAGGGAGGTGACAGTCCCCCTGTGCTCTGCACTGGGGAGGCCACACCTGGAGTGTTGTGTCCAGTTTTGGGCACCTCAATATGAGAGAGATCTCGAGGGGCTGGAGCAAGTGCAGAAGAGGGCAACAAAGCTGGTGAAGGGCCTGGAGAATAAATCCTGTGAGGAGCCATTGAAGGACCTGGGACTGTCCAGTGTGAGGAGGAGAAGGCTGAGGGCAGACCTCATCACTCTCTACAGCTCCCTGAAAGGACACTGTAGAGAGGCTGGTGCTGGTCTCTTCTCACAGGGGATTAGTGACAGAACAAGAGGGAACGGCTTTAAACTGCAACAGAGGAGGTTCAGACTGGACATTAAGAAAAACATCTTTCACAGAAAGAGTGGTCAGAAAGTGGAACAGGCTGCCCAGGGAGGGGGTGGAGTCCCCATCCCTGGGTGTGTTTAAGAGTCGTTTGGATGAGATGCTGGGGGATGTGGTGTAGGGGAGAACTTTGTAGAGTAGGGCTGATGGTTGGACTCGATGATCCCAAGGGGCTTTTCCAACCCGAATGATTCTGTGAAGGCTAAGAAACATCACTGATCTTTTTTTTTTTTTTTTCCTTTTTCCTGTCTCTCCTTACAGTTGGTCCATTAACCATCACCTTCAGGGTGCTCCCTAGTGAAAGAATGATCATCAAAAAAAATCCTTTTGTTCAGGCCGGTGGCCGCTACAGGCCACCTCACTGCTTGGCCCGCTACAAATCAGCCATCCTTGTAGCCTACAGGAACCAGGAGAAGTACCTTCACCATCTTCTCTACTATATTCACCCTTTCTTGCAGCGCCAGCAGCTCAGTTACAGTATCTACTTGATTCAGCAGGTAAATTGAAATCAGATGCGCCTGGTGGTGTAGCTGAGCTTTCCCAGTTAAGGTTTAGGTTCTGAACAAGAAATGTGAATCTTTGAATGTGGAAATACCATTTGATGTGTGGGTCAAGAGTAGGTCAGTTATATGCTGGCCCGTCTCCATGGCTGCTAATGATTGAAATACCATACCAGTTGTGGAGATTGTCAGTCTTTTATTGATTGGTTATGGCTTTTTTTTTTTTTCCCCCCTTTAGAGGCACAAAGTTGTCATTAAGTGGTAACTTGTATTTTCAGCTGTTCAGGAGTTGAAGGTGGTTGGCTTGTAGCTTGTCAGAGTGGCTACTGAGCACAACTGTTGAGACTAAATGCAAAAGTGAAGTTGGGTAGTTTTAGTCTGTATCAAATAAAAACATCTGGCTCAGCCCTGCTGTGGGGCAGCCTGTGCAGGTCAAACAGCCATTTTTAACTGACATGGTGTGGCAAAAAATCAGTGGTGAGTGAGCAGGTTTTGGATTCATTAATTAAAAATGATTGTTAGCTGGGGGGAGAAGCAGATTTTTTTTATTTGACCAAGAGCTTTTGTCTCATTTTTAAGCCTTAATAAGCAGTAGTCCGGGCAGAAGTGTTGATGTGCAGCTGTATACCTGAGGATTGACTCACTGGTCTCTTAAAAGTCAGCTGCCTTCAGGTGCCCACAGTATACACCCCTGACACACCAAAGCTTACAGTTGCTGAGAGTATTGTGAAGAGAATGGGTGAAATTTTCAGTCTGGAGCATGAAATTTGCAGCCAGTCCTGATTCATTGCAATGTCATTCAACTGAATAAGGCTTTTTTACTAACATAAGGTTTAACTGAGTTGTCCTCCTTGTTGTTCTGGTGAAGAAACGTTTGGTTTTCTTTTCCAGGTGGGGAACGGTACATTTAACCGAGCAAAGCTGCTTAATGTTGGTGTCCGGGAAGCCCTGAAGGATGAAGACTGGGACTGCCTTCTCCTGCACGATGTGGACCTAGTACCTGAGAATGATTATAATCTCTATGTTTGCGATGAATACTATCCCAAGCACATGGCTAGTGCCATGGATAAGTTTCAGTACATGTAAGTGCCTCTATTTGCTCTGAATATATGTATTCTAGCTGGCTCCGTTTCTGCACAGAAAATAGAAATGGGGACAGTAAAAGATACAACCTTTACAAGGTTTTACTGTTTGTTAGTTTTGCAGTAGTGACTTCCCCAGGAAAGGGTATTCTTGACCTATTGCCCTGGTTTCAGCTGGGATAGAGTTAATTTTCTTCCTAGTAGCTGGTACAGTGCTGTGCTTTGGATTCCGTGTGAGAATAACGTTGATAACACACTCATATTTGAGTTGTTGCCATAAGTCAAGGATTTTTCAGTTTCCTGTGCTCTGCCAACGAGCAGGTGCACACGAAGCTGGGAGGGAGCATGGCCAGGACAGCTGACCCGAACTAGCCAAAGTTCCATACCACAGAACATCATACTCAGGATATAAACTAGGGGGAGCTGGCCAGGAGGGGCGGGTCGCTGCTCAGGCATCGGTCAGCAAGTGGTGAGCAACTGCACTGTGCAACATTTTTCCTTTCCTGGGTTTTATTTCTCTCTTTGTTATATTCCTTTTCATTACAATTATAATGTTTAATAATTAAAATATAAAATATCACTTATATCAACCTGTGAGTTTTACTTTTTTTTCCAATTCTCCTCCCCATCCCACTGGCAGGGAGGAGGAGCGAGCAGCTGCGGGGAGCTTAGTTGCTGGCTGGGGTTAAACCACGACACCTACATGTGCAATCCTGAACAGTTCCCTATTCTGCTGTTAGTTCAGCTTGGCACATGACTGGCAGATTTCTGTTTGCCTTTCCTTCCAGAAAGAAAGTATAGAGTTGGGAATTACTGGATCACGTGGAAGAAGTGTGATAGGATGCAAATATTTTGAACTGACTCAAGGATGTGAAGTTCAAAACTGGTTTCACTTTGGTCTGCTGGAGTGAAGGGCAGGGAAACGATGCAGGGGATGGAACATGATAGGAGTTACACTGGTTTTGCTATTTTGGGTTTTGGCATTGTAATGAAAGTGTCTATAAGGTATGCAATTAATATATGTGTGACTTGGATCACATTGTTAGCTTGTGGAGGACTGGTATTAGCCTCTAATATTGATGCTTTTGTGTTTTGTTTTTTTTTTTCTTTTAGTCTGCCTTATAAGTCCTTTTTTGGGGGTGTATCTGCTCTGACTCCAGAACATTACATGAAGATGAATGGGTTTCCAAACACGTACTGGGGCAGTGGTGGTGAAAATGATGACATTGCTACAAGGTACCAATGCACAAGACAGGCTTAAAATAGAACCAGGCTGGCTAGTGAAACATGTAGCACTACGCTAAGGAAGGATCTAAGATGTCGTTCCCTAACAGGCTTGCAGTATCATTATAATCCAAAATGCTTTTGACATTGGGTGTGGTTAATGTCAAAAGATGCTCAGAATCTGTGAATCCAGTCACTGTGTGCTGGAAGGACAAAGCTTTCCTCAGACTTCAGAAGGCAGAATGTTACTTCACATCCCTGTGCCCTCAGTCGCTCTGGAGTTAGTCCAAGGGGTTATCACCAACAGTAGTTGACAAGTGACTCCATTGAGATTAGCAGCCCCGAGGGAAGGAAGGAATCTGCAAGCCTGACGAATAAGAAAGCCAAGGAGGTACTTAGTGAATCTCAGACAGTTGGGAATTTAAGTTATGCCACCTCATCACCAATACTCGGAATTAGGGAACACAAGACATTCTAACTTCTGTCTTCAGTGCTGGGTGATGGAGAAGCTCGTGCATAACTGTGAGTCAGTGACAGCAAGATCTGATGTTTTTTCTCTTGTACTTTAGTTGCCATGGCAGCACCATGCTACAGACCTGAATACAATGAGTTTAGTTCCAGGTACTCTGCCTAATGTAAATTCTTCAAGTACAAAATCATGGCGGTAGCTTCTTTATTCAGCTCTGTAGTTGCACTGTGCACCTTCATCATCCTGCACTGATGAATTCAATGTCCTGCTCATGGGCAGTTTATAAAACTAAAGTGACAATGAAGGCCTTGTGTCTGTTTTAGACTTTCACGGTGTGATAAGTTACACAGTTTCGGTGGAATGTTCTGTCTGAGAACTAGAGGAGATTTTACAAAGCAGTATTCTTCTGGGAATTGAAAATCAGATCGTCTAACACAGAATTCTTCCTTTTCCTTTCAGAGAAAGCTAACTAAAAGGGTGGAGGATTGTTTAGAGACTGAGCATTTACTAAAGGAATGGAATGCCAGGAAAATAGACCTTTACATCAAACACTACAATGCTGGGTCTATTCATCTGTTCTTAGTACAGCTTAGGCAACTAATGTGGTTTTCAGTACCAGTGGCAGAGTCATGCCAAGGAGTGCACTTCTTTTAACAGAAATCTCTTAAGGCAAGGAGGTTATGTAGATCCCAAAATAGCCCTTTCTTGAAGGAAGTAAATCATATGTTGTTTCTCTGAAAAATTATGCTAACAATTAGCAATGTTCTGGCCCATAGGTCCATGGAGACTGTGGACAGTGCCTGTAATTTATTCACGCACTGAAGTCTCAGCCTGCAGAAGTTAGGAATGAGCTGGCTGGTTTTCAGTGGCTAGCTTGATGCGTCTACTGGGATTTGGATTTTAGAAAGTGCTCAAGCACTTCTTCCATGTAGCAACAAAATTAATTGGTATTTGAAATTGGATGTCAAAATGTTAAAACAGGGTAAAGATTTTTTTGTTGGGATATTGCTTATTAAAGCAGAGTTAATGAAAAAGCATTCTGGCTGCTGCTTATAGTTGGCAGACTCAAGTAGTCTATATTATTAGTCCTAACAAACACCAGGATCTACCTTTTATTAGAAGAAAACCCTACGCTAATTGGAACCACTTAAAATGTTAACATTACCAACTACAGGAAAGTCTGTTGGGTGGTTCTTAGCAGTAAATGAATGTATTAAACTAAAACCATAATATGAAACAACCTTTCAGTATAAAAACTGTACCAGTAAAGCTAGTTATAGTGTTGTTTTTTCTTGTCTTTTTGATTAAATGTGCAATAATCAGAAAAAAGAAACCTTGTCTTCAACTCTGAAATCATAAGTGTGTCATACTGTCAACGAAGTGTTATAATCATTTGATGGCTCTAGACTAACAAGTATTTTCAGTTCTGTAGCCTCTTTCAGCTTTATAACATGCCTGTGTCAGCTTGCTGCCGTACCCGATCTCAACGGAAGGCAATCAGATGTTGCAAACATGCCAGTTAGATAACCTCAACCGAGCAAACGTTCACTCTTATGTTCACAGGAATTTTCTCTGTGTAAGAGCTGCCCTGTGATAACAAGAGGTTTGCTAGCCCTAGCACTATTACAGGCGCTCTTTATTGCTAAACTAACATAGCTGCCATCAGCAACATGTTGCCTGAAAGTCACCCAAAAAGCTGGTTTTAAGCGCTCTGTTCTGGAATTCTGAGCCTGTTTATTTTTTATCTAACTGTCCTGCAGTGAGCAGCTCACATTTGTTTGTCTGGTGCCCATGTTTATCACTAACCTGTTATGAAGCCAGTCCTCTAATCAGGCCCTGGGAACGAATGGCATTTCTCAAAGAACAGGGAGGCTTAATCTGGATCTGAAACTCTAGACTGGCTTCCTGTCAGAAACTGTGTTTAATTTGTTTTGGGTTTTTTTTAAGTTTAGGTGATGGACCTCTAGGGGGTAAAAGCTCTGTTCTTACAAGGAAGTGAAAATAATGTCTGTCAGATTCACAGGAATGGCTCTGGAATGTTCTGTATGCTGTTGTTCATTCCCTGCTTGCTATAATCCTCTTTGACAGGGTACAAAGCGTGCTGCAGCTGGGAGCTTTTGAGCCCAAGCCTGGTTAGAACCTACTAGAGAAGATAATGTGCCACTGTTATCTTCTCTAGTAGCTGCTCCCTTCAGCTTCTGCATTTTGCTTTGATTGCATTAAGCGTTGAAAATCATCTCCAACTTTGAACTTCCCTATAACTAATCTTATAAATGTCATCTTTATGCCTAAGCAGATATTTTCTTTGTTGTTTTAAAGGATTCAGTTAGCAGGAATGAAAATAGTCCGGACATCACCTCACCTTGGACGCTACAAAGTGATGGACTACAGTGGAGAGGAGACCCAAGAGCCTTGGAGGAGGTAACTGTGGGGCCAGGCAGGGGGGCAGTGAGGAGGCTACTCAGCCTTGGGGCAGGTTGACTGTTACCATCACCTTCCTCAGAACAGGCAGAAAGTATACCTGATGCTGCTGCCTGCTTTTCTGCTTTAATGTGGCTATTTAAAGAAGGCTCCCAGTCAGTTTCAACTGAATCATTCTGCTCCTCTCTGCATTTGAAGGGTTTCTTCTCATTTCCTACTGTTAGGGACATGTGCCAGCTAGGAAGCTAACACGTTTCAGATTTGAGCATCAAATTATTCAGGGGATAAAAAAAAAAACAACACTGCCTGCCTTGTAAATAGGGAGAGTTCAGTTTGAAGAGGCAGTTTGTAACAGCTTCCCTATAATAGAAGCTTGCTCTTCAATCCGTGTGGATTTACAGCATGCCACTGAAATATTGAAAAGCAGTATTCCAGTTTGAAAACCTGAGGAAGGTGCTATGAGAGACCTTAGCAAAGAGGCAGTTTTACATAAAAGAGCTGGAGGAGGGTGTGAGGTTAGGTGTGGTGAAGGCCTCTCATACCAACAGTGCAGCCTTCCCTCTATCATCTCAAAACTCCTGTTTCCATAACTCTATCTTAAAAACTCCCTCCAGCAGCCTGTACAGCACCGCTGCAAACCTCTGTGGTGCACCCCCAGGTCGAAGCTGCTGCCAGTTTCTTGGGGTTTTTTTTAGTTGGGTTTTTTTTTTTACAGGCTGTAGTTGCTACCTGCCTGGCCTCCCTGTCTGATGAGGTTGCAGTCAAAACTGTCCTTCTTGATTAGAATACTCAGCACAAATTTATTGTAATCTGTTTAGGCTTATAAAATGCCACCTTTCTCTAGTCTAGTAATGTGAAGAATTTCCTTGGGGCTTTCCCACGAGCAGCTTTCTTGGGAAGACTGTTTCTTCTGCAGTTTCAGCTGCAAACATCACTTCTGTTCTTTTATCTAACCACAGGTATTCTTCCTTCTTCAGGCCCCCTTCCCGCCACAACACCAGGAAAACATGGAAAGATGATGGAATGAATTCATTAGAATTCAAGCTCCTTTCCAGGACAAAGCATCCCCTTTATACCAACATCACTGTGGACATTGGATATGTTCCTCCATTTTCTTAAGAGAATGAAGACAAAAGCAGAGTTTGGGCTGATGGCAGCACGCACACGGGCATTCAGCCTCTACCTCCTGTTGTGGGGTCTGCACCACCTGAGACGAAACCTTCTGTCTTCCATGCATTTCACTTCTGTTTAGGACTTAGAAGAAAAGGCTTCAGGAACAGCATATGATGGCTAAGAAATAATCTGTGTCTTACTGTAGAACTAACTACTGAGCCAGACCCAGCCCTCAGGCCTTGAGGATCAAGGTCTCCTTGTAAGCTGACTCAAATCTTCTGGAACCTTTGTTCCACAGCTGGATAGCTCTGGCCTGCTTTTGTACTAAAGTGTTAAATCAGGATACAAGCCATTCTGTCAGACAGGCCTCAAGTGCTGTATTTTGAGGAAGTGTTGAAGCCTGCTATAGTTCTGTAAATACCTTTTGTGAATTTGAGTACAATAAATTGAGTTACATGTTTGGGTTAAGATTTTCTAGAATATCTATTAAGCCTAATAAAGGAGAAAGTCGCCCTGAAACTAGAGAAAACCAGAGCTTAAGCCCTTGTTTTTTTTCTGGTGCAAACCATCAGTGCTTAAATGTTTCTAGTGTAGCTCTAAGTAGTTCAGGCTGAGACCTGCAGCTGTCACCTGACCTAACCTGCTCAGAGTAGGGAAATTAATTTCAGCTGTTGTTCAAACATTAATTAGCCCTCAAGGTTGATCCATCTTCAACAGAAAATACTTCTGAGGAGGTAAATACTAGTTTTTCTCCTTAGTATAGCTGTGACCCTGGCAGGAATGCATTTGTGCTTACCTAACTGAGGCTGACAGTGCCTGCCCAAGCCCTTGCCCCTTCTCTGTAAGGCAGGCAGTAGCACTGCCTACCAGGTCGTTGTTTTGTCAGCATGACATAGGGTATTTTTGCTTGTTACTTGTAGATATGAAAATCCCCTGTTCACTGAAGAGCTGCATCTATCCCACTAACACCTCAGAACTTAAAGTTTGTCTTCTCTACAGTTGGAATAATAAGTCAACCAGCCAGAGATTCATTCTTCAATATTACAGTAAGCAGAAGTTACTTTTTGTCATGTAATTCTTAACACATTGTGTCCTAAAAGACTCTCCCAAGCCTGGCTTTACATCTACCTGAAAGGGATCTGTGTCCAGCGAGTGGGTGTACAGACAGTTAGGTATAATGCAATAAGGAAAGTGCTCTAATCAAGATTTTAGCAGAAATCCTGTAACACAGTAGAACAGTTAGTTATCCACAGACTTTTACCAGTCTTCTAAAACAAGAATCAAAAATAATAATGAATACAAATGCACACTCTACTAACAGTGCAGCCTAAAGCATTAAAAAACTGCAGACAGGAATTTCTTTCCATCTGACTGAGTTGGCCACTGCATTTCCTCCCAGATCTCTCCAGAACACCACAGCCTGCAGCAGAACTGAGATGCTTTTGCCACAGGACATTTAAGCAGTCCCACAGCAGGGAGAGCTGAGCTCACACAGGACAAGAGAAGCCTTTTGAATTCAACAGAGTGTATTTATTGAGAGATTTTTCAACATCTCCTACCCCATTACCATTACTGCCTTTCCCTTACACATAAGCAGCCCTCAGATGGAAAAAATATAGCTTTTCTCAGCAAGTTTGTAGTTGAAGAATTCTTGTGCTTTTAATGAGAAAAGACTGTCCTGTTCCTTTTGAAGTCACAGCAGTGTTGGCAGTGCTAGGCAGCCTTCCCCCTACAACAAATAAGTTTAGGAACAGTTGCAAGAACAGATTTTTTCTCAGGGGACTTAGTTCAAGTCCTTCTACGGACCAGCTCAAACAAGGACACTTTTGCAAATGTCCCAACAGAAAGTGCACAGAACATGAGTCCTGTCCCTCGGATCAGTCCATCTCTCCAGTTCTCACAAAAGGAAGGTCTCAACCAATCAATCAGATGCTGTGAAGAAAAACTTTCACTCCTGAAGGCCTCTTTCACACAGAGCACCAGGAATCATCTGCTGGAACAGCCACCAGAACCAAGACCTGTTGCCATTTCCCATAACCTGTGGTGCTCACCCTTATGAGATCTTGGGCTGCATGCTGAAATCCACTGTGATGTTGACATACAAAGGGTTATGTTCCACTGAGAGCAGTTTATATGAACAAGAGTTCAGCCCATCTGTTTTCCATGTTCTAGATACCTGACGTAGCAGCTTCATCCTGAGGACAAAGAGGAGAAAATCTTCACTGACATGCAAAGGAGAGGAGGTTGGAGCTCTTTCCCACTACTGGGAAACTTGGAAGCAGAGCTGCTGCCAGTCTGTATCTACTGGGACCATGAAGTCATGTTTTTCCTGTCCTCAGCATGGACAATCAGACATGGGGAAGAGTGTCCTTTAGTTTAATTTCTGAAATCACGTGCTCAAATCAGATCCACATAATTATAGCTTTGTAAGTTTAAGGAACATCATCACCCTGTCAGATCTAGGCAGACCTGTACACACTAGCTGCCAGCTGTGAATGGTGGTGTCACAGCAGTGTCCCCCAGAGCCTTTGGGTACCGCAAAGACCTTAGCCCCCAGGTGTCCGTCTCTCAGCTGCATACCAAGACAATATAAGCTGGAACACTGTTCTTGACTCACCTCTCTCCATTCTCCTCATTACCATGGTCTCGTTTGTGGAAGATCATGGTGTACCTGGCTACATCAGCAGATGGCCTCACCACTCTCATTTTCTGCATCTCAACCCTGGAAGAAACAATAGTGCCATGAGCAAGACATCACCTACAGACAAGCTCTTAAGGAAAAAAAGCAACATTTGGAGACTTCCATCTCTTGTGGGTGCCATGGAAGCAAGCAGAGAACTATAGGAAACTCATCTGCATCCCTTCCAAAACCCAGTTTGCCAAAGAAATGGGGCTCAGAGTTGCATTTCTGGAGAACTGATCCAATAGAGTGACAGATACCCCCTTCTTTTGAACAGAAGCAGGTAGCTACTACAGTACAGGTCATGGAGAGCTTTAAACACACATTATATGACAGAGTATGTTTAAATTGGTATTGTCTGGTATAGTTTCTACTGCCCTGGATTAACCTGGGAGGGCTGTAGCAACAACTTAGCTCCTGCAATAAGCCCCTATACTTGATAGTTCTTCAATTAAGAAAAAAACCCACTTGTTTTCTTTTTTAATAGTTGGTAGACAGCTGAAAAGTTCTTATTTGTTCATATGGAAGAAAGTGTTTCTGGCACTGTTCTCAAGGAAATGTAAGCGCCATGCATGGACTTAAGTGTCTGGCATCAGGCACTTGGAGTTTTTGGTCTTATTAAATGTATCTGTGGAACACAACAATTTTGCTGTCAGCAGAAAGGATTAACTTCATGACACTGGAATTAAGGAAAAGCCCAAGTCTTTGCTAGTCACATCAGCAGCTGAAAGTGCAGTAGAAAACCAAGACTTGAAGAAACTGAGCCCCTTATAGGTTTCCAGTGACTGTTTGTAGCAGTCACAGTAATTGTTGTAAATTATCAAACAAATACAACAAACTATCTGAAAAAAAATCTTGCGATGCACCCCTGATGGGCCCATCACATTGACCACAGAGACAGAACAGTAGCACCTAAGAGGACTCCGGCCTGAGATGTTGAAGATAGAGAGGGGGCTGCTGCCATCTGCTGTCTCCGCTGAGGAAGGCCACCAGTATCTCCCTACAACCACCCACTGCACCAGCTCAGCCGGAGATCCACCCAGGAGGAAAGGCACAAGCCGAGCCCAGTTGTGGTGTGCGCTCTGGGTCATACGGTTTGGTTTCTACCTCAACAACTGCAAAGTTACAAGGCACCACGCACAAGGAAGGATCGCTTTTCAAAGAATCACGGAATGATCTCGGTTGGAAAAGACCCTGAAGCTCCTCCAGTCCAACCATTAACCTCACACTGACTGTTCCCAACTCCACCAGATCCCTCAGCACTGGGTCAACTCGACTCTTCAACCCCTCCAGGGATGGGGACTCCCGCCCCTACCCTGGGCAGCCCATTCCAACGCCCAACAACCCCTTCTGCAAAGAAATACTTGATTCCAACCACTCCAAACATTGCAGAGACCCTCAGTAAATCCTGCTGATCTGCTGCATGGCTGGCGCTCTGCTGCTCACAGCAACATTTGAAAGAACACCACTAATCACCTTTGTTCACTTAACTGACACTTCTCAGGAAGCTGGGGAATAAGATGGTACCAAACCATCCCTTACTACTATAAAAACCAGCTCCCAAGAGGTCACGGAGGAGAAGCTGGTGTCTCCAGCTAGGGCTACAGAGGAAAAAAGTTGTGATTAAGAAGGGACAAAAATCCACATCTCCACTAGACTTTTTAGATTTCTTGAGATACAGCTGACTGATCTGCTGAACTGACAGACAACAACTTTCATTTGGAAGTTCTTAACTTTAACACACTTGATTGCAGCCAGTATAACTGTTTAACATCACCATGGATATGAATTTTATGTCCCCAAACTGTTCACATTTACACAACTGAAAGGGACAAACACTTAAAAAGATGGAGTAATACCTAAGTTACAAACTCACAGGCTCTGCCAGCAGAGCTTGCAGGATCATGATTTTTTTTCTGTTTGTTCTCCCCCCAGGCCTTCCTTCACTAAAGCAATACAGGATTAGAGATTTCTTCCTTGGCAAAGGGCCTAAGAAGATCAATATAAAAGTTTTGTTGACTTCTTTGTCCCACTAAATCTCTCAAACTAACAAGTTTCTTTTACTTTGACAGACACATCTGCAGAACTAGTTTTAACAAGAGCAAAGGGCATATGCATATAACATGCAGTCTTTCTAAAATTTAAGTTACTATCTTAACTATAGTCAACACCACCCATGTGCAAACTGAGCCCTCCTTGGAGTAAATCATGATAGTCAATGAATGCAAAAAACCCAGTCCCACCAAAACCAAAACACTCCCACATTCTTGTGAAGTATTGGAACTCAATACATTTTTGTCTCTGGCAAATCACACTCCAGTCTCCTTATTTCTGTTACAACCAGTTTCCAAGGGAGAATACAAATACTGTGTGGCTGAGACAAAAACAAAACAAACCAACCAAACATAACAAAACCCACAGCCAGGCAGGAATGCTGTCAGGAGGACCCGGTCTCTGGCATGTGTAACCTTTGCAAAGAGGAAACTCTTCACAGAGCTGCATCTTGCACTCCAAATCCCCACTGCAATACTGTTTTGAATTGAAGGCTCCTGTACAGATCCACCTTTAGAGGCTAGGTGTGAAGTACCCCAAAATTTTTTTTGACATTTTTTATTTTTAAAACCAATTCCTCCACCTTTCACATCCATTTCCCTCTAGCCTTTCTTTTAAAAAAAGAAAAATGTTTTTACCTGATTCGAAGGTCATCATCTTCTCCACCCCAACCCCAGTAGTTGTTAGAGAATCCATTCACCTTGGAAAACTGATCTCTTGTTAGAGCAGTTACACCTCCAAAATACCCCCGGTACCGTAACCTAGAAGTACACAAGAGAGAATGAAGAATTCAGGAAGTCAGATTCTACTAACAATGAAAATATGACTCTGAAACTCTTGATCTAGACTTGTCTTTCATGGAGTTAAAGGTGCACAAATCCATGAGGCTAGTCTTGTACTCTTTTCATAAAAATATGTTGATTTGCTTTAGGCCAGAAAAAGTTCGCTCTCCAGCTGAGAGAACAGAACAGTCTTCAATAATTCCTCTCTTTCAACAATTGCCCTTGTCAGCCAAGGCAGCACTTCACCTCAAGGACTCTGATGAGTAGAAAAGGCACAAACCTTACACACTAATACAGCTTTGCAATCCTGATAGCAATCCTTTGACTACCTTAGCTTAGAGCTGAATCTGAAAAACTTGAGACTGAAATCAGCTCACAGCAAGGGGGCATGTGCTATGGGATATTGCAGGACCAATTCCAAGGCACAGTGCAAGTTACTTCAGAACCTAATGTGATGGAGCTCAGCTCTGAAGGAGATTAATTTCTAACTTCTACCTTCCTTGTCCTGAAAACTGGATCTACTTTAAAAAAAATATTTACATACCATGCTTATTTATCATCTTACAGCATTTTGCTAATTGCTTTTTATGCTACCTGCCTCTTTCCTGGCCCTTAAGGTCAGCATTCGAACACAGCCCCTGCCAACTTCAGAAGTGATGCGCACGTGGCTGCAGATTGCATTTGGATTTCTAGATGGACATGAATCCAAGCAGATTAACAAATTGCCAGGGCTAGAACATATCCATTACGGCAGTTTACATGCCAGACAATCAAAGGTGCAATACTTATTACTATTTCTGGTTTACTAATTTATAAACACCAAAAAACCAACCCCAAACACCACACACAACCTCCCTTAAACTATTTTTCCTGGCTGATTTTTGCTCCTGTCATAGCGTAACAGGAGAACTGTGGAGGTTGAAGGGGCCTCTGGAGATCAAGTAGTCCAACCCATCTGCTCAGAGCAGGATCTGCCAGAGAAAGTTGCTGAGGAACATGTCCATTCAGGTTCTGAGCATCTCTATCTTTATGGAGACTCTACCACCTCTGTGGGCAGCCTGTTCCAGTATTTGACCTCCTTCACAGTAAAAAAAGCTTTTTTGTATGTTTAAATGGAATTTCCTCTATATCAGTTTGTGCCCACTGCCTCTTGCCTTCAACTGAGGAGGGTCTGGCTCTGCCTTCTTTACTCCCTTCCATCAGGTACATGTACACACAGACAAGCTCCTTCTCTGTCCAGGCAGACCAGTCCCAGCACTCTGAGCCTCTCGTCACATGCTGCAATCACTTAATCATCTTCATGGTTCTTCTCTACACTCACTCCAGTATGTCCACAGTTTTATTATGCTGGGGAAGCCAGAACTGGACACACCACTCCAGGGATTGTCCCAGTGGTGCTGAGCAGAAGGAAACAATCACCTCCCTCAACCTGCTGACGCCCTCCCTCCTAATGCAGCCCAGGATGCTACTGGCCTCTATCACGGAGCAATACTGCAGAGCGAGATCCTTTTCTGAAAAGCCGCTTTCCAGACAGTTGGCCTCCAGCACAGAGTGCACAGAGTTACTCCTCTCCCAGTGCAGGACTCTCCATTTCCCTTTGTTGAACTTCTGTAGGTTCCTGTTGGCCGCATTCTCCAACCTGACAAAAGTGCCTGCACCTTGATACCCGTGTTCAGTTTTGGGCCCCTCACCCCAAAAAGGCCATTGAATGACTCGAGCGTGTCCAGAGAAGGGCAACGGAGCTGGTGCAGGGTCTGGAGCACAGGTCTGATGGGGAGCAGCTGAGGGAACTGGGGGGGTTTAGTCTGGAGAAGAGGAGGCTGAGGGGAGACCTCATGGCCCTCTACAGCTCCCTGAAAGGAGGGTGCAGAGAGGGGGGATGAGTCTCTTGAGCCAAGGAACCAGTGATAGGCCAAGAGGGAATGGCCTCAAGCTGCACCATGGCAGGGTCAGGCTGGCTCTTAGGAAGTATTTCTTTGCAGAAGGGGTTGTTGGGCGTTGGAATGGGCTGCCCAGGGCAGGGGGGGAGTCCCCATCCCTGGAGGGGTTGAAGAGTCGGGTTGACCCAGTGCTGAGGGATCTGGTGGAGTTGGGAACTGTCAGTGTGAGGTTAATGGTTGGACTGGAGGAGCTTCAAGGTATTTTCTAACCTAGATGATTTTGTGATCAATCACATCCCTCCAACATTTCTATCTTCTGAAAACTTGCTGAGGGTGCAATCTGCCCTATCATCCAGGTTACTAGTAAAGATGTTAACTAGTCCCAGCCCTGGTATCAAACTCTGGAGTAAACCACTAGTTTACTCCAGCTGGACTTTGCTCCACTGACCAGAACCCTCTAAGCCCAGCAGTTCTGACAGTTTTCAGTCCATCTCACTGTCCACTTACTAGTCCGTACTTCCTTTGTCAATGGAGATGTCATGGAAGACAGTGCTGAAAGCCACCTTAAGTCAAAGATAAACATTAGCCACTACTCCTCCCTCATCCACCCAGCTAGTCAAATCAGAGAAGGCTATGAAGTTTGTCGGGCATGACTTGTGAACATACTTGCTTCATCACCTTCCAGGGATTAAAAGGTGAGGCTGACTGGCCTGTATTTCCTCACATCCTCCTTCTCACCTGTCCTGAAGACAGGAGTGATCTTTGTTTTCCTCCAGTCCTCAGGAACCTCTCCCACTCATCATGACCTTTCAAAGATAACAGAATGGCCTTACAGTGACAGCAGCCAGTTCCCTTATGGATACATCCCATCAGGTCACACAGTTTTATGGTGTGTGCCCAGTTTAAGCATTCCTTAACTTGATCCTCCTCTACCAAGAGTTAAGTCTTTGTAAGTCCAGACTTTTTCACTAGTATCAGATACCCAACATTCCTGAAGGAAAGTCTTGCCACAGGACACATTTTCCCTAGTCTTCCCAGCAGCTGATGTACCTGTGGAAGCCATTCACACTGCCCTTCCCGTTGATTGTGAGGCAACTCCAGAGAGGCTTTGTTTTTCCTAACCCCATCCCTGCACGCTTAGACATTATCTTGTGCGTCCTGGCAAGTCACCTGACTCTACTTCCACCTCTTTCATGTTTTCTGTTTGAGTTTTCTCAGGAGCTCCTTGCTCATCCATGCAGGCCTCCATCCACCATTGCCTGACTTCCTGCACAGGGGAACAGACTACTCTTGAGCACGAAGGAGGCAACCCCTGAAGATCTACCAGCTCTCCTGAACCCCTCCTCTCTCCAGGATCATCTCCCAAGTGATTCCTCCAAGCAGATCCCTGAACAGTAAGTCCAGCTTAGCTGATTCTGCTATTTGCCGTATTCCCTCCTTTTTTCTGACCTTCACATCCCTGACCAGTTCTTTATTGTTTGCAAGTATAAAGTTCAGCAGAACACCTCCCTTCATCAGCTCTGATCACTTGTGTCAGGAATTTATAATCGATTCACTGCCAAAATATCCTGGGTTACTTGTGCCCTGTTGTGTTGCCGTTCCAGCAGATACCAGGACCATTAATGTCTTCCATGAGGACCAGGGCCTGTATACATGAGGCTTCTTCCAGTTGTCTGAAAAAAGCTTCAACTGTCATGTGCTGGGTCTGTGATATACTTCCTAAAAGATGGTGTCATCTATATAGACATACAAAAAAGGATCATTCTAGGCAGATGCAGTTTCTCATGCTTTACCTGCAGTTTTTTTCTACCTCTGGAATTTCTAGTCTTCCTTGATCTCTCCACTTTATCTCCTCTCCTAGAGGAGATAAACCATAAGGCAGGGGAGGGCCTATTAAGTTTTAATTATGCATTACTACCTTGAGACTTCTGCTATGGATGGGTGCTCTAGAAAAATGCAGGGAACAGGTGGGACAGGCAGCAAGGAGGTCCCGTAAACAGTGACAGCAGTGAAGAGCCCTCCCCAGCCGTGCTTTCAGGCTGCACTGCCAGTTGCCAACAATCCCCATTCCAGCAGCCTGGTAGGATTTGGGAACTGACTGTCCACCCACACAGCCACATAAGCACCCCGCTGCTTGCTTAAGCATCCCGTAATTCTGCTACACCACTGAAGAGGCAGAGACCGAAGGAGCCCAAGATGTAACCAGGATGGTGCTGCCCACTCAGAATCACAGAATCATCTTGGTTGCAAAAGACCTTGGAGATCATCCAGTCCAACCATGAACCTCGCACTGACCGTTCTCAACTCCACCAGATCCCTCAGTGCTGGGTCAACCCCAGGCAGGGAAGACCCGGCAAGGCCCAGGCATATCTTGGTCCTAGGTGAGATTGTCTGCAAAAAATCCACCTCTAAGTTTTCAACCACCTCTTCCCTCCTTTGAGATTTTAAAAATTGGACTGAAGAAACCATACAGTGGAAACGGTCATTCGCAAAGGATGTTGTGCTGGTCTCAAGGCAATAGCTTCACTAAGATAAAAGTTTTCCCACCCTTACCTGCAAAGTTTTAATAGATAAATCTCTTTCCCAAAGTATCTAAAACTGAGTTTAGTTTATGTAACTAGACATAAGGTACTCGCTCTGCAAAGAAGCACAGCTGTTAAGGTTACCATGCACGCCATCACCATGGGAGATAACCTCCCTGGAAGGAAAACAAGACAACCAACCACCTCCAGGAAACCCACAAAACCCTCACATTCCTGCCCAAGGTATTTTGTGTTAAGAATATGTGACTTCAGTTTGCTCAGCCTCCTCACGTCCCGGTATGCTCACCCTGGCCCAAGCAAAACATGGAGGTCACCCAACTGGGCTTTCAACCTGTGGTCTCAGCTCAGTTTAGGTATCATTCCTGAGCTCAGGATCTGAATTCCTTCAGAGGTACCCAGGAATTCCCTTGGAAGTAGAGCATTATTATTCCCACTTCATGGATGTGTAAACAGAGGCAGTGACACAAAAAAGAAAGTATGAATCAAATTTAAGCTACTAGTATCCTTAGTGAATACTGGTGCAAGGTATTCATAACAAAAACATTTTGTTCATACTCTCTAAAGCCAAAGCTTAAAGCTGACCTTACTAACAGCTCCCTTCCACAAACAGGAGAAGCCTGAGGAAATTAAAAGTAAGATCCCTTAGTAAAAGCAAGCAAAAATCCATCTGCATGCTTAACTAAGCAAAACACTTGCAGTGACTAAGGCACAGGAGGTTAAATAAAGCACCTCAAGCTTTGTGCCATGTGATTAGCCTGGATTCTATACATACTCGTCAGTTAATCAAAGCAGTGTTTGTGTTGCTTTGGTGCACTGACCATCCAATAGCCCTCAGCATTCTCTCTGCAAGGCACAGTGCTCCAAAGCCCGTCACAAGCCTAGTTCATCTGTGCTTGTTGCAGTTTTCACTAAATGACTGCAAAGTGAATATTATTCTGTACCAGAATGTGCACATCCCACCTCTTTCTCATGTATTTAACAAAGGAAACCCAGAAGTGAAGCAGAGTTTTACTTCAAAGTACTTTGAGATCAGCTTTTGAAAAGCCCACTTTAATTAATATTTAGAGTGACATAAGAGGTGAATCTTGAAAGAAACAAGTTCAGTGAAAACACTGTAGTCACTAAATTCATCAAGTTCAGTCACCCTTTTTCTGAGGTGGGCTGCACCTGGCTTCTCACGTTAAATTATCTGTATCACACTGGCACTTAGGGGACCCATTTAAAAATCAGAATGATCCTGTATTAGACACTGTCCAGCCAAATAATTAAAGGACAACCCTATCTCTTGGCAAATTCTCACACTTACAGCAGATATTACCTCTTCAACAGCAAAAGGTAAGTGGCAAGTTTCATTATAGTAAGATCACACCCTCAAATCACAGAACCAGAAGTCTGCAAATGTGTTTCTAGCTCTGACAGAAGGTCTCTGCACAACCACTGGCACGTTGTTTTCTTCTCAGAACACCTTTTACCTCACCCCAGAAACCAGAACCATGACAACGATCATTTGTACAGACCACAGGACTGACTTCAGAGGTATGCATCCAGTTCTCTTTTGTCAGAAGACACTCCAGAGAGATGAAGCATTACCACCAGAAACCTGCTGGCAGGAGGAAGGGTAGATCCCAGCACACAGCTCCATCAGAAGAGGAACGTTATCAGTAACACGGCATTTCCCAGTTGGTATTCCTTCCATATTCCTGGTTTCCTACCTGTATCCAGTATTGTTCCTGCCAACTACAAGGTGCTTTGGTTGTCTGTCACACATGTAGATGTTAAAGTCATTTTCTGGCACCAGATCCACATCATGGAAAATGAAACAGTCCCAGTTCGCTTCTTTTAGGGCCTCTAAGTATCCTACATTCAGCAGTTTAGCACGGTTAAATTTGGTGCTGCCAGCCTGTGGAAGAGAATGGAAAAAGACCTCTGAAGAAGGTGTCAAGCCTTTTCTTTTGAACCAGAACCACTCCTGGGCATTTGTTTTGAGCTTTTAATTTGCAACCACATTCGTGCGTCACAGCCTTTACAGCAGTAGCTACACAAAGAGCTGCCCTAACATGGGATACTGCAGCAGACAGTTTCTTCAGTCTCTACTTGTCATGAACAAACACAACCAGGGCTGGGAGAGTCTACAGCTACAGTCTAGGTGCAAACCAGAAGCAAGCATGCAGCGTGATGCACTCTCACTACTATTGCTGCTCCTGTCCTGGAGTTCCCATCAGGCTATGTAACAAAAGAGGTATCAGTAAACAGTTTAGAAACTGGCACTTCATACTGCCGTGTCAGTAAGGCTTATGGAGTTTTTAAAAAGCTAAAACCACCACCACCAAAAAAATCAAAACCACTATTACTCTCACACTAATTAGTTTACAGATGTCAGAGCACCTGCCACAGATAATTTATGCTCATCCACTGAGTTTAGAGGACTGCAGTACTTAAAGAGTTCACTGTATTTCCTGAGGTCACACAGTAGGTGGCAGAGTGGGAAATGAAAAGTAGGTCTCTATTTTTAACTCCTATCTATGATCTAATTGTGCTGCTGCACAGGGACTCCCCCTAGCACACAGCTCCACTTGACTTTTACTAGTTTTCATTGTTTGCTTTTGCTGTAAGTTAGTGCATCTCTGCTTTCCAAAAATACCATTTTTCATCTTTGAGGTATACATACATACATATATATATATATATATATATACACACACACACACACACCTGGCAGTTTTGTCAGCTTAGCACTTCACCATTCACCAGAGCAACAGGTGTGTTTATCTTGCTATTTAATTTTTATGGGCAGTGCACACATGCCAGCCTGTAGAAGGCTTTCTGCTCCTTGAGGACAAGGTGGCAAGTTGCCTCAAGTTGCCACCTGGGAGTCAGAAGGCCAAGCCCTGTGCTCCCACAAACTGACAGGACAGTCATTTTCTAGAGCTGGGAACACGATGTACTTGAAATAATTAAAAAAGCAATTTTCAAGAGAAAGAGATCATTTGCTACAAGGTGACTGGACTGATAGAGGCTCCATAGAAGGTGAGAAAGAAGCTGGCCTTCCCAGACTGAGAGAAGGTTAGCTGTAGGGAAGAGCAGTTGTATAAAAAGCATGCTTTATTGTTCTAAAAAGTAATACTTTGCTCAGAAGCAGTGATTTGTTCACCATCACTAGCAGACATCTGCTCCTGCAAAATGATGATTTATGGGATTTATGGCTCCATACTTACAGTTAGGGAATACAACCTTATGCCCACTCTGAGAAATTACAAAAGGGATAATCAGTTGCTTCCATTCTCAGTCAGGGAAAGAATTTTCCAAGAAATATTCAGATACAATTCACCCAAAATCTATGATGCTAAATTTCTGAGTGGGTTTTTTTGGTGTTTGTTTTTGTTGTTGGGTTTTGTTTGGTTTTTTTAAAGCATCCTGTATATGAAAATATCTGTCAGATAATCTTCTCCCGCTGATGAAAACATAGATGATTCAGTGAACAGAACAATTCAGATGGCTAGTGAAGAACCTGTGGGGAACTTCACTCGTATTGGGTACCAAACCCAGCCCAGTTCAGCAGCAGCATCGTGTCTGCTGCAGTTCTGTCACCCCCATCAGTAGTCAGGCACCACAGCCCACTTCCTGCACAAAGGTTGCCAAGTGACAGCTAAAAGTGCTTTCCAGGAAGGGCAGTTTTCAACGGCAGACCACATGCTGAACAAACAGCAAAGTTTACTCTCATCTTTTATAGATGAGAGACTTGGTCCCCTTGTTTCTAAGGAAGAAGAACACTGACCACAATACAAAGTTACATGAGGAAAGTATTCACCCTTTACGTATTACAAACTCATTTTTTTCAGCACTTCTCTCATGCATCCACACATTTGTGCAGAGAAACACGATTTTCAGGATGTTACAAGTAGCCCATAAACAAGAGATCTGGCGTATGCCCTCCAATGGCTTACAGAGAAAAATATAGAAGGCCCATTTCTTAATCTTCCTCCAAAGTAAACTCTGTATTTTAAATAGTTAAACCCTGATTTTAGCTATATCTTTCCTCAAAAGATACTTAAAATAACTAATGACATCACAAATGGACACTGCAAATGGATGTGCCATAAAAGAGTTTTGTTAGACCCACTTTCCAGTCTTCGGGTATACCTATCTACATGGAAAGGCTAAGTGAAAGCTTCCAGTCTTCCAAGGAAAAACTCTGATAGAACAAGTCCAGGCTCGACATTTGTTTGATGTGAGCAGCACTTTCATATTGCTGTATTACTTTTTGCTACCATGACAACAGCTGTTCCCCACCTCACGTATCTAAATAAATAAAGCGCACATGCCCATTCTACCAATGATTTATTGCTAACCACTGCTTGCTAGCTGGATTGAGCCATTATATATATGGTTACGGTACATACTAATGCAGAAAAAAGCCTGTTTTTCCACTCTACAGGTCGCTTGGTGACTCTAAACAATGAAAGAACAGACCATTCCAACTGGAGTATATACCTTGCCATGACTTTTCTTGCTGTTCTGTTGTGCTATTGAGCAAAAGCATAAGCTTCAACCTAGAATGCACTGCCTCGTACTGGTTAATTAACTTTAGCCTCTTTAAAACAGAAGGGAAGAGAAACTATATTGATTTATCACCTTTTTCTCCCACTGTCGAAAAATCTGTTTAGAGTTAAAGCAGAACACATAAGTAAATGACAGTAAAAGAAAGCAAACACAATGAAAGATGAAGAAAAAACATATTGCAAAAGAAATCTATACTGATTTTAGCTCATGCAACCAGAACATAAGCACCTTAGATGAAAGAATGTGGCACAAATCTGTACGCTCAAATTTTAGCTGCTGACTCAGCAGAGCTAGAAAGAAAGTAAGTAAAATTAATAAATCAGGAACCAAGCGCTCTTCCATGGACTACTACTTCCCACGGCCCTTGCTTGGCAAGTAAAGCACCTACAAGCAGTAGCTGTTGTGTTTAGTTTTAGACAGCAGAAGTACAACATGATACGCACAGCTTACTAAGCATGACAACCAGCAAGCAGATGGGAAAGAAGAGACAGATACAAACTGAGGCCTTCAATCCAAACAACTCCAAATTTTAAAAGATAGAAAACACGTCAGCCTAGTTACATATGTGTATACTGCAAGAGAACCAAGTTGCATTAGTAACGCAAAAGAAGCTTACCTAGAATGTTAATTCAGAAATAATAAAGTACTTAGAGAAATGGATAGCAGTTAAAGCCAGCAGTATGCCCAGGTGGCCAAGAAGGCCAATGGCATCCTGGCTGGTATCAGCAGTACTGTGTCCAGCAGGGACAGGGAAGGGATCTGACCCCTGTACTCGGCACTGCTGAGGCCGCACCCCGATGAGTGAGTTCAGTTTTGGGCCCCTCACCCCAAAAAGGCCATTGAATGACTCGAGCATGTCTAGAGAAGGGCAATGGAGCTGGTGCAGGGTCTGGAGCACAGGTCTGATGGGGAGCGGCTGAGGGAACTGGGGGGGTTTAGTCTGGAGAAGAGGAGGCTGAGGGGAGACCTCATGGCCCTCTACAGCTTCCTGAAAGGAGGGTGCAAGAGAGTGGGGATGAATCTCTTGAACGAAGGAACAAGCGATAGGACAAGAGGGAATGGCCTCAAGCTGCACCAGGGCAGGGTCAGGCTGGCTCTTAGGAAGTATTTCTTTGCAGAAGGGGTTGTTGGGCATTGGAATGGGTTGCCCAGGGCAGGGGGGGAGTCCCCATCCCTGGAGGGGTTGAAGAGTCGGGTTGACCCAGCGCCGAGGGATCTGGTGGAGTTGGGAACATTCAGTGTGAGGTTAATGGTTGGACTGGAGGATCTTCAAGGTCTTTTCCAACCTAGACGATTCTGTGACACTGTTTATTAATACCTCCCAGCCTTGCTAACAGGAGCTGAGAGAGATCCTATCGTGCTACCAGCATCGGCTGCATGCACCACTGCATCCCTCAACAAGTAGAATGTTCGAAGCAGGCGTGGAGGTCTGACATTAGACAGCAGAGGCAGCAGCATGGCTCTCCTCAGGCTGCAGAGCACCAGCATCATCCTCACCCAAACCCATCTCCTCACACTTGCCTCACCTGGTGAATAACATAGATGCCATAGTCCAGCTGCTGCCTCTGTAGGAAGGGGTGGAGGTGCTCCAGGAGGTACAGCAGATGTTTCTCTCTATTGCGGTGCGGGATGAGGATGGCCACATGCTGCAATGCTGAGCACTCTGTTGGATGATACCGGCCCTTGGTGACCTGAGGGTTCTCCTTTTGCACTTCTTCTAGTGTGAGGGATGCTTTGAAGGTGAGTTTGCTGGCACCTCCTGTAGAAGAAGCACAAGAAGCTTTCCTGAGTCATTTCTGGTTGTGGCTAGTCCAGTCACCTAATGAGGCACTCTGTGACCAGCAGAAGAAACCCACGTTCAAGCCCCAGTTAGTTTCCCTGCCCTTCCAAGACAAAAGTAGTACTACAAGGATATTACACAGGCAGTGGAAGGAGAAAGTATCAAGTGTTTAGTTGCTTAAACTGATTGTAGAGAAATGACAATTTAAAAAAAAAAATAAATCAAGAAAAGTTCCACCCTACTGCAGGATGATTGGCCAGAAATGTCTGCCAGGGCAAAGCAGAGGAGAGGGAAGTGGAATGAGACACAGGACTGGGGCTGTAAGTCTTCTCTGCTTAAAGCATGAACAAAAGCATCACAGGCTCAAGGCTATAAATTTGTAAGATAAAATGTACCAAGGCTTTCTGTAACCAAATGAAATTTTCACCATTTCTCTTGCACTGAGCTTTAGTTCCAGCCCCTCCAGACTCAGCAAACCCATGAAAGAGAACAATGCAGGCAACTGTGACAGCTACAGCTGCATTACGTTTACATAAGCAAATCTGTCTCAGGGGGGGTAGGGGTGGGGGTGTGCAGCTTGACAGCAGATATTTGGACTACATGGGAAAAGAGGGAAGAATCCAGCTTCCCAAACAAATCCCTAATCAGGTTCACAAAAAGGAAGACAAATGACATGATATTGCAAAGCAGAAGCATAGTGCTGCTAGTAGTACCAAGACTGGGGAGGGAAGTGGACTAATAAAAATGGCCAGACCAAGGAAACAGACACCTATTTGAACCTTCATCCTAAGCAGTGCTAACCCCAACACAGCTGTGGAGTCCTTCAATTGTCAAGATAGAGATAAAAAGTACATCTAATAAAGAAAAGGCAAAACATTGAAAAAAAGTGAAAAGACTCGTGGTTGAGATAAAGATAGTTTAATTAAAAAAAACCAAACACTGCACACACAAGCAAGAAAAAAAAAAATTAATTCACTACTTCCCTTTGGCAGGCAGACATCCAGCCATGTCCTGGGAAGCAGGGCTTTGGCATGTAGAGAAGTTGTTGGGAAGCCAAACACTGCAACCATGAACAACCCCCCTTCCTCCTTTCCCCAAGTTTTTATTGCTGAACATGATAAAGGGTATGGTCATGCAGTAGGGAATATCCCTTCGGTCACTCGGGGTCAGCTGTCCCAGCTGTGTCCACTCCCAACCTCCTGCCCACCCCAAGCCTACCAGATTTTAGGGGGCCAGGAAAGAGACACAAAGCTTCAGCAGTGTGCAAACACTGTTCAGCAGCAGCCAGGTCACTGGTGCATTACCAAAGCGGTTTTAGCCACAAGTGTGAAGCACAGCACCACGGGGGCTGCTATCCCAGCCAGACCCCGCACAGGCACTCTGGGCCACAAGTCACTTCCTCACTCAGAAGTGCTTACTGTAACTGATTGCCTTGTATTTGTTTCACAGGAGAAGTGTCTAGAAGGAAAAACAAGTCAGCAGTACCAAAGCAGATGTGCTTTCCTTTCTCCAAAGTTACCATCACTTACGCAGGTACGGAGACAGCGCTGGGCAGTGACCCTGAAATGGCTTCACCGTGGAGATATCTGCAATTGATTCCATCTTCTCTTCCTTTTGACTGTCCTCCAGGCTAATTACCTTTCTGAAATCCTTCACCATGCTCTTCACTTTAGAAACTTCCTGTCTGGAGTCCACGAAGTAACTGAATGTGGCCCATAGCACCATCAAACACAAAGTGACAAGCACCAACACTCTGAACTTATAGAAGAGGTGAAAGACATACAAGTTCAAGGCCATGGCTCTCCCTGATGGCAAACTGCCTCCTCTGCTCTCCTGCCAAGGGAGGCCACTGCACACCTGGTGAGGATGAAACCAAAGGTCCTGAGAAGAATGTCACAGTAAGGAAGGGAAGCTGGAGGTAGGAAGGGCTGCCACGCTTCCTGCAGTTTTGAAATTCATGGAGCCCTGGTGCTGTTTGCTCTTCAAACGTCAGAAAACACGCCTTAACCTGGGCAAAAGAAAAAAAAAAAAGAGGAAAGAGGGAGTTAAGTTTCTACTGCTCTCCACTGCTCTACCTTCACAGACGATGAAAATAGCTTATGACAAAACATGAAAGGAACAGCAAGTGCAAACAACTGGTCAGAAACTAAGACTCTGAGCTTTGCTCCTAGCTCAGCCACAAACCAGCTGCATGATTTTAGGCAAATCGTTCTCCTGCTTTGTTCTCCACTTCCAGACTTTTTGTTTTTCCCCCCTCAAACTCTGAAAGTGCAACCAGTACCCCATGTTATGTCTGTGTACAGTGCCTGGCAATGCACAGGCTTTATTACTTCTCCTACCAAAATTAACAACAGCTGCAAGGCAAGAGATTCTGCTGGCTATGAGTAAAGTCAGCTCCCACATCACCAAAACTGTTGGAGAACGGCTTGCAGAGAGCAAGGCCGTAGCTCCCTGCAGAAGCTGATTGCAGCCATCTGAGGTAAACAAAGGAAAAAACCCAGGGTACAGTTATGCTAACAAAGGACTGTTATGTTAACAAAGAGAGAAACTGAGGTACATTATGGCCTTGTGTATGATAAAGGAACAGCCTTGGGAAAGAAAGCAGGCCAGGGAGGGAAGATGTTGTGACATGCCTAAGATGGCACTAGGGGCTGGGATATTATAATGTAGCCTTTTACATGTATCCAATAGATTTGTGAATAGTATGCATGATTATTGTCGAGTGCTCATATAAGGTGTGATTTCTTTCAATAAAGTTGAAGCTTGCTCGATCATTCACATTGAATCAGCTGCTTGCTTCCTCCGCCTGCCGCACAAAACCACATGAACCTCTGCAGAATTAAACTGTTTTCTTCTGAGAGTATTATTGATGCTACCATAACAGAGTGAACCATGCAATACTTGACTGGCATCAGAAATCATTCCTCTGCATCTACTCCCTGCCAGTACTACCTGCTGGATCTTTGCCCAGTAATCCCCTCTCACATGCTGCTGCAGGATGCAAATCTTCCTGCTTTTCAATGGACAGGTTCAGTTTTTCAGTGTTAGGTGTGTTAGGATCCAATTCTTTGTTCTGTTTCCTGCTGTCTTTCAAGAGCTCCATTTTCATCCAGCCTTTCACTGCCATCACACTATAAAGTTACCATGCTAATACTTTTGTCTTATCGCAGAAAAATAATGAAATTTTAATACAAGAAAGCTTTGATATGGAAAACACACAAGAAAACTGCCACCTGTAAGAAGAACAAGGACTGAGGCTACATGAAGCAAAGGCAGCGATTAAAGACAATGCACACAAAACAGGCTGAATCAAAGAGAAGAAACACAAAAACATGGAAGGTTATTTTGTACCAGCTTTCAAGATACATATAAGAGCCTGGAGAGATACTGCAGGCAGGAGGAACACTAACTCTACATTTCCACTAGTTTAGCCCAGGTGTCTTCTGGAAAAGTTTGCTGATTCATAGGGATGTATGTGGGAGCCAGACCTAGGACTGACAAGATGTACTGCCCGAGCTTCTCGGGGTTTGCTGGAAGTGACCAGCTGTTGCCCCTCCTGGCAGGCACCCCACGGAGTGCTCTCTCCACCCACAGGCAGCGCACAGGATGCAACAGGAGAGTTTTTCAGTGAAGGATCTCCACACCCACTTCAACCACAAACAGAGAAGACAGCAAAAAGAGAGGCTACACTGAAGTTTAATATTACACACAAGGAAAGGAAGGAAAAAACAAACAAACAAAAAAAGATAAGAAGGAGAGCTTAAGAAAAAACCCCACAGCAGTCATACTAATAACCACAGTTTATTTGAGGGGTTTTATGGAGGGGCGTGTGGTTCCTATCTGGTCTTCAAGACCACAAGGACAGAAGCACCAAAACAAATATGAAGGGAAGCCTCAGTTCCTCTTAGTCCTCCCCTCCATGTCTCCTGGCCCTCGAAACCACATTTTCCAGTGAATTATTTCTGTTCTTCGATAAATTACACTGGAGACCACATGGGTGTCTGCCTCATTGTTTTAAAAGACACAGAAAAATTAGCCAAGTGCTCTCATTTACATCCTTTTCCCTGATTTTCCACACAGGAAATCATTAGAACAGCCTGTAAGTACTGACAGCGTGGGTCTCTGCTACTCTCCAAAGGAAACCTGAGAACGAACAGAACTAGTTTTTCTGCTGTTGGTGATACCCATTAGCTCTGTTGTCAGAACAGGAAAGAAAATACCAGCAACACCTAACATCCAACTAACCTACAAAATAATGAAATCTACACAGTTCAGGATCACTATATACATGAAAATAAAAAAAAATCAAGAGGATCAGCAAATCTAATCTGCATGCTGATAGCTACTTTCTACTGTCAGCTTGTAATAACTGGAAAGCAACTTTGAGGGGCAGTCAGTAACATGGTTCACAGACACACTAAGCTCAACTATTTGTTTCTGTGGGTAATTCATTTTATAATGCTAAGAGGAGTAAAACAGTATCCAGCTTCTGCACTATCTCACAGAACAAATATAGACTTCAGACCCAAATGCAAACAAATCTCAGGCCTCAGTTATAAAAATCTTCACACTGACTTAGCACACCTCCTTACTGTATGTACCTGCACACTGGGGTAAAAATCATACCTCCACCAGTTCTCTCCTATATAGCCAACACTGACAACAGAAGAGCGAACTAGAAACTTTTTCCTCCTTCTGCACCATCAGAGCTGTTCAATGAATTCTTCCTACAGAAGTAGCTGTCAGGGGTCTCTCATAGCCCTGGAAGAGCACTGCTCTCACTGCGGACAGCTACCCCACCAAGCCACATTTCTGCAAGCACTCAATCCTCCTTCACCACAACCCTGGGACAAGCAATATTCAGCCTCAACATCACACTACAGACCACCACTACTCTGGCAGGCACAATACAGTCCCGTATTAAAAATACACATACGAATGTCTCGGAACCACCACACACATCCCAGAAGGAGCTCACCCTGAGTATTTTGGAGCATGCTTTCTGACACTCTGCTACAGAAGCGAGATGATGCTAACCATGAGCAGCGTGCACATGAGCCCATCTGCACCAGCTCACCTGGCAGTTTGATTTTCTTTCTGGTACCTGTCACACCACCTTTGTTACAGCTCAGGGTACAACACATGCTGACTGAGTGCTGGAGAGGGTACTACCACCACCACTGTGAAACAAACTCTCAAGTCTCCCATCTTTCTGCAGGACTCAAGAACTTTATCCCGAGTATTACAAACAAATCTGGACTGGAACGCAGCCAGGTGGAGCTATTAAAGGTGAATTATACAGTCACACAGCTATCCTAAAGTCTAGAGATCAGTGCAATGACAGCATGGATTTGTCCCCCTTACTTTTCCCCTCAAACGGACATACAAACCTTCTTTTGACCTGGTAACCTTCCTACTGGTTCTGGGTTTTGTGAACAACTGTCCTAACACAGTCTTGGTGGTATTCAGAACACAATTCATTAATCCAGATTGATGAGGGAGAAGGCAGTGATGGAAGGGGATTCTCCAGCTTCTACCCCTCGAGGGGGAGATCTGACAGATCTGTTCTACAAAAGCTTCATTAGCTTTTTTTAAAAAAGTGTGGTAGTATTTTAAAACCAAAGGTTGAAATGGAGTCCTCACTCCACTGTTTTCCATACTAAGGCCGACTACAATCATTAACTCTAGGGGCCTGCAAGATGAGAATCTCCGTAAACCCCAAATACTAGTTTTTTTAACCACTTTTTAAAAAAGAAAGTACTCCTGTTGTTGTTGTCAATAACCAATACTATTTATTCTGACGGTCTTTATTCTGCTTTTCCTCACCACAGCTGTAGGCTATAGCTGATGTACTGAAACAATATACAAACACACTACTGGGAACGCAGGCAGATGGGGGCAAGGGGACTAAGATGCAAAAAAGCAACAGGAAGAGAGGAAAGAGGAAAATCTCAGTTAAGGAGAGAAAAAACACAGGGGCAGGCAGGGGGATTTATTTCCCAGCAAACAGGACGCTCCATTTTGTCCGGGAAAATGGATGAGAGTAATTGCTGGTTTACAGTTAAGAAAAATTAATCACAAAGTTTGAAGTGGACTCAAGGAGAAAAAATGGCTTAAACCCAGCTAAAAATCTCCCCATGTTTCTAAAGTCTCAATTCAGTCAGTCTCTGCAACAGGCATGGAAGAAAAGCTCTACCCCAGCTGAAACCAGGATACCCCTTAAACAGGAAAATAAAAGTAAGTAGAAGGAAATTAAATGGGAAAACTACATTAATGGAAGGGAAGACAAAAATGCTGAGATTTTCAATGAATATATTTTGCTTCAGCAATGAATTTTACTTTTTATATTTTTCTGAGTCTTGCTAGCAGACATAATAATATAAACTAGCAGCCATGGTGCCCTAAGAGGTGACAGCAGAAATACCATGTTGATGCACTCTGAGTTAAATAGTTCCAGTTTTTAGCTCAAGTAATGAGTTGTAAACAGGGTAACATTTGGCTTTGACTGTCACCAGCTGAAACATCAGTGCATGCCTTTCAAGCCAGCATTACTTCCTAGCTAGCTGTCATTACCTGTCTTACCAGAGGAAGAATTTCGCAGGGCTGAAGCGATTCTGAACTGCAGCTTTGTTAAAGTTTCAGATCGGGTTGCTCAGGACTCCTACTCAGAGCTGCAGCAACTGAGGGAATAACAGACTAAATGTTTCGCCCTATTATCCCACCATATCTCATCACTGAATCAATAGACATTCAAATAAAAGAGAAAATGTCCACCACCACCCACCAATTTATAGTCCACAATAGTTGCATACAGGAAAACTTGCGATAAGCTGTATGAATGATCTGAGAACAGTAAATGCTATGGACCCCATGGGTAATATTACCCTTTAATTATTAAATCAAAGACTTTATAATTTGCTCATCTAAACTCAACCTGCAAGTTTCCATGGAATAACCTGAATTGCTGCCTTTCATAACCTCTGGACTACTGCACAGCATTCAGCAGGTGAGACACTTCCCCCAAGGGGTGTAATACCCACAATAAACCGAGGGTATCACTGCAGAAAGTGCATGCACCAGGAGGGAATTTCCTTTTCCACCACCCAAGCCAAACATGTTCCAGATTAACCTGGGCTGAAAAGGACAATACAAAGCTAAAATACTGAACTTAACATGCAGGGGATGACTATCAACAGGTGTTTGCTAAAAAAAAATTTATTATTCATAGCTTCTCACTTAATCAGAAGTGGATTGCATTCTCAAAAAAAAGCTAAGACAGTTGCTTAGCTCTAATGCACACACTAGTGCAAATGGGCTGTCTGTCCTCCGTAAGAAATTTCTTTTTTCCACAAATTAAATAAAAAATTAAAAAGTGAACTCTCCATGGAAAAACAATGAAACATCAGGAAGTGATCAACAGTATTAGTCAGAAGACCAAACTTTTGAAATACTTTTGGTTGTTGGGTTTTTTTGTTGTTTTTTTTGTTTTGTTTTGTTTTGTTTGTTTTGGTTTTTTTTAGTATCTGGAAGAATACGAAGGTATAATATTGGTAAGGTATAAGGATGTTAAGTTAGGAATATAAACTCCTATTCAGCTAGGTGAAATCTTACATTTTGCAATTTCCTTTGTCAGCTTTGCAAGATTCATTTAGAAACAGTTATTACTAAATGTTCACAGTACTGGCCTCTGACAAATATTCAGACCGTACTACCGCTCACTGGGAATTACTTCCCATAATAACTAAACCCATGTCTCCACTGAGTTCTATGGCAGCAACAGAATGTTGCTCTTGCTTAAAACAGACTTGAGCACTTCAACAGAGCAGCATAAACATGCATGCATGATCACAATTAGTCACTTTTAACTCATCACAACACACATGCAAAAGGGTGTAATTTGTGCTTCATAAACTTGCACTCTGGTATTTTGATATTTTCTATGGAGAATATAGTATGTATTTCAAAATGTGGAATGCACTGATATATTTGGGTATTTTAAATTACTCAATTCACCCATCAACTTACCTTACATTATTACTTCATAGGTTAAAAGGTATCAGGTTTCTTTCCCCTGAGACAAGAACGGTGTGTGCACAGAAAGCATGTCTGACTCCCCTAACAAACGATGAACAACTGTACCCTTATGAATGAAGGCAACTGAGAAACACAGTGAAGAGCTGGCACTTTTATGACTCCCACCAAAGACGGAAAACTCATGAACTTAAGAGTAACTGGAAATAAAAAGACAAGCAAGAGGTTAAGCCTCAATAAAAAAAAAAAAAAAAAAAAAAGAGAGAACTTGATCATTGCTCCTCTGGAAGGTGTTGTTTTACCATTTTACACTAAGGACTCTTCATTTGAAAAAGTGATCTTTCACTAGCAAGCTTAAAATACCAGGGTTGCTAAATCAGGCAGCTAACCCAGAGTCAAGAACACTAGAATTTGGGACTTCTTAAAGAAAAAGATAAAAAAGAAAACAATGTTAGGCCCAGAGCCTGCTGTTAAAAAGCTCGACCTGGAGAAATAGTATAAAAGACAGACTTGTAATACATCCATAAAATCATTACTAATGGAATAGCCTTAATAAAATACTGACTAGAATAGTCATGCAGCCTTAAAGCCCAACAGCCATTCTGCAATTCACATGAAATAAGGGAGCAGATGCTTTGCACTTCATAACTTCCAGTTAGATAAAATTAAACCCTTACCAATTAAGTACAGGTTGAGGATACGCAAATCACAGTCACAGAATGGTTGATGTTGGAAGGTACCTCTGGAGGTCATCTGGTCCAACACCCCTGCTCAGGCAGGGCCACCTGGAGCCAGTTGGCCATGACCATGTCCAGGTGGCTTATTGTGGAGACTCCACAGCCTCCCTGGGCAACCTGTGCCAGAGCTCAGTGATCCTCACAGTAAAAGAAGTGTTTCCTGATGTTCAGATAGAACCTCCTGTGTTTCAGTTGATGTCCATGACTTCTGGTCCACCACTGAGAAGAGCCTGACTCCATCCTCTTTGCACTCTCCCTTCAGGTATTTATTCACATTGGGAAGTTCTCCCCTGGGCCTTCTCTGCTCCAGGCTGAACAGCCCCAGCTCCCTCAGCCTTTCCTCACAGGAGATGCTCCACTCCATCACCTCCATGGCCCTTTGTTGGGCTCTCTGCAGTATGTCTTGTACTGGGGAGCCCAGAACTGGACACAGGACTCCAGGTGCAGCCTCACCACCACTGAGTAGAAGGGAAGGATCACCTCCCTCTACCTGCTGGCAGTATTTCACCTAATGTAGCCCACGATATCACATCCGCCTTTGCTGCAAGGGGACATTGCTGGCTCACATTCAGCTTGGTGTCACCACCCCGAGGTCTGTTTCTGTCAAGCTGCTTCTCAGCTGGGTGGTCCCCACACAGCTGGAGCAACACAACCTTCTGGTGTACCTGCCACTCTTCACAATTTGTGCAGTCTGCAAACTTGCTGAGGGCATGCTCTGCCCCATAATCCACATTTTTAACAACAATGTTGAACAGGACTGGACCCCTGCGGTACACCACTAGTTATTGGCCTCCAGCTAGACATCATGCTGCTGATAATAAATTTCTGTGCCCAGCTGTTCAGCCAGTTTTCAATCCACTTCACTGTCTCTTATCCAGTCCATACATCAACAGCTTGTCTATGAAGATCTTACAGGAGAGAGCAAAGGCATTCCTGAAGTCCAGGTAGACAACATCCACGGCTCTCCCCTCATCTCCCAAGCCACTCTTTTTGCTGTAGAAGTTTATCAAGTTGGTCAAGCATGACTCCTCCTTGGCAAATCCATGCTGACTACTCTTGATTATTTTCTTGTCCTTTATGTGCCTGGTAGTGGCTTCCAGGATTAGCTGCTCCAACCACCTTCCAAGGTATCAAGATGAGGCTGACTGGCCTATAGTTCCCTGGGTCACACTTCTTGCCCTTCCTGAAGCCAGTAGTGACATTTGCTTTCCTCCAGCCTTCAGGTGCTTCTCCCAGTTGCCATGATCAATCAAAGATTATCAAGAGTGTCCTTGCAATGACATGAGTCAGCTCCCTCAGCACTCATGGGTGCATCCCATTATGGTCCATGGATCTATGTATGTCCAGTTTGCTTAATTATTTCATGACCTCTTATGTAATTCTCTTCCACCAAGGGTACAGCTTCCTTACTCCAGCCTTTTGCCCTGGTCTCTGGGATTCCTGAATCCCAGTCTTGCTAGTAAAGACTGAGGCAAAGACAGCATTCAGTAGCTCAGCCTTTTCCACATTCCGCATAACCAAGTCTCCCACCTCACTGTGGAATGGCACCACATTTTCGCTCATCTTCTATTACCTATGTACTTACAGAAGCTCTTCTTGTCATCTTTGATATCTCTAAATCATGGCTGATACATTGGTTGGTGGGTGAAAAAAAGACAACCTAGTCAGACGTTAAAACATGTGCAAACAATAGTTCAAACAAAAATTCAATACTAAACCTTGCTATAAACAATAATCTCCAAGATGCTGGAAACGTAGTTCTTCCTTCTATACTTCATAACTCAGGGTGACTAACCCTCAAATATGGGTGGGAAAACATCTGTGATGCAATTAAATGTTTCTCATTGTTCTCAAACCTGACTCTAGCTAGATTTGACCTTCAACGATACCAGGAAGCTTTCATATGAACATAAAGTTCAACTCTTGAGAAATAAGGTCTCAATGAAGCATAACCAAATCCAGTTTAGAAATTTACAGCTGACTAGAAGGGCACAGCACTTCAGGCTACAAGGTTAAAAAAACCCATTTTTTCAAAATCCATGAAAAAAACAAACAGAAGACCATAGTTATCCAAATCTGACATCAGCCAGAAGTCCAAACATCAATGAAGAACAAGAAAGGTCTCCATCTAAATGGTAGACCTACTCCTACCTAGACAGATACTGCAAACACACTTCTAAAGATATCCATGATCATACTGAGGTACATAAATACTGCATGATCTGTGTTCCCCAACATCATATCTGTACCAGTAACTGTCCCTGCGTTCAGCAGCTTCTCTGCCAACTCAGGTCCTGTAGCCTGCTACGTTTTTTGAAACATGTGCCCAAACCCTACTTGCTTGCACCAAGGTTCCACAGGCTACCTGTAGGAACTTAACAGAAACACAGTGCTGCATGACTCCTCCATGAAGATGAAGCCCTAACTTGCTTCTCCCCATCCAGGAAACCCAAAATAGTAAGCAAGGTTCCAGCACAGACAAAACTTCTTCTGAAGCAAACTAGGAAGGTCAGAACCCCATCCATTTTCATTCAGGGTTTTCCTGGCAGCAAAACACATGCACTGGAGTCTAACACGCCGTGCAAGAACTGAGCAAGCGAGCAACATATATACAAGCTGGTTCCCCATGTAAGGGCTGCAGGGTCAATGTACCCATTTGCCTAGCAGCCTGATTGAAGCCACCAGCATTACCAAGCTCAGAGATATCCAGATATTGTAAAGACTGTTCTTTTTCATCTAAGCAAAATTCCTAGACAGACGACAGCAATATCAGCAGGAAGACTGATTATTGGTAGCCCTGATCTAGATATTAGTGAAGGAAAGTAACATTATAAACAAAATTGGAGTTCATTAAAACTCATTATTTTCCAAACACTTATTTTGCCTGACATTTTTGATAAAAATTGTCATTATAACTATGCTAAAACTCAGATTCACATGATTACTTATCAAAAAAGTTATGTTTAACAGTATAAATTATCAGTAAGAACACGCTGCCTAAATTTTTCAGGGGGTTATATTTAAAACAATTCACCCTCTGTGGAACATCTACAGGACAGTTCCAGAGAGATACTTTCATCTAATGATTGGAAAATTAATTTGTAATGTACACAAAGTAACTTTCTGACCACGCTGCCCAGTAAGGACACATTTCCTATCATGCTGGATTTTCCAGAAGCCCCTGCAACCTCCTCAAGCTCACGTACAAATTCCACAGACAGCAAAAAAGTTTCAGCAGCAAAAATGATTCCCTTTAACCTAACTTTAAAAACCCTCCTAAGTTCAAGCAGGAAATGAAACACGAAAGAGTTCCTTGGGACTGCATTTATCAGCTCTGTACTATGCAGTATTTTATTTGTTATTTTATCTAGGCCAAAATCAAAAGCAGCAATGAGTTTGCTCTGGGACTATCACGAAGAAGTACAGCAATCTTCATTAAACCCCCCAAGAAAGAATTAAATTCTTTACAACTGACAAGGTAGAAAGAAAAGCTGATTGCTGTACAGTCATCTGTGCAAGACAGTTCATGTCCTCAAGTTTTACAAGTCTCTTTCACAGGTATTTCCTTCTTTTCAGCAGACCAGGTTTTTAGCAGGACATTAAGCTAACAGTTTTTAACACCTCTTTTATACAACACTTATAATCCTATTAAGTCTTCCTATTAAAAAACACACCAACTGCACCCAGAAATGGTGAAGTCATGGGCTATTAAAAAAAATACAAACAAAAGAAACCCAATCCTCAGACAAACAGCTTTCCACTTCTCACGATTTCAGCCAAATGATGCGAGAACATTAAACCACTCACTGCTGCTGCCACATCCCTCCTTCCTGTAGAGCAGCCACTCCAACAAGTATGGAACACACTACGCAAGCAGCAGACACTTTTCATCCAGGAAACCCCACACCGTAAAGAGATCTGTGTTACCTCTCACATGCTGCAGGAAATAGTCAGGTCAAAACTCGCAGGATGACTGAAAAAAAAAAAAAAAAGAGCCAACACATCCCGCTTTTCCCCAGCCCTAAAAGGCCCCCTAGTGCCGTCCCACATGCTCCTCCCTCGGCTCCTGTCCCAGTGTGGGATGGCAGACAGCCTCTCTTCTTTCTCCCTAGCACAGTGGAACCAGCACGGGGGCACGCAGACATCTCTTGACAGAGCGCTGTGCCAGAAGCAATACTGCATCCAAATAACTACTATAAGAAACCATCCCATTAGAAGCAAAAGGCGCAAGCCTTTGCTCCTAAAAGCAAACCACAATTTCTCTTGGAACCCTTTAAGTATCTGTTCCATTTGGAGATTTTTAATGTTAGAGATGCCATCCTTCTTACATAGGTCAAGCTGCCCACCCTCTTGTCCATACGTGTGAAGGAGACCAGACACTCCCACCACACTCCTCTCCGTTACCACCCTGACATACCTGCTGGTGACAATGCCACCATGGGCAGAAGCATGTACTTTATGCCTGGCTTATTGACCAGTCTTTTCACAACGTGTAACCTTATTACAAGGTTGTCCCTCACTGGTGCTTTTTCTACCCCTCTGCCCCATAACACTCCTCTAGCAACCTCATGGACTCAGCAGGGTGGAAATAACTGACGAGTCTCTTCACTTTGCCCATCTGGGGCGCTACCAGGGCAGCAGCAGGGCAATGTCAGCCATGCACAGAGCTACCAGGAACAGTTTTGCTGCAAAACTACCTAAGCCTCCTACCTAGCCACTGTATATTAAGCTGACAAACAGATTTCCTTCAGTAGAGTTACACCTACATAGGGGAATTTATGAGCACACCTGCGTCAGGTCAGGGGTGGGATTTTCTCATGCTTCCAGTCAACACACTGATAATGCCAAAACACCATAGAAAGGATGAGGCCTGAGTACACACAGGGTACACAGTTAAGACGGATTGTATTAAAGGTGGGAGAGAAAGGATAGGTACAGCCTCATGACAGGTGTTAATATCCTGTAACTCAAACCTGTTTAAACTCTTTGTGCAACACATACATTCCAAGCTGGTAGATATTTCAAAGCCTCTCCAGTAAGCCACCTCTGTGCCACAAAGGTCTTATTTATTATTAGAACTGCACAAGAGTTTTGGGGAAAAACTTCCTTGTTTCAGACATTCAGTAGCGTAGAAAAAAAACCTTTAGGCCTACAGTGTGGTTTAACTAGTCAGTCACAGAAGCCAGTCCAGCCTGGATCGCAACTGTCACTTGTCTCCCCTTCCTCTGCTCCAGTCCCCATACTATGCTTTCTCTGCACCAACATCAGCTTTCATGCAAACGGGGGGTTAGCCAGAGCAGGAGGCAAGCAGTATTTCTATATCCTCCCATGATCCTCTGTCTACCCTTCCCACTGAAAAAGGTCAGAAGACCTTGTACAACTACCACCAGAAAAACAGTAGCTCAGCTTACAGTGCAACAGGAATGGTTATTTTAGGAGGATGATAATATACATTTCCAGGCAATAACATTCTACAAACTGTCTTGAACCAGACAGTTTTAAAGAGGAAATGTATGAGTTAAAAAAAAAAAACAAACAGACCAAGGTGTATTTGTGCGGCCTGATTAGAATAAGTCCGTGCCAGCTAAAACATTCCAGATGTGTTAAGCACACAAACAGATGTGCTAGCTCCACACTCTTATTTATTACTTGATAACTGCTTGATACTCAGTGTAAAAGAACAAAAGTACTGGCAGCTCCAACTCCCTGAATTACAGATAAAGAATCTGTAACACATCAGGAAATAACCTAGATACTTAGCTTACATCACTTACTGATGCATCTGGGCATCACAGAAGAAATTACTGCAACAGATGTAAAGGAGGGAGAGCTTGGCAGGCAAATACAATAAATTAATTTCATACAAAAGGAACATCATAGCAGAAAAGCGCTGAAAGAGAACTCTCCATACACCTTTAACTGACATGCAGGGCTGAGAAGAAAATAGGAGCATCTCAGTGTCTCACGTATCCCTATAATTGGACACTATTGCTCTTCCACCCACCGTTACCCCAGACAAGGAGTCCTGTGTTCCAACCTGGTTTGGTTTAGGATCAGAGCTGAACAACTTGCTCCACAGGGAATGCACTGGACAGAAGCAGAAGTCCCTGAGCACTGCTATGCGTGAAGTCCCTTGTCCTCTGAATAAGTGTCACTGATTTTCTGGTTGCCAGACACCCACCCAGCCACACTCTCACATCCCCCCTCCCCAAAAGGACAGGGGGAGAGAATAAGATGGAAAAGCTCATGGGTCAAGATAAAGATATGGAGATCACTTACCTATTACCATCACAGGCAAGATAGACTTGACCTGGGTAAAGTTCATTTTTGCCAATTAAAAAATAAGAGTAGGATGGTGAGAGACAAAAACTACAACATTTGCCCTACACTTGCTTCTTCCCAGGTTCAGCTTCACTCCTTCATTCCCAGCTCCTCTACTCCCCACCCCACATCAGTGCAGAGGGGTGGGGAACAGAGGTCAATCCATAACAGCTCCTCTCTGCTATTCCTTCCTCCTCCTCACATTCTTCCCCTGCTTCAGTGCAGGTCCTTCCCACAGCATACAGTCCTTCACGAACTGCTCTAGCATGGGCCCTTTCCATGGGTCATGGCTCCTGCCCACAGGCTGCAGTCCCTGCCAGGAGCCTGCTACAGCATGGGCTCTGCACGGGCTGCAGCTTCCTCCAGTACATGCCCGCCCGCTGCGCCGTGGGGTTCTCCATGGGCTGCAGGGTGGTATCTGCTCAGCGTGCTCCCCTCCACAGGCTACGTAGGGTGGGTAGAGATTTGCTCCACACCCAGAATGCCTCCTCCTCCGACCTTTGCATTCACGAAGCTGTGTCTCTCTTTTTTTTTTTGGTTTGGTTCCCCCTCCCCGCCCCCTCTCCTCACTCTTAGAGCTGCTATGCAGCATTTTGCCCTTTCTTAAATACATTTTCCCCGAGGCACCACCAGCTCAGGTGGTGGGCTCAGCCTTGGCAGGTTTCAGGGCTGGCTAAAACTGGCTGTGTTCAGCACGGGTTCAACCTCGGGCCTCTTCTCACAGAGGCCACCCCTGCACCACCACCTTGCCACCTACACTCCATACAGCATTCCATTACCTGATATGAAATACCGACTTAAAACTGGTTTAAAAGATGCAGTACATTGCTTGAGACATATAGCTTCTTAATGATTACTCATACAGATTAACTCAGAACGCATGTAATTATCTGTCTACTAGTACACCCAGGTGACAGAGTCCTCTCCACCCTGAACCTCCAGCCACAGCACCACATGTGTGTTCACTGTCCTCTACTGACGTTCAGAATAGTAACTACACACTTCTACCACCTCAGATTAACTGACTGCCACTTTCTGACTGTTCATCTAGACAGTCATCGCTACAGGGCATAACCATAGCTATGCAAATCTATCTTCAGGTGGACAAACTTGAGGCAACAATTTCACCAATGCAGAAGAAATTTCAGTTGATATTTTCCCTTAATACAGGGCCCTAGAGGAATCTTGGCTTTAGCATCACTCTTGTTCCAGCACTTTACATTTTTCTCAAATATTAGATAGTGGATATACAGCTACTTTCAACATTTCCAAGCAGTCTGGTAAGCAACCAGCAGACATTTTTATATGGTCACGTTTCACTTAAAAAAAGAAAGGACCAACTCTTGCTTTGCTGCAAATGACCCAGTATCATCATCAAGCACAGGCCAACTGAGCGGGTGCTACTCCAATACTCCCATACAGTTTTCATTTTCCTAAGAGATAATGAACCCTGATTTTATGCTAGGAAATGCAATCTAACATCTCCAGGCCAAGAAACACATTTATGAATGGCCTCTCTTGTTACACAACTACAGCTGAGCCACTGACTTCACTGTAAAAGACAGCACTGTCAGAAACAGAGCGAAGCATACAGATAACAGTACTGGCACACCCTGCAACTACCTCACTGCTTACCACAGAAAGTATCTGTTAAAAAAACACAGCATAACTTCAAACATCTTCCCCCCCCCAAGGTCAGTGGAATATCTTGAAAAAGCACATGGTAAAACAGATTTCTGTGAACACAGGAATCTCATGTATAATGGAAAGCTAAGGTCATGATTCAACTCTGCAATACCCTCTATTTTTCTGGCAGCTGCCGCCTTGCTGGAGTGGATGCCAGATGTCAGAGAACTTGCCACTTCACAAAAATCGAAATAATTTAAAAAAACAAAACACAAACAAAAAACAAACCTCAACACATTTCTGGCCAAATTCCTCACTCGCCTTTCTCCTGCACAAAAAAAATCATCTGAGAAAAATACTGTATTAAACCAGTGCACATTCTTATTTTAGCTTTAAATACTTCACAATTAGTTTTTTAAACCAAGGGGTCAACCACAGATAACTAAAGCAATACAGGACAGACATTCAGGTAAGATTATAGACCTGTGGCTACTTAAATAATTTATAATTTTCAATTTACAACTACTCACAAGCAAAGTTGTAAGAAAATTAAAACTAATACAGTTGTACATTTATTATGAATGCATAACTAAGAACAGAATCCCATTATTTGTTTCTCATGGAGGTACTTCAGCATAAGAACTGCACCAAAGACATTCCAGTCAAAGCTTCCTTAAGCAAGAATAGATTTTACTTTTTTCCAGTCTTAGTAAGGATTACAAGTTGTCAGTGCATACTGCAAATACAGCCATCAAGACACTACGCAGATGTCATGATTTTGTTAAGCTATTAAATGTACAGAACCTTTTCCATGTTAGAACACAGTTTAGAACTATGCAAATTTTCATCCAATCTGCAGGTGGATTTTTATGCAGGAGAAAAGTTTCAAACATACAATTTAAGAGCTTTAACTCCCATCTTTTTGAAGTATCATGGCCTGGAACAGCGTTTGACAGAATTCAAAACTGTTCCAATAATTCTAGTTCAACCCAGCAACAAGCAATTTTAATCAAATGCTTGTGAAAGTAATTCTAAAAACATACCCACCCACCCCCCGAGAATCAGAATACTATTAAGCCTTTTGGACAAGAAGCTCAGTAAAATTTCAGGCAGCGGAAGATGACAGCATATCACTCTTCATCACACCCAGTTACTAACCTGTGTTTTCCCCACCTCATCAGATCTTGCTGGGGAGTGTGGAGAACTAAAGGTGAGCTGTGGTATGGCCTCCTCCTCTCCTACTCCCTCATGGTTGAAGAGCTCCTGTGCCTCTGCAACCCTCCTCCTCCTCCTCACCTGAACAGCAGCCAGGCTCTAGCCCTTCTGAGGAAAAAGGGAGAAGGTAGAAGGGGATGACACTTAACTCGGAACCGCTTCCCCTACTCTGCTTCTTTTACAACCCTTCACTTCTCATTTCTGTGCAGGTATTATCCCTCTCCATCTCACTGATGAATACGATTAGCTGCAAGAGTTCAGAGTCAACAACAGGACTGAAGACTGAGGGGGACACAAGATTAGCGCTGCAGACGGCCCAGCAACATCAGAACTGAAAATTTTGCTATTGTTTAGAGTTGCATACATTTAAATCATCATGGTATCAGTTTAAGAGGATTATTTGAATTATAATGTAACTTGATCCCACTATTCACTGCCTGACAAATGTTACCCAGTTGTCGCTCTCAGCAACAGCACTGCATATATGCTAAAAAAAAAGATTTAAGGACACCACGATGACACAATCAATACCTGTAAGGCATGTTACTTGTAGGTGTGGCATAGCACTTCCAGCAGAAGAAAAAGCACGTAGACACAATAATTATCAAAGCCCCTAAATATGTTAAAAACGATAAAGAAAAAAGTGATGGAAGCTGTCTCCCATTGTTTTACAATATTTTCAAGGTCCCTGTTACACACAGCACAAAAAAACCCACATCTCTGAAACAAAAAAAAGGCTAGTCCAGTTGCACACCCGTTGGGTGTCTTGTTTAGGGCAAATATGTAGTCCAAAAGAAAGTTTTTAATTGAACTCTTGCATCAAAGCAGGCAGTCATTCCACCAGACTTCAGAATCCCCAGACATACAACCTTCAAACTAGCAAAACCCAAGTTCACCAAAGTCATTCATGCAACTTCGATTTAGGATCACATAATAAAAAACACAAATCAAGCACTCCTCAATTTCTACTTCTCCCTACATATTATTTAAAAGATAAGAACGTGGCAACTCAAACCAGAGAGAAAAAGAAAAACCCAAGCCTTCCAAAGTTGAAGTAACAAATTCCTTACTTCCAACTGAGAGGTATTTGTGAAAATGAAATACAGCTGTTACAAAAATCACAAGGAAATACCTACATAAATGAGAAACAAGATACTTAAAGACAGTGTTTAAGAAAACTCTTTTACAGTAACAGTATCTTGTATGAAAGATGATATACTTCACAGTGTTAAAGAAAGGTTCATGAAACATTATCCAAGTTGAATAGTGACAGAGAATAACACAAAACCCTGAAGCCATGCTTTTCAGCATTCTAAATGTAATAAAGAGTATTGGTAACTAACAGCCAAAGACTTACAGAATCATCACTGAGTTGCAGAGAAAAAAAAAATCTTCAGAGAAGAGCATCTCACTTAAGCACCAACCTTATTGATAAGAAGTGTAAATATTTAAAGAATGTAGACAGATGCTAAAGATTATATCTTCAGGGGTTTTTAATGACATCATCTCAATGACATCAAACGTCCACCTTTCTTTTCTTTAATCTTCTCTGTTAAATACTGAGCTGTTCCAAACTGACTCCTTAGTTGTTAAGTGACAAGGTGAAAAGAATGTTAAAACCACAAGAGATCTCCATTGTTAACTTGTTGAGAAAAGCAGGTATTAGTAAGAATCTGACTATATGTATTCTCCTTTTTGACTATTACTACCATAGCGATGTGAAAATCTGAAGTCTGCACGGTTTCTAACCATATCAGAGCTATACTTTAAACATATTATGACTCGGAAACCAAACTTTCTCAAATATTCTCACTAGTAGCCCCACTTCTGCTTCCCCTCAAGACCTGCAAACACATTTCCATCATCACCATTTTCACCAAACGAGGTGAAGCTGTGCCTGAAACCTCTGCAAGTCTCCTCTCAAGCCCTCTGATCCCTGTTCTGGCTCCTCCAAAATAACATCTAGGGCAATGAGAGAAGTTCGTCTCATCAGGGAGAAAAATTTTAGTGAACAGCACCGCTTGCCTGTGCTCCAGTTTCTCCATATGTGAAATGGAGAGAATAACCAGTACTGAATTTACCACAAAACCACTGAAAAGCTCTCATTAAAATGAAAACACTGATGCACTACATCCGTCCTCCTGACCTATGAACCCTGAGCCCAACGCCACCTGGTATATAATGGTTAGATGTGTAACTGTTCCCAGTTCTACCAGTAACGACGTATTCACCACAATGAAATTACATACTGGCAGACTCATTCACAGGACCCCATCCCCAAGCCCTGCTCCTTACGCTCATCAGCGTTCCCTGCAGAGGGGATGGACCGGGGACAGCCTGAGAAGGATAAGCAGCAGAAGGCGAGCTGAAGTTTTCTCCACATACCAGACGCTCAAGCAGGAGGCACAACTAAATACCCCCCCTTTCGTTCTTTCACGAGGGATTTAAAACTAAAACACCGCCTGGAAACTAGTTATCCCCACCGCTCATCGCCCCCTTCCTCCACAATTTACCCCGGTCCCAACACCCTTCCACCCTCTTACCGCCGCCGCTGTCCGCCCGCCCGCCCG